>NC_055988.1:120112634-120419697 GCF_018446385.1 Zingiber officinale
AAAAATTTAGAGTTTCAAAAAGTAATTTTACTTGGTTAAATTTGAAAAATACTTAGCTTAAATAGTATCAGCTTGTAAAACTTTAGCTAAGGCTACTTTCACTTAGAAAAAAAAACAAGTAAGTTAAATTTAAAAAATTTAGTTCTCTTTTCCAGAAGTCCTAAAGTCCAAGCGTGAGTAATTAAAACTAAATTTCCTTATCCAAATGTCTAACCATTAGCTACTAGTCGCTTACCTAAAAGATAATAGCTTTCACTTGGTTAGTCAAGTTAAGTCAATGATCCAGTTAGATTTGACTAAGACAGGATGACTTAACTTGATTAATATAAATTGATATTTATTGTCCAGACTTATGTCGATGCACAGACATAAGCATTCTTAAGTCCAGGCAGTACCCTATGCATCTCACACCATTCTAAGTGTTTTCATACACAAGCAAGTTAAACCTAGTGTGCTTGTGAGGTGCTCTCGTTGAAACAAGGGGTACATGATTTCTAGGGGGTAAATTCTTAGGTTAAGTCTAAATTTTTGAAAACTAACAAAATTGGGATTTTGAAAACTATTTTTCCTAGAATTTTTAAAGACAATTTTTAAAATTAAACTGATTTTAAAAACATAATTTTTCATAAAGCAGAAGTAAGTTCTATTCTACCATGCACATTTCTATTTGTCTTCTAAGTGCACTAAACTCAAGTTTAGGTAAGGGCTTTATGAATATGTCCGCTAGGTTTAATTTGGACTCAACATAGTTAAGCACAATATCACCCTTAGCTACGTGATCCCTTACAAAGTGGTGTTTTACTTCTATATGTTTAGTCCTTGAGTGGTGAATTGGGTTCTTGGTTAGATTGATTGAACTTATGTTATCAATTGAAATTTTCGTATTTTGATATTCTAGTTGATAGTCTTTTAGGGTATGCATCATCCAACACAGTGTTGTTTTCTGCTTGACCAACTTACTAGGCACTGACCGAGTTCTACATTTAGGGTTCCCTTAATATATCTAAGTATTCTTTTAACGTTTGTTAAGTGTGACTCTTTTGCACAAGATTGGTATCTTGCACACATACCTACTGCAAAAAGGATGTCAGATCGACTTGCAGTTAGGTATAGTAGACTCCCTATCGCACTTCGGTAGTGCTTCAAGTCTACTGATTTTCCTTCTAAGTCAGAGTCAATCTTAATGTTAGTAGCCATTGGAGTATTTATATTTTTTGAATCTTCCATTCCAAATTTCCTAATTAATTCCTTAGCATATTTTGTTTGGAAAATATAAATACCATCTTTGGTTTGTTTAATTTGTAGGCCTAAGAAAAAATTGAGTTCTCTTACCAGGCTCATTTTAAATTCATTTTTCATTAACTTGGTAAATTCTTTTAAAAATTTAGTGTTGGTTGAACCAAAAATTATATCGTCTACATAAATTTAGGCTATAAAAATATCTTTTTCTAAGATTTTTACAAATACGGTTGGATCTATTTGACCTTAGTTAAACCCTTTAGATATTAGATGATTTGATAGTCGTTCATATCATGCCCTAGGTGCTTGTTTTAGTCCATATAAGGCTTTCCTTAACCTAAAGACATGGTTTGGATGGTTCAAATCCTCAAATCTTGGGGGTTGACTTACATAGACTTCTTCCTTGATGAACCTATTTAAGAATGCGAATTTCACATCCATTTGGTATAACTTGAATCCTTTGTGTGCTGCATAGGCCAGCAGCATCCTAATAGATTCAAGTCTGGCTAAAGGTGCATAGGTTTCATCATAGTCTAACCCTTCTACTTGGCTGAACCCTTTTGCTACTAATCTGACTTTGTTCCTTACTATCTCACCTTGATTATCCAATTTATTTTAAAATACCCATTTAGTGTCAATTATAGTTTTATTAATAGGTTTACGTACTAGTTCCCAGACCTGGTTTCTTTCGAATTGAGCTAACTCTTCTTGCATTGCTAATATCCAGTCTGGGTCTGGCAAAGCTTCGTCTATAGTTTTGGGTCCAATTTTGAAAATAAGGGCTATTTGACTTAGGTTTCTATAAGATGATCTAGTTCTGACTCCTAGAGTTGGGTCACCCAAAATTTGGTCAGATGGGTGATTGGTACTTGTTCTTGTTGGTCTTATATTTGGGTCAGTAACTGGTTCTTGTGATTCACTAGGTTTAAGTTGAATTTCTTCATCATCTTCTATATTTCTTGAGTTAATATTTTTTGTATTAATATTTTCATTTAATAGGTTAGGCATTTTATCTCCTTCATCAAAAATCACATTAGTTGTTTCTTTAACTTTTAGGGTCTCTTTGTTATAGACTCGGTAAGCTCTACTAGTTGTGGAGTACCCTAAAAAAATTCCTGGGGTTGATTTTGATATGAATTTGCCTAAGTAGTTTTTGGTATTAAGTATGTGTACTTTACATCCAAATACTTTTAAATAGATTAAGTTGGGAATTTTATTATAATAAATTTCATATGATGTTTTATTTTGAATTTTATTAATTAAAATTCTATTTTGTATATAACAGGCTGTATTAATTGCTTCAGCCCATAATTGATTAGATAAATTATATTCATTTAACATGGTTCTAGCAGCTTCTTGTAGGGTTCTATTTTTACGTTTTACTAGACCATTTTGTTAGGGGGGGTTCTAGGGCATGAATATTCGTGTTTATATCCGTTTATTTCACAAAATTCAATAAATTTATGGTTTTTAAATTATCCCCTATGGCCAATTCTAATTCTTTTTATTTGAGTGTCTTTTTCATTTTCTATTAATTTATAAAAGATTTTAAAGACTTCGTAGGTTTCACCTTTAGTTTTTAGAAATTTTACCCAAGTAAATCTTGAGTAGTCATCGATTATCACTAAGCAATATTAGTTTTTGCTTAGTGACTTGGCTCCATATGAATCAAACAGGTCTAAGTGTAGGAGCTCAAGTATTGAATTAGTTCTATTTAAGTTGGTTAACTTGTGGGTTGACTTGGTTTGTTTACCCTGTTGACAAGCATTACAAATTGAGCTTTATATAAATTTTAGTTTGGGCAGACCTCTAACCAAGCCATTTTGACTCATTTTTGAAATGAGTCTACTATGAGTGTGACCCAGTCTTCTGTACCATAACTTAGTTTCATCTTGTTGTATCAATAGACACTTTAGTGAAGAGGATGGTAGGTCAATTGTATAAATATTCTTTTTCCTAATTTTCTTAAGTGTGATTTCAGGATTTTCAATGTTTTTAATTAAGCACTCAGATTTTGAAAATGTGACTAAGTATCCTGAGTCACACAACTGACTAATACTAAGTAAATTAAAATTGAATTGATCAACCAGTAGAACCTTTCGAATATAGAAATCGGAACTTAATTGGATATTACATGTTCCGATTACCTTAAGGGTCCCGTCGTTGCCGAATGTAATTGACCCTAGGTTCTTGAGTTTCAGCTTAGTGAATTTCAATCTATCTCCAGTCATATGCCTGGAGCATCCACTATCTAGCATCCATTGATCCAAATCTTTATGTTCCTACACATAAAGTATTTGATTTGGGTCAATTTAATGGATTCAATAGATAGTTTGATTGAAATTAACTTCTTAATGTTCCATCTCACCCAATCTAGATGATCAAACATGATATTCCTATAGGTGATTGTGAGATGGCTTATTAAGTTATGAATTAGATTTAGTTAATTGATTAGATTAGGTTATTTAATTTGATTAAGTTAATTAATTAGGTTAATTTGATTAAATAGGTTAATTTGATTAAGTTAATAGTTAAGTTAATTAATTTGATTAAGTTAATAATTAAGTTAATAGTTAAGTTAATTAATTTGATTAAGTTAATAGTTAAGTTAATTAATTTGATTAAGTTAATAGTTAAGTTAATTAGTTGTAAAATAATTTTAGTTAAGTTATTAATTAAGTTATGTTTAATTACGTTAATTAAATTAAGATTTAAATTGTATTAAATTGAAGGTTTAAATTGAATTGAATTAGGTTTAATTAAATTTGACTAAGTTCATCCTAGATCCATCTCACCCAATTCTAAGTTATCAATCAGGAAACTCTATGTAGTTTTGTGAGATGGTTATCTTTTAATTTAGATTATGTCTAAGGATTAACTTACATTTGAGTTAGACTTAGGTTTTTCAATTAGTCAATTAAATACACATTTCAAGGATCGACTCCCAAACTGTGGCGAGGCACTAGACCTTCTTGGATATGAGATCATCCACCACTTCTAGACAGAGTCTTTCAAAGAAATTATATATTTAATTTTCCTTTTGAAATTCCTAAGACTAACCAATCAAGTGTAAATTACGCCTAGGTCCTTAATCTATCCTAATCTAAGCATGCATATTATAAAGAAAAGAAAATAATAATCATCAAACAATTCGATTTATTTATAAAGATAGTTTTTCTATTGGCTCCCCCTGGATCATAGTCTCGATATGGTCTATCAAGGTAATGTATTTGATCCTTGGGGACCCAATAATGACCTAGTCCAATGTGATTGACCAAGTTAGACTTAGGTACCCATGCTTGGACTACCTTTCGATTTGGTCTGTTAACAAGTGATAGATATGAACGGTATTTCCTTTTAGTCTTAAATCCTAATATAAATCTATTGTATATAGCCTTCTGTTTTCCAAGAATCAAATCAAGATTCTTGGAACCCAGTGTAAACTATTCCAATGTGATCTTCAAATCCTTGACTTGAGTTTTCAGGCTGGAATTCTCTTCCTCAAGCTTTTGAACTTGAGTTGAGGTTTTAGTCTGAATAGGGTCAGTCAAGGATTCAGAGTTAGTCACTTCTTTAAGGAATGTTACCTCCTTTAGAAGTGATTTGATCCGAACATTGGACTTAGCTAATTTATGCATAAGGTAATTAACTAAGTTATACAACTAAGAAATATTTACAGTGGGGTTCGGTCATTCGGAAATAGATACGGATCCGTGGCTTCTTTCGGACTCACTTTCAGATTCGTCCTCGCTTTCAGATTCGTTGACTTGGTCTTGGGCCGTCAATGTAAGGTAGCTCGTCTGTTTGAGCTCTTCATCGAACTCTTCTGATGAGGACTCGTCCCAGGTTGCCTTCAGAGCTTTCTTCTTTCTTTGCTTCTTTGTATCCTTTTGATTAGGACAGTTGGCTTTGATATGTCTCTTTTGGTTGCAGCCGTAGCAGGTTACTTCAAACTTCATCTTGGAACTTGGTTGAACCTCCTTGGACTGGATCACCTTCTTGACATCCTTCTTGTTGAAGCCCTTTTTCTTTTTGTAGAGCTTTCTCACCAGATTTACAAGTTTAGCTGTGATCTTATTGTCGTCATCGTTCGAGTCTGGTTCTTCTTCTGACTCCAGTTCGGTTCTGCGTCTTTCTTTTGGTTCACGGGTTCTACTTGTACCTACAATGAAAGCAATACCTTTCTCGACCAATCGAGTGTTAATTTGTTCATGCAATTCAAATTCAGCAAACAATTTGTCTAATTTAATTGAAGAGAGATCCTTGGATACCTTGTAAGCATCTACCATTGATGCCCACAAGGTATTCCTCGGGAAAGCATTAAGTGAATACCAGATTATGTCTCTATTTTCTACCTTTTGTCCGATTGCATGAAGACCATTGAGGAGGTCTTGGATGCGTACATGCAGTTGGCTTGCCATTTCACCTTCCTACAACTTTATATTATATAATTTATTAAGAATGAGATCTCTCTTACTTACCTTCGTATCTGATGTACCCTCATGTAGCTCAATCAATTTTTTCACAATTCTTTGGCACTCGAGAAGGGGCTGACACGGTTTAGTTCCTCCTTGGTTAGGTCACAGTAAAGTGTACAAGTTGCTTTGGCGTTTGCTTCTACCTTCTTTATCAGATATGCATCCCAGTTCTCGCATGATATTAGCTTGTCGTCGTTGTCAATTGGGAGTTCAAGACCGGTTTTGACGATCATCCAGACTTCAAAATGTGTTTGAAGGTACACCTCCATTCGGCCCTTCCAATAGCCAAAGTCTTCTCCAATGAAGAGCGGAGGTTGGGCTATACTGTAGCCTTCTTAAAGAGTCATAGAACTTGCACAAGAAAAACACCAAAAGAAACTTGTCCCAGGACTTGATCCTGGATTAGTAGTGTGGGTTAAAAGAAAAACTAACACGTGATCTCGAGTGGTGTTGCACCAATTTCGAGAAAAATTTGATTACGAAAAAAAATCGGAGGGCGGCAAGAATATCGATTTCGATCGGCTCCAAAAAACTAAAAATCACCATGAAAAAATTGTTTGATTAGTGGTTGTACCAAATCAAAATGACCCCACTTTGATACTAATTGTTGGATCGAGACGCGCTAGAGGAGGGGGGGGGTGAATAGCGCTCGTGGCTTTCACTTTTTGTATTCGAAAAACTATCGAGTAAATGCAGCGGAAATTAAAACACAACACAGAAGGACACCAAGTGTTTTTACTTGGTTCGGAGCCTGGGGCGACTCCTACTCCAAGGCCCATGCTTGTTGAGCGTTTACTTTGGGCAATCACTATAATCGGGCAAGTATTACAAAAGTTATTACAATAACAGTAATAGAAAAACTATACCGACAACAAAGAAATGAAACTTCGTAACTTCGGGTCATCAGAGTCTTGTTGTAGCTCAGCCAGATCATCTCGTTGGTAGTGCGTAGCTGAAAGATGGCTCAGAATGTGATGCTTCTAGCTGCTAGTCGAGACTACCTTATAAAGGATGTTGAGGGCGCCTTCAAGCCCCTTGAGGGCGCCTCCATCACCATCGGATTCGTAGCATAGATCAGCTCTGAAACAGTCTTCATCTATCCACTTGAGGGCGTCTCCAACCTCCTGGAGGGCGCCTTCAACGTCGTTTGAGGCACCTCAACACTCCATGAGGGAGCCTCCAGCTTCGCTGCACGCACTCCTTAGCCTTTGCACCCGAGGAGCCTCCAAGCTCCATGGAGGGCGCCTTGGATACTGTTCATCCAAGGTAAAGCTTGCTCCTTTGTCCCTGCAAGATAAATGTTAGTCCCAAAAATACCCTGCAACACAAAGTTATCATATAATAACATGAATATGAAAGTCTGACAGTCACCGAACTGTCCGATTCTGACTTCGGATTTCCTATCGGAAACCCTAGGTCGAACCGACGCCTACTGTTCCCTCAGCGGGGAACACGTCCTCACCTAATCCACTCAGGAGAGTATACTTGTTGCCAGTCCGGTCCTCCAGATCAACTGGACTTTTGCTTAGCGCTTGAGTCTTTAGGGCTTTCTATTGGACGTCCGCTCCACGACCCGTCCAGACTTTCCACCTAAAGTATCCGACTCTAGGACTTTTACTCGAAGACCTCGACCCGCCAAGGCTTTTCGCCTAGGGTTACCACCCCCTAGGGTTTTCCTGTCTGCCTAACCGCAGTTAGGACTTTTGCCTAAGATACCTTAGGACTTTTCCTGCAAGCTCATTTAGCATATTAGATCACAAATAATCTTAACTTTGAATCCTTTGCCATTATCAAAATTCAAGTTCAATCGTCGGATGCTTCCTGCACCAAAAATCATCTTGGCCATAGATTTCACATTATCTCTAGGTTCGTTCACAATATATTGTATCACTAGCCTCCCCTTCAAGTCTAGTCAAAGGAGGCTGCAAGTCTGACTAACTAGACACTCGTGTTTTCTTGTTTCTTTTGTTATCCGATTGGACGCCCGATCTTGATTCCGCCATTCAAGTTTTTACTAGGAACTTTACCCATTTGAATAATCTGTAGATGTGGTAAGAGTCAAGAACAAAGATATGAGGACATGCTCGATTATGACTCGGTCAGACATCATACGAGTCTAGAATATATGCACGAGAGAATGCTCACTTATAACTTGGTCGGGTGACACGAGAATCTAGGACTTAGATGCAAGGGAAGGCTCACTTATAACTTTGTCAAGTGGCACAAGAGTTTGGGGCAGGCATGAGGGCAAACTCACTTATAACTCAATTGAGCAACATGAGAGTCTGGAATAGGCGCGAGGGCAAGCTCACTTATAACTCGGCGTAGCAGCACAAAAGTCTAGAACTTAGGCATGAGGGCAGGCCCACTTATAACTCCGTCAGGTGGCACAAGACTTTGGGACAAACACGAGGGCAGACTCTTTTATAACTCGGCTGAACGGCATGAGAGTCTGGGACTTAAGCGCAAGAGTAGGCTCGCTTATAACTCAGATGAGCGACACAAGAGTTTAGGACTTAGGCACGAGGGTAGACTCTCTTATAACTTGGTCGAGCGGTACGAGAGTCTAGAACTTAGGCACGAGGGCAGACATGCTTATAACTTGGTCGAGAAGCATAAGAGTCTGGAACTTAGATGCGAGGTGCAAGGGAAGACTCGTATATAACTCGGTTAGGCAACACGAGAGTCTGGAAAAGGCACAAGGGTAGGCTTGCTTATAACTCGATTGAATGACACGAGAGTCTAGGACTTAGGCGTGAGAGCAAACTCGCTTATAACTCAGCCAAGCAGTATGAGAGTTTGGAACCTAAGCACAAGGGCAGGCTTGCTTATAACTCAATCGGGCGGCACGAGAGTCTAGGACAGGCGCAAGGACAATCTCGCTTATAACTCGATTGAGCAACACTAGAGTTTGAGACTTAGGTGAGAGAACATGCTCGCTTATAGCTCGGTCGAGCGACATGAGAGTCTGAAACAGGCTTGAGGACAACCTCGTTTATAACTTGGTTGGGCGGCATGAGAGTCTAGGACTTAGGCGCGATGGTAGATTTTCTTATAACTTGGCTAAGCGACACGAGAGTCTGGAATAGGCGTGAGGGCAGACTCGCTTATAACTTGACTGAGCGGCATAAGAGTCTAGACTTAGGCATGATGTATAACTTGGATGTCTTGGGGAGCGGAGGCACAGTATATGACTTAAATGCCTTGGAAAATGCAGGCATGGTATGTGACCCAAATGCCTTGGAGAGCAGAGGCATAGTGTATGACCTGAATGCCTTGGAGAATGAAGGTACAATGTATGACTCGAATGCCTTGGAGAGTGGATTTCTTGTTTTGCTAAAAATAGGGATATACTTTAAATTTTAGATTTATTTGTTGAGCTGACTTGAGTGGATAATCTCAATCTGTTAAGTAGGGATGGATGAGCTACCAAGTGGACGGTAGATTGAAATTTATCCTGAAAGGAGATGCCAAAAGGATTTGCCGAGCAGGGAGTCATGTCCGAGTGAATTTGGAATAACTGACTGTGTGGCCATTTAGAGATATCGATCGAGTGACCATTTGGAGATATTAGTCGCCGAGTTGCCATTGAGAGAAGAGTCTCCTACCTAATAAGTATAGGTGCTACTAAACAAAGTGCTGAGGTGCAACAGACTCAACACCATAAGGCCCCCTCCACCCCAATTGGAACTATGTCAATCAACCATGGGGAAATGCCAGAGAAGTTCACTGGAGTGAACTTCAAGAGGTGGAAGCAGAAGATGCTCTTTTAGTTGACCATGCTCAATTTGGCTCAATTCTTGACCGAGGATCCTCCCAAGCGTGCTGAGGATGATGATGCACAGACTATCAGTGTAGTGGAGGCATGAACTCATTCTGAGTTCCTTTGTCAAAACTACATCATCAACTGCCTTGCCGACTCATTGTAAGCTGTGTATAGCATAAATAAAATTGATAAGGAGCTGTGAGAGTTCCTGGATAAGAAGTACAAGACGGAGGATGCAGGGGTCAAGAATTTCATCATGGGTCGATTCCTGGACTACAAGATGATTGACTCCAAGACGGTAATCAACCAAGTCCAGGAGCTTCAGGTGATCTTACACGAGATCTACTCAGAAAGGAGGGTTCTGAGTGAAACCTTCCAGGTGACTGCTATTATTGAGAAGTTGCCTCCGGGCTGGAAGGACTTCAAGAACTCCCTGAAGCACAAGTGGAAGGAGATGAATGTCGAAGAACTCATTGTTAGACTTTACATCGAAGAAAACAACAAGAGTTCAGAGAGAAAGTTATTCTCTAAGGCTACTGTGAAAGCCAACGTGGTTGAGCATGGTTAAAACTCAAAGCAGAAGAACCCAAAGATTTCCAAGATGGGACCAAGATGAGGCATTAAGAAATTCTCTGAGAAGTGCTTCAACTGTGGTCGAGATGGTCACAAATCTTTGAAATGCAAAAAGCCAAGAAGAAGCAAGAGGACAACCTGAACAAGGGACTAGAAATAGACGACCTTTGTGTTGTGGTCTCCGAACTGAACCTGATCAGTTCAAACTCACAGCGATGGTGAATCGATATTGGAGCCACCAGACATGTCTGCTATAATAAGAAGTTGCTCCACAAATTTGAAGAATTCAATGGAGATAAGTTGTTCATGGGGAACTCAACAATCTCAGACATCATGGGCTAAGGAAAAGTGGTGCTGAAGATGACCTCGGACAATGACCTTACTCTGAACAATGTGTTGTATGTTCCGGAGATTCGGAAGAATCTTGTGTCTAGATCACTGTTAAGTAAGTATGACTTTCACATTATTTTTGAGTCATACAGAGTTGTACTGTCAAAGAATAAAATGTTTGTATGAAGGGGCTATGTATCTGATGAGTTGTTCAAGCTCAATGTAATGTCTATTAGGCCTAAGATAAATAAAGATGAAAGTTCTTCCACTTATATGCTTGAGTCTTCATATTTGTGACATGGTAGACTAGGATATGTTAACTATGATATGTTATGTAGATTACTAAATATGTGAAGCATACCTACATTCCACCTTGACCCAAAACATAAGTGTGAGATTTATGTTGAAGCAAAAATGACAATGTCATCCTTTCAACATGTTGAGAGAAGCAACGAATCACTTGGGCTAATTCACACAGACGTGTGTGACCTCAAAGGTACACCAACACGTGATGGAAATAAATACTTTATCATTTTTATAGATGATAACACAAAATATTGTTATGTGTATCTTCTCAAAAGTAAGGATGAAACTATAGAGAAATTTGCTCTATATAAGAATGAGGTTGAAAACCATGTTAATAAGAAGATTAAGGTGGTTCAAAGTGACCGAGGTGATGAATATGTATCACCATTCGTTGAGTTGTGTGTTGAATATGGGATTAGATACAAAATAACAGTTCCTTATACTCCTCAGTAAAATGGAGTTGCTGAGCAGAAGAATCAAACTCTAAAGGAGATGATGAATGTTCTTTTATTGAGCTCTGGACTGTCAAAGTTCATGTGGGAGGAAGCTGTGTTAACAGCTAATTACCTTTTAAATAAGGTACTTGGAAGAAGATAGATAAGAGTCCTTATGAGTTGTGGAATGGAAGACAACCATCCTACAAATATTTACGAATGTGGGGGTGCCTTACCAAAGTGTTAGTGGCTAATCTGAAAAAGATTAAGATAGGACAAAAGATTGTTGATTGCATATTTATTGGATATGCACATAATAGTAGTGTGTATCAATTTTTTATGTTTGAGTCACAAATACTAGATATACATAAGAACTCGATAATAAAATCAAAAAATGTCTCGTTCTTCGAGCATGTGTTTCTGTATAAGACCCAAGAGGATGAAAGCTCCTTAAAATGGACATATGAACCACAAGGCGAAGAAGATGTTGATGAAACAATCAAGGTTGAGCTTAGACGGAGCAAAAGAGCTCGGGTGGGAAAATCCTACGGATCAGATTTTATCACTTTCATGTTGGAAAGTGAACTCTGAAGTTACCCTGAAGCTGTAAGCTCTTCTGACGAGCCTCACTGGAGAGAGGCAATTACATCTGAGATAGAATCTATCTTGCAAAATCACACTTAGGAACTTATGGATCTTTCTCCCGAAAGTAAACCACTAGGTTGCAAGTGGATATTCAAGAAGAAAATGAAGTCAGATGACATAATTGATAAGTATAAGGCTAGATTAGCAATCAAAGGATACCTTGATTACTTTGATATATATTCTCTGGTATCGAAAATAAATTCCATTATAGTATTGTTGGCTATAGCCGCTCTATGAAATCATGAAATATATCAGATGGATGTAAAAATAGTTTTTCTACATAGAGATTTAGAAGAGAAAATCTATATGGAGCAACCTGAAGGGTTTTCTGTGCTAGGATAGGAAAACAAGGTTTGTAGATTGGTTAAGTCATTATATGACTTAAAACAAGCATCAAAGCAGTGACATGAGAAATTTGATAATGCCATGAAGGAATATGGATTCAAGATCAATGAGTATGATAAATGTGTCTACATGAAAGCCACAGAAAATAACTATGTCATCTTGTTCACATACTTATTATTGGGTGTAATGATAAGATAATCAAATCCACTAAAGATATATTGAACTCAATATTTGACATGAAAGACATTAGCCTAGATGATGTGATTCTAGGAATCAAAGTTCTTAAAATGATAGAAGGACTTGTTCTTAGTCAGTCCCATTATATAGACAAAATTATTGTGAAATTCACCAAGGGTGATACTATGTTGGCACGAACGCCGATAGATATGAGTCAATATCTATCGAAAAATTGAGATAAAAGTATCTCTCAGATAAAGTACTCCCGAGTGATTGGAAGTCTGATATACCTGATGAGTTGTACACGATCAGACTTGGCCTACGCAGTAAGTAAACTGAGTAGATACACGAGTAATCCCAGTATTGAGTATTGGAAAGAGATAACAAGAGTACTGAGGTACTTGAGGTATACTCGTGAATATGGATTACACTATATGAGATATCCTACTATGATCAAAGGATATAGCGATGTGAGTTGGATATCTGACATAAAAGACTCTAAGTCTACGAGTGGATATGTATTCACTCTAGGAGGTGCAGCCATTTTCTAGAAATCTTCTAAGCAAACGGTAATAACTGTTGGTGCAATATCCCTCAGGTCAAGGTTGACCTGGGTAACCAAGCTGAGTCTTGGTTTGGGTTTAGATGTTTGACAATAAGATATTGATTGAAGAAGAGTCAAGTAGGTCAAGGTTGACTGGATACTTGACTGGGAAGTCCTAACTGGGATGTTAGGCAAAATGAAAGTCCTGGTGAGTGAAGCCAGGCAGAAGATGGAAATCCTGGTGAGTGAAGCCAGGCAGAAGAAAGTCCTGGTGAGTGAAGCCAGGCAGAAGGAAGTCCTAGTGAGTGAAGCTAGGCAGATGGAAATCCTGGTGAGTGAAGCCAGGTGAAAGTCCTGGTGAGTGAAGCCAGGCAGAAGGAAGTCCTAGTGAGTGAAGCTAGGCAGATGGAAAACCCTAGTGAGTGAAGCTAGGTGAAAGCCCTGGTGAGTGAAGCCAGGCAAGGGAAAATCCAGATGGATCAAGGATGATCGGACATCTGGTGCTGGGAAGTCCAAGTAGGTCAAAGGATTGACTGGATACTTGGCATGAAAGAAAAGTCCAAGTAGGTCAAAGGGATTGACCGGATACTTGGCACAGAGAAAAGTCCAAGTGGGTCAAAGGGATTGACCGGACACTTGGTAAGGGAGTCCTAGCAGGTCAAGGGAGTGACTAGATGCTAGGCATGACATACCAACAGGTTAAGGTTGACCGAATGTTGGTTAGGGATGTTTGGGACTTGGTTTTGGACAAAAACCAAGTGCTGGATCGATCCGTGGATCGATCCAGGCTCTGGATCGATCAGTGGATCGATCCAGACCTGTCCCAGCGAACAGAAAGCTTCTGGATCGATCCGTGGATCGATCCAGAGGTCCCAATCGATCAGTGGATCGATTGGGACGCGGCTGCTTCGCGCGATAAGCGCTGGATCGATCGAGCACAGAGGCGCTCTGGATCGATCCGTGGATCGATCCAAAGCCTCCCCGATCGATTGGGAACATTCGAATCGATCGGGATCCGACCGTTGCGTCGGGTTTAAAGCCGCAGGCGAGCGTGGTCTTCGGCATCTCTTTACGAGCTCTTCTCAGATTCATTCCAGCTCCTCCACAGCTCTCTACAAGCACGTGATCGCCAGTTCTTGAAGGTTCTTGGAGGCTTTCCAAGTCAAGAGGCGGATCTATTGCAAGAGGAAGAAGTTAGGGTTAGGGTTTTTACGGCACATCTTGTAAGCTTTTGCTTAACTTGTATTTCCCTTTCTTCTTCTTGTATTGAGAGTGTTGTAGGGCTTCTCTGCCTTTGGTAGTTACCATAAAGGAGTGTTATTCATAGTGGAGGGTGTGTGCGTTGGTGTGGATCCTTGGATTAGTCACCTCTTGTGAGGTGGATACCATGTAAAATCCTAGTGTTAGCGTTGTTGCATTTGTTTCTGTATTTTCCGCTGCATATTCTTGAAGAAACAAGCAACGCCAAGCAACGCCGAGCAACGAGCACGCGACGAGCTATTCACCCCCCCTCTAGCTACTTTTGGTCCTAACAATAACTAGATCCATGAGGAAATCTAAGTTTATAGCTCTTGATAAATATAGTGAAGAGGCTGAATGACTACAACAATTCTTAGAAGATATTTCGAGATAGTCAAAACCTATGTCGGTAATTTGTATACATTGCGATAGTCAATCATCAATTAGTCAGGCACAGAGTCATATGTATAATAGTAAGTCTAGACATATACATCGTAGACATAATACCATTAAACAACTACTCTTAACGGGAGTTATCACTGTTGACTATATGAAGTCAAAGGATAACTTAGCAAATTCAGTAACCAAAGGATTAAATCGAGAGTTAGTTGCAAGCTCATCACGAGGAATGAGTTTGATGCCGTTGTCAGTGATCAGTGGAGAGGATGCTCAACCTATACTAACTGGAGATCCCAAGAACTAGGTTTAAAGGGACAACTAATTTAGACTAACTAGATACACTTTGGGGGATTGTTAGAGTGTATATTAAAAGTCTAGCTTTTGTAAACATTTATTTTGAAATAAAGAATCACATTGGTCAAAAATATCTACATTTATGTTAAGTGTAGTTGTTCAATTAATTTATATTGTAGATAACATGGTGTGTGGTGTCACACACAAAAGATCATGTTATCGGTTCTTTATAAATTATAAACAGTAGCTCGCGACTAAGATGGAAAGGAATAAACCATTGGAATAGTCGTAGTGTAATTACGTGTTAGTTTATCTTGATTGATAAATTACACTAGTACACTCTGAGTGTATTGAGCAGAACCATTTAAGGCAAGTTTTTTTTTATACTAACTTAATAAAAGAACAAGACCTTAGTTATTATGGAAGTGTGTGCTCTTAATCCTAATATAATAACAAGTATATATATTTAGTATTTATTTCTTTGACTTATCAAAGGGTGAGATTTAGCTCGATAAATCAAAAGGTCCGATAAGTTGGAAAATGATATTACTTATAGTGTGTGTTGTTGATTATAGAAGGAAACTATGTCCTAGTAATCTAGGTTGATAATGTCCCCAAGCGGAGCTCATAAGGATTGTCATGTTAAACCCTACAGGTGGACTTAGTCCGACATGACGATAAGGTTGAGTGGTACTACTCTTGGACTAAGATATTAATTAAAAATAGTTGTCAGTAACTCATTTAATTAGTGGACATTCAGCATCTTAAACACAGGGAGACTAACACACTCATAATAAGAAGGAGCCCAAAATGTAATTTGGGATTGGTACGGTAGTTCAATAATAATTCTTTAGTGGAATGAATTATTATTGATGAAATTAAGTTGGGTGTTCGGGGCGAACATGGGAAGCTTAATTTCATCGAGAGACCAAAACCAATTCCTCCTCTCGGTCCCTATCGTAGCCTCTTATTTATAAAGTATTATACCCACCCTTACCCACTTTCTTACCCATCCTAATGGGGCCGGCCAAGCAAGCTTGGAACCCAAGCTTGGGCCAACTAAAGAAGAAAGGATGAGTCAAGTTAGGGGCCGACCAATGCTTGGAGCCCAAGCATGATGTGGCCGACCCTAAGAAAAATAAAAGGATTTTTATTTTAAAAATTTTTCTTATGTGGATTCCATGGTTTTAAAAGAAAGTTTAAAATTTAAATATTTCCTTTTATAGCTTTCTACAAAAGATTAAGAAGAGATTCAATATCTTTCCTTATTTGTAGATTGATAGGAAGATTTTAATTTTGATAAACTTTCCTTTTTTGTAACCATGTTCATGATTTAAAAAGAGAGTTTTAAAATTAAATATTTCCTTTATAGTCTTCTATAAAAGATTAAGAGAAAGATTAGATATCTTTCCTTATTTGTAGATTGAAAGGAGATTTTAATTTTAGCGATAACTTTCCTTTTTCGAAATCAACCACATGTTTAAAAGAAAGTTTTTAATTAATAAAATTTCCTTTTATAACCAACCATGAAGGGAAAAAATTGTTAGAGAAATTTTTATTTAAAATTTCCGGAAAAAATTAGGAAGTTTTAATTCGCGTGATTAAAATTTTCCTTGTTTGGAGTTTTAGAGTGGCCGGCCATATAGTTTAAGAAAAGGATTTTGATTTTAAATCAAATTAAAATTTCCTTTTCATGTCAAAGTAATAAGGAAGTTTTTATTTAAAATTTTCTTATTTGTCAAGACCAAGGATTATAAAAGAGGGGGTAGGGGTGTCTTCATGGCTATGAACTCTATTCTATTCTTCTCTTCTCCTCTCTTCCATGATGTGGCCGGATTTCTTTTCTCCTCTTCCCCTATTCTTCCTCTCAAGTGGCCGGTGGCATCATCCTCTTGAAGAAAGCTTGGTGGCTGGATTTTGCTTGGAGAAGAAGGAGAGATAGGAGACTTTGTTTCTAGTATCCCTTGGAGCTTGGTGGTGGTGGTCGAACCTCACATCTCTTGGAGTTTTTGTGGTGGTCGAAACTAGCTTGGAGAAGAAGGAGCTTGGGTGGTTCTTGTCTCGGTAGATCATCGTCCACACGACGTCCGAGATAAGAAGAGGAATATGGTAGAAGATCAAGAGGTCGTTGCATAAAAAGAAAGGTATAACTAGTAATTATTTTCCGCATCATGATAGTTTTTTCTTTGTATGAATTCCAAATACAAGAAACATATGATTCTAGATTTTCGAATTAGATATTCGAAGTTGTGTTTTTAAAATTTTTTCAAATTTATGATTTGATTATTCATTTTGGTTAAACCTAATGTTATTTTAGGAAATTAAATATTGAATTTCTATTAAAGGCTTTGTCGAGGCAGTGGTGGATGATCCCATATCCAAGAAGGCCTAGTGCCTCGCCATGTTTGACCTGGGAGCTGATTTTAGAATAAATATTTAATCAACTTTATAACATAGGTGGATTTGGATCAATAGTGTTAAGTTCCGCTTGCGATCCAAATCTAAACCATTAAGAACAGATAAGTTAAATTTGGAATCAATAATATTAAGTTCCGTTTGCGATTCCTAATTTAATTTCTAAAGAACACGATAGGTTGTTTAGGAAAGGTTCGACACTTGTACAAAATTTTTGTACAGTGGAACCGGTACGATCTTCCTAGGACCAACCAATAGGGATAACCCAATGAAACAGTGACCGGACCAAGGTAAGCCGATGAACATTTAATGATCAAGAAGAGTAGTTGGTTACTCTTGAGGGATCATCTATGTGAGAAAGAAGTGGGGCCGCTTCTAAGAGAATTGAAGGCATAATTCTTAGAACTTCTCATAGAACCACGCATGTTCAGGGCTAATAATGAACACACTCATGAGAACTGAGTTGTTTCAGGGAGAGTCTTGGGTGAGATTTGTCAATGCTTACTGTAACACTCCACCCTCCTCACTACTGGACTGTGAGGGCGGAGCGCTACTGGGCGGAGCGCTACTGGACTACTAACTTTACTTAACTAACATTGCACACATGTTGATAGTAATTCCTAAAACTCTCGGAGAACTCAAAACATACAATTAACTAACAATGAAAGACTAAATGACTCATCTAATACATTCTACTCAACTCTTTGTTAATAAATTCTTATGCTAAATCCCAAGGCTTCTATAGTCCAGGCATCACACATCCATCCGCACCTCATTGTCGCCTTCCTTTACTATAGCTTTTCCTTTCCTTTATCTGCAGTAAGAGGAAATGCATCTATAAGCAAAATTGCTTAGTAAGCGCTATCTAACTCACAAAACTCGAGTATGCATGTAAGCTGAAAGAAATCTAGAAACTGAATGCTCATCTAATAGCAAACGAAACATAGCATACTAAAATACTAAACATGTAAGCAAATCTAAACAACATGTCAGTATATAAGAAAACTAAACTTGCTGAATTTTAAACTTATCTGAAGCTTATTTCTTTTGTTTGAAAACTTATACTTTAATACTTCAAAATAATAATCAACTTCTCTTGGGCCCGACAACTGTATTTTCTATGTGCGCATCCCTAACTAGACCCGAGATAGCTGGTCCCGAATCTAGTAGAGTTTACTATTGTAACGACCCGACCCATTTGGCGGCCCATTTGGCGACCCTCGGATCGTCGACCGTCGGCCGTGCTGTTACTACTAGGTTATCTAAACCTAGGAATGACTATGGGAGCCCAACCCAAGGACAACTGAGAGTCCAGCACAGTGCCACTGATAAAAGTAAAATACTTGTTATCTTTTAATACTTCTAATATATAATGCCTCGACATTTTAACGAGCACCTTGTGTGCCAAAATCCCTAAAGTCTTGACTTTGGGATCTACTTAAGGCCTTGGCCTTTTTCTTTCTTTTCTTTATCTTTCTTATACTTGTTAATACCTCTAATAAAAGAATGCTTCTTTAAAAACTGAAATGTTTAAACAAATTCTAACTTTGAAATGCATAAACAAAAATCTGCATATTATGCTAATCAAAATTCTGCATACTATTCTAATCAAGATTTTGCATTCTATGCTACACTATTTCTGCATACTATGCAAACATAAAATCTGCACTATAAGCTTAATTAAAATCTGCACTATAAGCCTACATAAAAATCTGCACTATAATCTTAATTAAAATCTGTACTATAGGCTTAATTAAAAATCTACACTATAAGCGCTTAATTAAAATATGCAATATAAGCTCTACATAAAAATCTGCATTATAAGCTTAATTAAAATCTACACTATAGGCTTAATTAAAATCTGCACCTATAAACTTAATTAAAATCTGCACTATAAGCTTAATTAAAAATCTGCACTATAAGCTTAATTAAAATCTACACTATAGGCATAATTAAAATCTGCACTATAAGCTTACATAAAAATCTGCATTATTAGCTTAATTAAAATCTGCACTATAGGCTTAATTAAAAATCTGCACTATAAGCTTAATTAAAATCTACACTATAAGCCTACATAAAAATCTGCATTATAAGCTTAATTAAAATTTGTACTATAGGCTTAATTAAAAATCTGCACTATTAGCGCTTAATTAAAATCTGCAATATAAGCTCTACATAAAAATCTGCATTATAAGCTTAATTAAAATCTGCACTATAGGCTTAATTAAAAATCTGCACTATAAGCGCTTCTTATGCTTCGAATTCAAGAAGAACAAAGGTCCGAAACTACTCCTACTGCAGGTGAGAAGCACTTACCTTGCTTCTTGGACTCACAACCGAACAAAAAGGGCTTCTAGGACCTTGGCCGGCCACCGGAGATGATGCCCTAACTCCCTTTCGTTTTTTGCCCGAGCTCCGCCATCGTACGTAGAAGAGAAGGAGAGAATGATTTAAGTCACGGGAAAACAGAGCATCAACTTATTCCTTTTTATAACTTAATATTTCTGTTAACTCCTTAAATAAATTCGCTACCTTTTCTAAACAGACAAATCCAACATCAACTTATCCCTTTTATAATCCAATATTCTGTTAACTATCTTAAATAAATTTGCTACTTTTTCTAAAAAGACAAATCCAACATCAACTTATCCCTTTTATAATATTCTGTTAACTATCTTAAATAAATTCGCTACCTTTTCTAAACAGACAAATCCAAGATCAACTTATTCCTTTTATAATCTAATATTCTGTTAACTATCTTAAATAAATTCGCTACCTTTTCTAAATAGAAAAATCCGTTTGCACACCTGGTCAGCTGGGTTTTGACCGAGTTAAAGGTCGTGGGTTCAATTCTCGGCTTGGATATTTTTTGTCGAAACTTCCTTAGTTTAGTAAAAATACCAAACGACCTCCAAAAATTACATAAAAATACTCTAAAAATTTCTAAAAATCCCTAGAATATTTCTATTGTATTTTTAAATATTTTTAAATTACTTTTAGGACTCTAATTGAGGAAATTTGGTGCTTTACACTTACACAGACGGTAGAACAGTTCAAGGACATCATTGTTGGAGCAATCCCAATGGTTTGTGTGACCATGTGTTTTGGTGTTTGGGCAAAGGATTTAAGTTAGGTTCATTCTTATTATTTGATATACGTATGTGAGTGTGCAGGTTTACAAGATATAGATATGACTCAGCTTGATGGCTTCGGGTCTGGTGAAGGATGGAGCATCCGAGGGATCGTGGACAAGGCAGCAAGGATAAGGGTCGAGGGAAGCGACTTCGAGGCATACGTGAAGGATGACATTGGGGGCGAGCCACGGGATTGGATGCATCCGAGGGACAAGAGTTAAAGGAAGTAGGCTTGAAGGCTAGAGGTCAAGGCTGCAATGAAGCGCCAAGTGAGTCGTGAGAGTACGAGTGCATGAGAGATTGTGCTCAGGGTAAAATCCTAGGGTTAGGGTTTTACTATAGCAGTTACTGTAGCAATCGACTAGTAAAAATACAGTTGACTGGTGTAGTCGACTGGGAGCAAATAGAATGCTTTTGTTCGCTCGACCAGTGTGAAGCAGTCGACTGGTACTTTTAACAGTCGACTGGTATCGAGTTGTTGGGATGTAACTGATGGATCGAAAGCGCTAGAGGGGGGTGAATAGTGCTCATGGCTATTTTAACGATTTATAACACAGAATAGAAACGCAGCGGAAAGTAAACTCAAACACACAAAGACGCAGGTGTTTTACTTCGTTCGGAGCCTATGGCGACTCCTACTCGAAGGCCCGCGGTCCTTGACCGCTTTCGGTGGGCAACAACTATATATCGGAAAGATTACAATTTGAATTACAATTAATGCAATAAGTAAACTAATACCGACAACAAAAGATCGAAGAGTCTGAGCTTTGGGTTGTCGACGTCGAGTAGTAGCACTTCAAGGTCGTCTCGTTGGCAACACTTCACAGAAGAAAGCTTAGAATTCGTTGTACTTTGAAGCTGCTCCTCAACTCTCCTTTTATATGAGGTTCAGGGCGCCTGGGACCTTTCCGGGCGCCTTGAGTGTGACGTGGCCAGCCAACCAGGTTGCTCCACGTCGCGAAGTCGCGCAGGGGATAAAAGTTGGTCCCGGGCGCCCGGACCTGTTCCGGGCGCTCGGACCTCCGGGCGCCCGGATCCATCCCGGGCGCCCGGACCTGTTCCGGGCGCTCGGACCTCCGGGCGCCCGGATCCATCCCGGGCGCCCGGACCACCTTTTTCCAACAGGTTCCTTACCTGCAAACAAAGGTTAGTCCGAGCAATATACCCTGCAAGACAGTGTTAGAATCTGATAAAACATAGTAAGGAATAACTGACAGTCTTCGGACTGCCCGACTCTGACTTCGAATTCCCAACCGGAAACCCTAGGTCGACCCGACGCCTACTGTTCCCTCTACGGGGAACGCGTCCTCACCTACTCCCCTCAGGAGAGATTACCTGATGCCAGTCCGGTCCTCCAGACCGATTGGACTTTCCGCCTAGGGTTACCACCCCTAGGACCTAGGGTTACCGCCCCCTAGGGTTTTTCTCCACCTAGGGTTACCGCCCCTTAGGGTTTTCCTCCACCTAGGGTTACCGCCCCCTAGGACCTAAGGTTACCGCCCCTTAGGGTTTTCCTCCACCTAGGGTTACCGCCCCCTAGGACCTAAGGTTATCACCCCTTAGGGTTTTTCTCCTGCCTAACCGCAGCTAGGACTTTCCTGAAACACTCATTCAGACATGTTAGATCACACACTAACTTAACTTTGAATCCTTTGCCATTATCAAAACTAAGGTTCGATTGTCGGATGCTTCCCGCACCAACAATCTCCCCCTTTTTGATAATGGCAACCGAAATTCAATGTTAAGTAAAAAAATGTAGTTATGTATAAGCACAAGAACCAAGATAAGCGTGATAGTCAGATAAACATAGCTCCCCCTTAATATAAGTTATTCTCTTTGAATTTTTTACTAATAGCCAATAGCTCCCCCTTAATACAAGTTCAGATAAACATAGCTCCCCCTTAATATAAGTTATTCTCTTTGAATTTTTTACTAATAGCCAATAGCTCCCCCTTAATATAAGTTCCCTTTAAAATATTTCTTTGAATTTCTCTACTCCCCCCCTTTGCCATATATAAAAAATGAGCTAGTTTTGAAAAATTTAACTTTTCAAGACAGAATTTAGCAGAAAACATTTTAACTTAGGCAAGGAGCAAGTGAAGGGCAACACCTTAGAATTGATTTTGCTTGAAGAGATATAGCAAAAGGAGCACTTTTTAACTTAGTGTATTTTGAGGAGTTTCCAAAATTTTCACAGGAAAATTTTCAAAACACAATTTTCAACTTCAGAAATTTTCAAACAAAATTTTCAACTTCAGAAATTTTCAAGCAAAATTTTCAACTTAGAAATTTTTCAACTTCAGAAATTTTCTAATAAAATTTTCAATTTTAGAAATTTTCTAACAAAATTTTCAACTTCAGAAATTTTCAAACAAAATTTTCAGATTTTTAAAGAAAATTTCCAAGGAAAATTTTTAACTTAAAAAAATTTCAAAGTTTTTAACTTAACGAATTTTCGAAAAAGTTTCAGCTTAAATACCTTTCTAACAAGAATAAAAATTTTCAAAGTAGAGGACATTTGAAAGTTTTAAATTTGGAGAAAGTTTTTGAGAAAGCCGCTTAAGGCATGTTTTTGAAATGAATTTCAAGAATACTTAAGGCAAAGGAGAAGCGATAACCTTATTTTTTAATAGCTTGCCATTTATTTTAGTAAGGTATCAGAGCCCTAAAGTCCAAGCATGAGTCAAGATTTGTTTTGATCAGGTATCAGATCCCTTAAGTACAGACATGCTTAAACTTATTATTTCATTCACCAACTGTCTAACCGTTTAGCTACTTGCTGATTGCCTAGAGGGCAACAGTGTTCACTTGGTTAGTCAAGTCAAGTCAATTGATCCAGTTAGATTTGACTAAGGTTGGAAGACTTGATTTGATTACTTTTAATCACGTATTTAACGCCCAGACTCATATTGATGCACAGAAATAAGCATTCTCGAGTCCAGGCTGTACCCTATGCATCTCACACCGTTCTATGTTTTACAAACACAATCAAGGTAAACCTAGGTTTTTGTGAGATGAATTGAGGTTCAATTTTAGGATTATGTTTAACTTTGTGTTAGATTCAGGTTTAGCTTTGGGTTCAACAAGTAAGCATTCTTTGGATAAACTTCTGGGCTATGGTGAGTCACAAGGAACTCATTAAAGTAACCATGTCTTCGAGGTTTTCCAAATAGTCCTACCCATTGAATTTAATACTAAACCTTGGTCTAACTAGTTAGGATCCATTTAAGGGTAGCTTCAGTCAGTTCCACTTGGCCAAATGCACCAGGTCGAAGCCATATCTTCCTAGACATGCGATGCCCAAGTTTCCCTAACGTACTATCATCCAAAAACTTCACCAGTACTGTGCTTCAAGTTAAAATTTAACCCTTTTTTAATCTATCCTTATTTACCCATCAGGGTAATCTACTCTTGTTTACCCATTTTGGGTAGATTAAGTTAGGTTACCCTGTCGGGTAAATAGATTTCGGAGTTGCCAGCTATTCTGGACCCTCCTTCTATTTGATTTTTGAATTTTAAATTTTAATTCCGAATTTTGAGTTTTAGATTTATTTCGAATTTTTAAATTTGAGTTTTAGATTAATTTTGAATTTTGAATTTTAAGTTTTGGATTGATTTCGAATTTTGAATTTTGAGTTTAGATTAATTTCGAATTTTGAATTTTGAATTTTGAGTTTTAGATTAATTTCGAATTTTGAATTTTGATTTATTTTGAATTTTGAATTTTAAATTTATTTTGAATTTTGAATTTTAAATTTATTTTGAATTTAAATTATGTTCTTAATATTATTTTTCTATTAGCTCCCCCTGGATCATAGCCTAGATATGGTCTATCAAGGTAATAGACTTGATCCTTGGGGACCCAATAGTGACCATTTCCAACTTGATTAACCAAGTTGGATTTTGGCACCCATGCTTGGATAATTTTTCTATTATTTCTATTAACTAGCGATAAATATGATTTGTATTTTATTTTTAGTTTTAAATCCAAGTCCAGATTTGTTGTAAACGGCTCGCTGTTTTTCAAGAATCAGATCCAGATTCTTGGAGCCCAAGGTGAACCGTTCCAACGTGTCCTTGAGTTCTTTAATTTGAGCTTTCAAATTGGAATTTTCTTCCTCAATTTGTTGGACTTGAGTTGAACTTCTAATTTGAACTGACTCAGTTAAAGAGCTCGAGTCAGTTGCTTCCTTAAGGGCTGTTACCTCCTTTTGGAGCGACTTAACCCGGACGTTGGATTTAGCCAACTTTTTTACTAAGTAAGGTAATAATTCATGCAAGTTATCTAATTGAAATTCTGCGAGTAGTGAACTTACAGTGGGTTTTGGTCCTTCGGAAACGAATGCGGATTCGTGGCTTCGATCAGACTCAGTCTCGGATTCGCTCTCGGTTTCTGACTCATACTCGGACTCAGTTTCCGCCACGGTTGCTTGTACTGGTAGAGCGAGGAAGCTCGTCGGTTCTTCTTCGTCGGACCCGGATTCATCTGAAGACTCAGACCATATCTTTTCCTCTGTCTTACTTGTACATGCAACCATCGTAATACCTTCCTCGGCCAGAATAGCATTAGTCTGCTCAAATAATTTGTTTATTAAAACATGCTTACCTATTTTCGTATCAAGAATACCTTCGTGTAGCTCAATTAGATTCTCCCACAGCTCCTTGGCGCTTGAGAATGGGCCGACGCGATTTAGCTCCTTATTCGTTAAGCCACACTGAAGTGTATACGTTGCTTTTGCGTTTGCTTCTACCTTTTTGATAAGGTTCGCGTCCCAGTTCTCGTACGGTAGTGGCTTGCCGGCACCGTCAGTTGGCAGTTGAAGCCCAGTTTTGACGATCATCCAGACTTCAAAGTGAGTCTGGAGATACGCCTCCATCCGACCCTTCCAATCTCCGAAATCATCTCCGGAGAAGAGCGGTGGGCGAGCAGTGTTGTAGCCTTCTTGATGGGCCATTTTAGAAAGACAATCTCGCAAAATAAACACAATAAAACTTGTTCCAAGACTTGGTCTTGGATTAGTAGTGCGGGAGAGAAATAAAGAGAGTAATTCAGGAATTTTGAAAAAAAATAATAAAATATTATTAAAAAAATATTAAAAAAATATTACCACAAATTTTTAAAAACGCAATATTTTGTTAATTCCAACCAATGATGAAAAGATGAAAATTAGTTTTTCAAAAATAGTTTTGGAGGGAAAAAAAAACGAAAGGCTATATAAACGACAAAGCCACAAAAAATGCTTGAATGGTGGTTGCACCAATTCAAAGTGACCCCGCTCTGATACCAATTGATGGATCGAAAGCGCTAGAGGGGGGTGAATAGCGCTCGTGGCTATTTTAACGATTTATAACACAGAATAGAAATGCAGCGGAAAGTCAAATCAAACACACAGAGACGCAGGTGTTTTACTTCGTTCGGAGCTTATGGGGACTCCTACTCGAAGGCCCGCGGTCCTTGACCGCTTTCGGTGGGCAACAACTATATATCGGAAAGATTACAGTTTGAATTACAATTAATGCAATAAGTAAACTAATACCAAGATCGAAGAGTCTGAGCTTTGGGTTGTCGACGTCGAGTAGTAGCACTTCAAGGTCGTCTCGTTGGCAGCACTTCACAGAAGAAAGCTTAGAATTCGTTGTACTTTGAAGCTGCTCCTCAACTCTCCTTTTATATGAGGTTCAGGGCGCCTGGGACCTTTCCGGGCGCCTGGAGTGTGACGTGGCCAGCTAACCAGGTTGCTCCACGTCGCGAAGTCGCGCAGGGGATAAAAGTTGGTCTCGGGCGCCCGGACCTGTTCCGAGCGCCCGGATCCATCCCGGGCGCCCGGACCACCTTTTTCCAGCAGGTTCCTTACCTGCAAACAAAGGTTAGTCCGAGCAATATACCCTGTAAGACAGTGTTAGAATCTGATAAAACATTGTAAGGAATAACTGACAGTCTTCGGACTGTCCGAGTCTGACTTCGGATTCCCAACCGGAAACCCTAGGTCGACCCGACGCCTACTGTTCCCTCTACGGGGAACGCGTCCTCACCTACTCCCTGATGCCAGTCCGGTCCTCCAGACCGACTGGACTTTCCGCCTAGGGTTACCACCCCCTAGGACCTAGGGTTACCGCCCCCTAGGGTTTTTCTCCACCTAGGGTTACCGCCCCCTAGGACCTAAGGTTACCGCCCCTTAGGGTTTTCCTCCACCTAGGGTTACCGCCCCCTAGGACCTAAGGTTACCGCCCCTTAGGGTTTTCCTCCACCTAGGGTTACCGCCCCCTAGGACCTAAGGTTACCACCCCTTAGGGGTTTTCACCTGCCTAACCGCAGCTAGGACTTTCCTGAAACACTCATTCAGACATGTTAGATCACACACTAACTTAACTTTGAATCCTTTGTCATTATCAAAACTAAGGTTCGATCGTCGGATGCTTCCCGCACCAACAGTAACGGTCAAATTTTCACAGAGGGCAGTCGACTAATGGTTTTAGCAGTCGACTGGTAGGCGGGGTTTTCCAACCCCCGACCTATATAACCAAGCCTTGGGAGCTTGGTTAAGGTTGATGAAATAGAGGTGGTTAACCCCTATTAGTAGTCTACCAGTGCCCTAGCGTCCCTCGAGTTCTTGTGAGAGTTGTGGTGAGGTTTCTCCACCCACAAGGAGCTATGTGAGCTAGCCGGAGGTCTTCCGAGAAGTAATCCATCGACTGATAGGGATCGTCTACCTTACGGACAACCGTGGAGTAGGAGCCTTATCTCTGAACCACGTAAATCGGGGTGTCGGTTTGTTTGCATTCTTTCCTTTAGTATTTAGCTTTCGTATTTGTATTTGTATTGTTTGTTCCGCTGTGCTAACAAATATGTAGGAAGCGAGTATTTGGGGGCACCGTCTTTCCAACCCCCTTCTAGTCGGCCGCAAGATCCCCTACAAGTGGTGTCAGAGCTGAGGTCGCACTTCATCGGATTAATCACCAAGAAGAGCAAATACAAGAAGATGACCGACTTGATTGAACCACCGAAGTTTAAAGGTGGAGGCTTATGGGACATCACCTATTGGATGATGAAGATGGAGGTCTTTTTCGACACGGATTGGGATACCATGATGATGATCAAGGAACTGTTCAAAGTCCTGAAAGACAAGAAAGGGAAGAAGCTCTGACCACAGTATTGGACGGAGGAGCAAAACTCAAGATCGGAGGCAAACAATAAGGTAATATCAATTTTAAGTGATATGTTGCCTTCTAATGTAATGAGTCATGTAGGTGAATACGAGAACACCCACGATTTATGGAGCAAGGTAAAGATGGTTCTAGGAGAAGAACTCATGCCTACACACGAAGAGGAAAAATCCAAAGAAAAGGATGAAGTGGCTCAAGTTGAGAAGGAGCAAATGGAAGATGAGCCATGCTCAACATCCGAAGAGGAGAAGGATGAAGAAATGCCATCCACTAGTGTGGATGAGGAGACATCCTCAAAGGTTGAAGAAGAATCCAAGATAAGTGAAGAGGATGAAGAAGAGGTCTTGGAAGTGGTCAACCTAGCAAGCACCTCCACCGAAGTGAAGTCAAAGGACCACATAATATGCTTCGGGTGCAATGAGAAGGGACACTACAAGAGTAGGTATCCGATGGGTAAGAAGAAGGTAACTCCTAAACCCAATCAATTTGTTTTAAATGCTAACATGGGTTGTATGAATAAAGAAGCCCAAAGAAGGAGAATGCACATCGTATGCTTCACATGTGGGGAGAAGGGACACTACCACACATAATACCCTAAGAAGAGAGAGATCAAGAAGCTTGCGCATTTAAAGAAGTGGTAGAAGAAGAAGAAGGGGGAGCTTCAAGGGTAAGGGAGGTATATCCTAACTTGAAGTTTAATTCAAATTTAAACTCCTCCATGCATGCTAGATGTAACGACCCGATTTTCCCTATTTCGAGTTCCAAATGTCTATAAAAATATTTGGAAATGCTTTTAAAATATTCTAGAGATTTTTAGAAATTTTTAGAGTATTTTTACATAATTTTTGGAGGTCATTTAGTATGTTTACAAAAAGAAAGAAATTTTGACAAAAACTGTTGAAGACGAGGTTCGAACCTACGAGCTCGGGTCGGACTGACCCAGCCAAACCCGGCCCAACCAGCTGAGCTACACGGACTTTGTCAATCCAATATGGAGCAAATTGATATTAAAGCATAGTTGTGATTAAACCCGAATATAAGAAAGGAAATTAGGTTTTCATTTCCGAAAAACCAAAACAATTTCTCTCAAAAATCCCTCTCCTTCTCCCTCGCGACGGCGCCTCCTCTTCCTCGAGCGAAAATCGCAGGCACACCTAGGCGATTCTGGCGGCCGGCCAAAGCTTCCCGAGGGGCTCTCTTCGACTCCTTAAGGTCGCCTTGTCAAGGGAAGCACGCGAGCACAAAGGAAGCACCGCGAGCTTGGGTTTTCTCCGAACCCTAGATATCTCTTCCACCCTTCGGTTGTAAGTCCAAGAACCGGCGGTAAGTACTACTCACCTGTGATAGGAGTTGCTCCGAATTTAGGGTTTTTATCTCCTTGCTTCCGGACTTTGTTGTGTCGATTTTTTGAAGTGCTAGGATTTCCTCCTTGCTTTGTTGAGATGCCATCTTCGGTTTCTGTTAATTGAACACCAGTAGCTACCATTTGCTATTAGATATGCATGCAAGTTTCCTAAATTTCACTAGTTTTTAGTTGGGCACGAACAACCCTCAATTCAGGTACATAGTGTTAGTTTTCTTCCTGTTTGATAACATAGCAAGCTTAGTTTACATGGATATACATGGGCAGATCATTTAGTTTCCATTTACTATTGATTCTTGTCCTTTCCTTTACCAGTTACAAGCATGAGCAATTTTCTTGTTCCTTTGCTGTTAGTTGTTTTCACTCCGCCATTAGTTTGAGCACGAGTAACTCCAGCTTAGTTCCCTTAAGCAGAGGCAGATTCATCCTTTTTACATAGTAGCTTAGTTTTCCTTGCTAATGCCATGCATCTGATTAGTTTTATGTTGGTATTTCAGCCTTGGATTTCCATGTTTCCAAACATGTACAAACTTTGTTAATTAAGCATGCGGCTTGTATTTTTACTTGCTATTAGATGAGTAGGAGTGGCCTTGATTTTGGCAGAATTTTATGCTGTTAGTTCTTTATACCATGTAGATTAGAGCAGGTTACAGCATTTCTTGCTTATGCTGTTAATTTCTGATGCAGTTAAGTGATAGCATGTTCTGTCAATGCTGTTTGCTTCTTATACCATGCAGATTAGAGCATTTCCTGCTATAGTTTCCCTGTTAAACTTGAAAAGAACAGCTCTGTATTAGTAGGTCTGGTTAGATTTCTCTTCTTGTGATGTATAGTGGAACGAACAGCCCTCTTTGAGCTTACTGTTTGGTCCTTCCTATGCCAACTCAATAAAGCTAGTCAGCCCTAGTTCCCAGCATTCCAGTTCTGAGTTTCTAGTTCCTGGATTAACATGAACAACCCTGTTTTATAATTTGGAGTTAGCTTGTGGTGCTACCTTCCTAACATTTCAGAATTTGATTACTTGGCGTTTCATTTGTTTAGTTCCTTAGCCTTTTAACCTAAAATTTAGAATTTCACAGCTTTGTTTTAGGCTTGAAAGTTTCTTAAATAAGCTTGAGTAGTTTATTACCCAAGAATGACCTTTATTTAAAGTATGTAGTGTTAGTTTAATGGTTTTCTTGAACATGAACAACTATTAAGTTTACCTCGTAGTTTGATTGGCTTTGCTTTATTTTTATAGCATGCTTAGCTAGTTTCAATCCCTTACTTGTTGGATATTTACAGTGTTTAGTAAGCTTAAAGTTGCTTACTTAAAAGTTCAAACTAGCTCTCTTTTGCTTTATTTATAGCATGATTAGAATCATTCCATACTTGATTTTACAGCATGTTTAGAAGCACTAAAATAGCATCCTTTTCCATGTTTTCATCGTATGATTCAAAGGCTTTAAATTGATTTCTTTAGTTTAGCTTATAGCATAATCAGTAAGCTTTAAGTTACTTGTTTTATTCTGTTATATAGCATGGTTAGTTGATTATACACCCATACTTGTTAAGTATATTTAAAGGACTCCTACAATCTTTAATAAAAGATAATAAGGAAGATAAAAGAATAAGAAAGATAACAAGTAAGTCAAGCAAAAGGCTAGTACCCGACATCCAAGAGCTTGTCGTTAAACAAATCCAGGTGACCATTTCCGAGGTCTTGGCCCTGGTAGACCGAGGTATGCTCTTTTAGGATTGGTGGCTCGCAACCCCAACCTATTAGGGAACGCGCATGAGATGGTACTAAGCCTGGGCCCAAAAAAAAGAAAACCAAAGAAAAGAAAACCAAAGAAAAGAAAGAAAGAAAGAAGAAGAAAGTAAAAGATAGAAATTAAAAGATTAATTTCTATTACAAGGATATAAGAAAATATAATAAGTTTTATGCTTAGAATAAATAAAAAGTTAGTTTCTTTAATTCTAAGCTTACAGTGTTCATTTCTTATTATCCTGTTAGATAGTGAGCATGTTTAGTATTCAGTTTCATTTTCTGTATACCATGAGCACATGCAGATTTGCTTTAGCATTTCAGTTTCAGTATTATTGCATTACATTTATGCATTTCGAGTTTTGTGAGATAGATTAGTACTTACTAAGCGTTTTCGCTTATAGATCTTTTCTTTTTTCCTCCTACCGCAGATAAAGGAAAAGCTAAGATATAAAAGGGAGGCGACAGGATGGTGGTGGTGATGAAGGTGTGTGGTGACTGGACTATGGAGAGATCCAGTGTTTGCTAGCAAATTTTCAGGACCTACCTGTTTAGAGTTTCAGTTTATGTTTTTAGTTTTCTTCTTAAATGCTTTTATGAAGTTGAGATTGTAATGGAGTTTAATTCGTATTTGTAGCTTGATATGTCCTACTGTTGGAGTTATGTTTGTTTACTATTGCTAGAATAGCCCTCTTTTAGTTATAGTGTGTATTATTACTGCGTGGTTGTGAAAATATATGTTCCAGCCGCCTGTGGCTGAGTATAGATTGTTTATATTATGGATTTGGTCACCGGTACAGGGGAAACTCTGCCGAAATTTTTCGGTAGGGATTTCTCGTAGTTAAGTAGCGTACCGGTTAAGTAGAGTTAGTAGTTAAGTAACGGTCACTCCTAGAGAGTAGTAGTAGTAGTAAGAAGGGTGGTCGTTACAGTTGGTATCAGAGCCAAGTTCCATTCTCCAGCATCACACACACATCAGCATCATCCTCGCCGTCTCCAAGTAAGAAAGTATTTAAATCGTTTCTTTATTCTGCTTTTCTTATTATTAACTGCAGTATAGAGTACTTAATTTTTTTGAGTACTAAAGTAAGATAGAAGATTTAGTTTCCCTTGTCTCTATTCGTATTTATGTATGATTAGAAGGGTTAAAGTAAGATATCAAGCCTTTACCTTGCATAATTGGATGTTAAGAAAAAGGATGTTCTCGTACCGTTCGTACTGAGAACCAAGATCAGGAGAACGAAGAGCCCAGAACCCCTGGGCCTATTCTCTCTGAAATTGTTACTCAACTTCGGAGACAAGTAGCGAGCACTACAGCAAGTGATTGCCAATCTAATGGCCAATCAGAAACCAGCTCCTCCCACTCCCCCAACCATTAATGTGGAGACCCCAGTAGTGACTGAAGTCCTATCAGTTGCCCTGGAAGTCACCACAACACCTAGAAGACAAGAAGCATACCTCATCCAGTGGCTGAAGCTGAAACCAGAAAGCTTCTCAGGCGCGACTGAGCCCTGGGATGCCCAGGCTTGGTTTAAACACTGGAGAGCACAATGGAGCTTCTTGACTGGCCAGAAGTCGAGAAGGTCAAGTGCGCCTCTTTTTGCCTGTCTGGAGATGCTCGTATGTGGTGGGAGAGGATAAAGACCAAGAGAGCAGCCGATCAGATGAGGTGGGTAGATTTTCAGTTAGAGTTCTATGAAGAGTTCTATCACCAATAAGCACTAAGAGGAGTTTATAGAGTTCAAGTCAGCCAAGATAGAAGACAAGACAGTGGGAAAACAGAGACCCCCAGTCAAGTAAGTGTAGAAGAACAGAAAGAAGGTAAGACAGAGGGGGTTTGGGTGGTCTGTGAATATCCCGAAGTATTCCTAACAGATCTACCTGGACTACCTCCCAACAAATGAATGGATTTGAGATTGAATTGGTTCTTGGAACCAGTCCAATTTCAAAAGCTCCGTATCGCATGTCTCCAGCAGAGCTGAAGGAGTTACAAGAACAACTACAGGAGTTACTTGACAAAGGCTTCATTCGCCCTAGTCATTCACCCGGGGAGCCCCAGAGTTGTTCGTTAAGAAGAAAGACGGATCCATGCTAATATGCATAGATTTTAGAACGCTGAGCAAAGCAGCAGTTAAGGGACAAGTACCCCCTTCCCAGGATTGACGACTTATTTGATCAGCTGAGAGAGGCAACAGTATTCTCGAAGATAGACCTGCGCCTTGGGTACCATCAGCTGAAGGTGAAAAGAAGAGACATACCCAGAACAGCTTTCCGAACCAGATACGGACACTACAAGTTTGTAGTCATGTATTTTGGTGTGACTAATGCACCAGCGGTCTTCATGGATTTAATGAACAGAGTGTTCAGAGAATATCTGGACAAATTTGTCATCGTATTTATCGACGACATTCTGGTCTATTCAAGGACCCCAGAGGAGCATGACACGCACTTGAGGATGATACTGCAGACTCTTCAGCAGAAGCAGCTTTATGCTAAATTCTCAAAGTGCGAGTTCTGGTTAAATCAAGTGGCGTTTTTAGGTCACATTATCTCTAAAGAAGGTATTCAAGTGGATCCAGCCAAAGTGGAAGCGGTCAACAACTGGAGTAGACCCAAGAACGTCAGAGAGGTCAGAAGCTTCCTTGGTTTAGCTGGGTACTACAGGAAGTTCGTGGAGGATTTTTCCAGGATAGCTTCTCCACTAACAGCCCTCACCAGAAAGAACAAGAGATTCGAATGGTCAGATAAATGTGAGCAGAGTTTCTAAGAGCTAAAGAAGAGATTGATCAGTGCTCCCATTCTGACTGTTCCACAGAGCGACAAGAGTTTCGACATCTACAGTGATGCTTCCAAGATGGGTTTAGGAGTTGTACTCATGCAAGAAGGAAAATTCATAGCTTATGCTTCTAGACAACTCAAAGACTATGAGAAGAACTATCCTACTCACGATCTTAAGCTGGCAGCTGTGGTTTTGCACTGAGACTCTGGCGACATTATTTGTATGGAGTTCAGTGTAGAATCTTCACAGATCATCAGTCTTAAGTACTTCTTCACTCAGAAGGACTTAAACATGAGACAGCGCAGGTGGCTGGAGTTGGTCAAAGATTACGACTATGAGAACCTCTACCACCCAGGCAAAGCTAACAAAGTGGCGGATGCACTAAGCAGAAAGTCCAGTGCATCCCTGATGTCTCTGTCATCATTAGCCCTGCCACTGCAGAAGGAGTTGTCAAATTTTGGACTTGAGATTATTTGCGGACAGCTCTCCGCATTGACCTTAGAGTCTACCTTGCTTGAGGACATACAGAGAGAGCAAAGTGAAGATCAGACAGAGGATTGAGACTGCCCAGAGTAGACATATGACGCCGTAGGCCATTGGAATTCCAAGTAGGAGATTCAGTTTTCCTCAAGGTCGCTCCTATGAAGGGAGTGATGAGATTTGGCAAGAAGGGCAAATTAAGTCCTCGCTATGTAGGACCTTACCTGATCATAGAGAGGATTGGGAAAGTAGCTTACAAGCTGGACTTACCACAAGACATGTCAGCAATACACAAGGTAGTTCATATCTCCATGCTAAAGAAGTGTCTCCATGACCCGAGCCAAGTGATTCAGCCTCAGTCAGTGCAGATCCAAGAGGATCTTAGTTATGAGAGCAGACCTATACAGATAGTGGACAGAGCAGTCAAGAGATTGAGAAACAAAGAAGTACCACTAGTGAAGGTCGTCTGGCAGAACCAGAAGCACGAGGGAATCACTTGGGAGCGGGAGGACAGTATGAGACAGAAGTATCCAGAGCTATTATAAGTTCGAGGATGAACTTTTTATAAGGTATGGGGGATTGTAACGACCCGATTTTCCCTATTTCGAGTTCCAAATGTCTATAAAAATATTTGGAAATGCTTTTAAAATATTCTAGAGATTTTTAGAAATTTTTAGAGTATTTTTACATAATTTTTGGAGGTCATTTAGTATGTTTACAAAAAGAAAGAAATTTTGACAAAAACTGTTGAAGACGAGGTTCGAACCTACGAGCTCGGGTCGGACTGACCCAGCCAAACCCGGCCTAACCAGCTGAGCTACACGGACTTTGTCAATCCAATATGGAGCAAATTGATATTAAAGCATAGTTGTGATTAAACCCGAATATAAGAAAGGAAATTAGGTTTTCATTTCCGAAAAACCAAAACAATTTCTCTCAAAAATCCCTCTCCTTCTCCCTCGCGACGGCGCCTCCTCTTCCTCGGGCGAAAACCGCAGGCACACCTAGGCGATTCTGGCGGCCGGCCAAAGCTTCCCGAGGGGCTCTCTTCGACTCCTTAAGGTCTCCTTGTCAAGGGAAGCACGCGAGCACAAAGGAAGCACCGCGAGCTTGGGTTTTCTCCGAACCCTAGATATCTCTTCCACCCTTCGGTTGTAAGTCCAAGAACCGGCGGTAAGTACTACTCACCTGTGGTAGGAGTTGCTCCGAATTTAGGGTTTTTATCTCCTTGCTTCCGAACTTTGTTGTGTCAATTTTTTGAAGTGCTAGGATTTCCTCCTTGCTTTGTTGAGATGCCATCTTCGGTTTCTGTTAATTGAACACCAGTAGCTACCATTTGCTATTAGATATGCATGCAAGTTTCCTAAATTTCACTAGTTTTTAGTTGGGCACGAACACCCCTCAATTCAGGTACATAGTGTTAGTTTTCTTCCTGTTTGATAACATAGCAAGCTTAGTTTACATGGATATACATGGGCAGATCATTTAGTTTCCATTTACTATTGATTCTTGTTCTTTCCTTTACCGGTTACAAGCATGAGCAATTTTCTTGTTCCTTTGCTGTTAGTTGTTTTCACTCTGCCATTAGTTTGAGCACGAGTAACTCTAGCTTAGTTCCCTTAAGCAGAGGCAGATTCATCCTTTTTACATAGTAGCTTAGTTTTCCTTGCTAATGCCATGCATCTGATTAGTTTTATGTTGGTATTTCAGCCTTGGATTTCCATGTTTCCAAACATGTACAAACTTTGTTAATTAAGCATGCGGCTTGTATTTTTACTTGCTATTAGATGAGTAGGAGTGGCCTTGATTTTGGCAGAATTTTATGCTGTTAGTTCTTTATACCATGTAGATTAGAGCAAGTTACAGCATTTCTTGCTTATGCTGTTAATTTCTGATGCAGTTAAGTGATAGCATGTTCTGTCAATGCTGTTTGCTTCTTATACCATGCAGATTAGAGCATTTCCTGCTATAGTTTCCCTGTTAAACTTGAAAAGAACAGCTCTGTATTAGTAGGTCTGGTTAGATTTCTCTTCTTGTTATGTATAGTGGAACGAACAACCCTCTTTGAGCTTACTGTTTGGTCCTTCCTATGCCAACTCAATAAAGCTAGTCAGCCCTAGTTCCCAGCATTCCAGTTCTGAGTTTCTAGTTCCTGGATTAACATGAACAGCCCTGTTTTATAATTTGGAGTTAGCTTGTGGTGCTACCTTCCTAACATTTCAGAATTTGATTACTTGGCGTTTCATTTGTTTAGTTCCTTAGCCTTTTAACCTAAAATTTAGAATTTCACAGCTTTGTTTTAGGCTTGAAAGTTTCTTAAATAAGCTTGAGTAGTTTATTACCCAAGAATGACCTTTATTTAAAGTATGTAGTGTTAGTTTAATGGTTTTCTTGAACATGAACAACTATTAAGTTTACCTCGTAGTTTGATTGGCTTTGCTTTATTTTTATAGCATGCTTAGCTAGTTTCAATCCCTTACTTGTTGGATATTTACAGTGTTTAGTAAGCTTAAAGTTGCTTACTTAAAAGTTCAAACTAGCTCTCTTTTGCTTTATTTATAGCATGATTAGAATCATTCCATACTTGATTTTACAGCATGTTTAGAAGCACTAAAATAGCATCCTTTGCCATGTTTTCACCGTATGATTCAAAGGCTTTAAATTGCTTTCTTTAGTTTAGCTTATAGCATGATCAGTAAGCTTTAAGTTACTTGTTTTATTCTGTTATATAGCATGGTTAGTTGATTATACACCCATACTTGTTAAGTATATTTAAAGGACTCCCACAATCTTTAATAAAAGATAATAAGGAAGATAAAAGAATAAGAAAGATAACAAGTAAGTCAAGCAAGAGGCTAGTACCTGACATCCAAGAGCTTGTCGTTAAACAAATCCAGGTGACCATTTCCGAGGTCTTGGCCCTGGTAGACCGATGTCTGCTCTTTTAGGATTGGTGGCTCGCAACCCCAACCTATTAGGGAACGCGCATGAGATGGTACTAAGCCTGGGCCCAAAGAAAAGAAAACCAAAGAAAAGAAAACCAAAGAAAAGAAAGAAAGAAAGAAGAAGAAAGTAAAAGATAGAAATTAAAAGATTAATTTCTATTACAAGGATATAAGAAAATATAATAAGTTTTATGCTTAGAATAAATAAAAAGTTAGTTTCTTTAATTCTAAGCTTACAGTGTTCATTTCTTATTATCCTGTTAGATAGTGAGCATGTTTAGTATTCAGTTTCATTTTCTGTATACCATGAGCACATGCAGATTTGCTTTAGCATTTCAGTTTCAGTATTATTGCATTACATTTATGCATTTCGAGTTTTGTGAGATAGATTAGTACTTACTAAGCGTTTTCGCTTATAGATCTTTTCTTTTTCCTCCTACCGCAGATAAAGGAAAAGCTAAGATATAAAAGGGAGGCGACAGGATGGTGGTGGTGATGAAGGTGTGTGGTGACTGGACTATGGAGAGATCCAGTGTTTGCTAGCAAATTTTCAGGACCTACCTGTTTAGAGTTTCAGTTTATGTTTTTAGTTTTCTTCTTAAATGCTTTTATGAAGTTGAGATTGTAATGGAGTTTAATTCGTATTTGTAGCTTGATATGTCCTACTGTTGGAGTTATGTTTGTTTACTATTGCTAGAATAGCTCTCTTTTAGTTATAGTGTGTATTATTACTGCGTGGTTGTGAAAATATATGTTCCAGCCGCCTGTGGCTGAGTATAGATTGTTTGTATTATGGATTTGGTCACCGGTACAGGGGAAACTCTGCCGAAATTTTTCGGTAGGGATTTCTCGTAGTTAAGTAGCGTACCGGTTAAGTAGAGTTAGTAGTTAAGTAACGGTCACTCCTAGAGAGTAGTAGTAGTAGTAAGAAGGGTGGTCGTTACACTAGAAATAAGTGTTATTATTTACCCATGCATAACTTTGATTTTAAATATTATGATAGGAGTAGGGTAAATGTGGATCATAACCCTAGGAAACTCATTCATGATAACTCTAGAAATGGTAGACCTAAGGAGACCCATGGTATTAATCCCAAGAAGGGGAGACATATGCCTAGAAAAATGGGTAGGTCTAGAAATGTCCAAGGTGGACATGTTGACTCTAGGGTTAGGAACCTAGAAAGGGAAAATCAAGCTTTGAAGTCAAAGCTTGATAAGTTGGAGAAAACTCTAGAAAGATTCAATGTTGGATCTAAGGGTTTAGGTATGGTATTGGCTAGCCAAAGACCCAACAATGAAAGATTGGGTCTCGGATATCGATCCAGTGTCTCCAAAGCTAAGGGAAAGTCTTATGCTAGGGTTGCATATGACTATAGCAAGGAGAAGCCAATAAATGACAATATAAAGTCATTTAATGGTAAGAAGAAATAAACCAAGGACAAGGTGTCCAAGGTTAAGAAAGTTAGGTTTGTAGGCCAAGTGTCACCGGAGGTGCACCGATGTGGCCTAGCTATTGTAGATGAGTCACGTAGGGAAGTGGCTAAGGTTAAAAGCTCTAGAGGGAGTTCTAAGAGTCAAGTTGGGGCCCATGGCAAATGGATCTCAGGTGGGCTTTACTTGAGAGTCTAGACGAGCCATGTAATGTGCCAAGTGGTTTAGAGACGGACTTGAGTCTCAAACCTAGGGATTTGGCACAATTAGTTTATGTTTCATATTTAGAAATATGAAATTGGGGTCATATTGTTAGAGTGTATACTAAAAGCCCAGCTTTTGGTATAAACATTTATCTAGAAATAAGAATCACATTGGTCAAATGTCTACATTTATGATAAATGAAGTTGTTCAATTAATTTATATTGTAGATAACATGGTGTGTGGTGTCACACACAGAGGATCATGTTATCAGTACCTTATAAATTATAAACAGTAGCTCACGACCATAATGGAAAGGAACAAACCATTGGAAGGTCGTAGTGTAATTAGATATTAGTTTATCTTAACTATATAATTACACTAGTACACTTAGAGTGTATTGAGTAGGATCATTAGAGGTCGTTTCTTTTATACTGACTTTATAAAGAAACAAAGACCTCAGTTATTATGGAAGTGTGTGCTCTTAATCCTAATATAATAACAAGCACATATATTTGATATTTATTTCTTTAATTTATTAATGGGTGAGATTTAGTTCGATGAATCAATAAGCCCGATAAGTTGGGAAATGATATCACTTATAGTGTGTGTTGTTGATTATAGAAGGAAACTGTGTCCTAGTGATCTAGGTTGAGAATGTCCCCAAGAGGAGCTCATAAGGATTGTCATGTTAAACCCTGCAGGTGGACATAGTCTGACATGATGATGAAGTTGAGTGGTACTACTCTTGGAGTTAGATATTAATTAAGTGAGTTGTCAGTAACTTACTTAATTAGTGGACATTTGTTATCTTAAACACAGGGAGACTAACACACTCATAATAAGAAGAAGCCCAAAATGTAATTTGGGATTGGTGCGGTAGTTCAATAATAGTTCTTTAGTGGAATGAATTATTATTAATGAAATTAAGTTGTGTGTTCGGGGCGAACACGGGATGCTTAATTTCATCGGGAGACCAGAATCAATTCCTCCTCTCGGTCCCTATCGTAGCCTCTAGTATATAGAGATTTATACCCACCGCATACCCACCTTCTTACCCATCCAATGGGGCCGGCCAAGCTAGCTTGGAACCCAAGCTAGGGCCGGCTAAGACCAAGTGGATGAGTCATGTAGGTGGCCGGCCAAAGCTTGGGTCCCAAGCTTAGGTGGCCGGCCACTAGAATATTAAAAAGGATTTTTATTAAAATTATTTCTTATGTGGATATCATGATTTTAAAAGAGAGTTTAAAATTAAAAATTTCATTTTATAACTTTCTACAAAAGATTAAGAGAAGAGATTAATCTCTTTCCTTATTTGTAGATTAAAAGGATGGTTTTAATTTTTTGGTAAAAACTTTCCTTATTTGTAAATCATCTACATGTTTAAAAGAGAGTTTAAAATTTGAAATCTTTCCTTATTTGTTGATTAAAGGAGGATTTTAAATTTTAAGAAAACTTTCCTTTTTAACCATGTTCATGATTTAAAAGAAAGTTTAAAAATTAATAATTCTCTTTTATTAGTTTCTACAAAAGATTGAGAAAAGATTTGATATCTTTCCTTATTTGTAGATTAAAAGAGATTTTAATTTTTAGAGATAACTTTCATTTTATCCACATGTTTAAAAGAAAGATTTTAATTTATTAAATTTCTTTTTTATAAACCAATCATGAAGGGATTAAATTATTGAAGAAATTTTATAAATTTCTGGAGACAAATTAGGAAGTTTTAATTAATTAAAATTCTCCTTGTTTGTAGCTTTGGGGTGGCCGGCCATGTAAATTGAGAAAAGGAAAATTGTTTTAATTAAATAAAATTTTCCTTTTCATTGCAAAAGAATCTAGGAAGTTTTTAATTAAATTTCCTTATTTGCCAAGACCAAGGATTATAAAAGAGGGGGTAGAGAAGGCTTCATGGTGAACAATCTCTATTATTCTCCCTCTCCTATTCTTTGGTGTGGCCGGCCAACATCTTCTCTCTTTCTTCCTCTTTGTGGTGGACGAAATTCTCTATTGCTTGGAGCTCTTGTGGAGGCCGGATACTACTTGGAGAAGAAGAAGAAGAATGAGAGAAAGCTTGCATCTCTTGGAGCTTGGTTGGTGTTTTTTCTTCTTCCTTGGTGAAGCTTTATTTTTTGTGGCCGAACCTAGCTAGGAGGAGAAGAAGGTGGTTGGTGGTTTCTCATCTTGGAAGATCGTTGCCCACACAACGTCCGAGATTAGAAGAGGAATACGGTAGAAGATCAAGAGGTTTTTCTACAAGGTATAACTAGTAATTTTTCTTTCCGCATCATACTAGTTATTTATGAAAATAATACCAAATACAAGAGGCTTACGATTCTAGTATTTCGAATATGTTTTTCGAAGTTGTGTTCTTTTATTTTTCTTTTCCTTGTGATTTGATTGTTCTTTTTGGTTGACCTAAAGTTATTTTAGGAAATTAAATATTAGCTTTCCATAAAAGGTTTTGTCTAGTCGGTGGTGGTTGTTCCCATATCCAAGAAGGCCATGTGCCTCGCCACGTCAGTACTGGGAACCAATTATGGAAATTAATATTTAATGGAATTAATAACTTAGGTGATTTGGATCAAACGTGTTAAGTTCCGCAGGAGATCCAAGTCTAAACCTTAAAGAACAAATAGATTAAGTTTTGGATCAAACGTGTTAAGTTCCGCAGGCGATCCAAAATTTAATTTAAAAGAACACATGGTAGCTAGGAAAAGGTTCAGACCTTTGTACAAAATTTTTGTACAGTGGAACCTCTAGGTTTTCCGAGTAGCAACCAACAATTGGTCGTGAGCTAGGGTTTTGCCTCTGTGTATTTGGTATTAGTTTAATCATGCACATGTCATACATAATTTAGGCAGGATAATAGTAGGATTTGCTAACTTTGTGGATGCAGGATCCAACTATTATGGCTTATAGTTATTATGTGTGTGATTGGACCCTTGGACATGTCAAGGGCATTTTATTGTATGTGCATGATTGTATTATAAAATACAGCAGGAGCTGTATTTAGTTTTATTAGGATTTTATTTTTGATCTAGATACATGTACATTCCTTTTATGGAATATAGGATCAAAATGTAAAATTCTATTTATGTCGCGGATCGAATCTTGCAAAGCGTGGAACCTTCTAAGGACCAGAGGCGCAGCGGAACTAGGAGCAAGATGGATAGCTAGACCCGGTGGCGGTGGCCAAATATGGCAGCAGCTTGGGATGACAACACACGGAGGACAACTAGAGATAAAAGCCATAATAGTTGAAAATTAGATTTTCTATTTATTGCTTTTATATTATGCTGTGTGTGCATGTTAGTTTACATATTTAGTAGGCTAGCATAGTTAAAATTCCTCATTTATAAATAACTAAGTGGGAGAGGGATTTTTAAATAAATCCCATGGTCTCCATTACTGGTTTGTAAGTGATGCAAACAAGCTTGCGCGTTGGCTCTGAGTGCCTTCCTCCATAACGGATGAGCTTGTTTGTGGATCACTAGAACAGACTTCCATTTTTGGATGACTATAGGAAGTTAATTAAGAGCGTGTGATCTTCCCCAACGGAAGGGGCATAATCTTATTAATGGACTTAGTGTCAAGTAATGGTATACACTTAGACACATTTAATAGTATCCTCCCCATCGGAGTCACTGCTATTATTTGTGTGACCAAATGATACCAACTATTAATTTTATTTATCAAAAAGTTAGGTTGACAAGATAATAAAATTAATGGGTTAAAACCCTCCTTTTACAAATGTTGAATTTGTATACGTCCACACTAACGTGGCATGCAAAATTCACGGTGTTTGAGGTGTTGGTGAATTTAAATAATATTGTTTGAGGAATCAATATTTTTTAAATTCAAAAGTTTTTGACCAAATATTTGATCAAAGACAGATCAACTATTAATTTTATTCGTCATAAAGTAAAGTTGACAAGATAATAAAATTAATGGATAAAATCTCCTCTTTGATTTTGTATACGTCCACACTAACGTGACATACAAAATTCATGGGGATTTTTAAGGAGTTGATCTTGACCAAATATTTTTTTTGATTCTTAGGATTTAAATATTTGTCAATTCCCTAGTAGTCATACTATAGAAAATACTTAGTAGTCCCAATTGTAATGATTGGAAATAGGACTTGGACATTAAGGTAGACTGTCTTCTAAGAACTAAGAACAATTTAGGTGTATTTAATTCATTAGTTGAAACATGTCTAGTGGTGTTATCTACCAGAACCTGGAGTGTAGATACAAGATGCCATTAATCATGTCTGCAATACATTGCAGGGTTCCAGGAAACCCGACAACTAAATGAAAGGTAAATCACCGTCCACATGGGCACTACTGTAAAAGTGGTAGCTGTTGCAGTGGGAGATGTTTATCATTTGATAAGAATAAAATATGGATTTTAAGTAATTGTCTTTACGTACCAAGTTTAGAAAGAACCTGATTTCAGTTTCTAAACTATTATAGATATTGTGTCTATTTTGATAACAAGGTTGTTATCAAGAAAAATAGGGAAATTATCTATTCTGGTATGATGGTTGACAATTTATAATCCAATAACTCCCACGATGCAACAAATGAAAATTAGTAACACATCTTCTAATTTTAAGAGAAAGAAACCTTCGGAAATGAACTAATTATATCTTTGGCATCTAAAGCTAGGTTATACTTGAGTATGATTCATTGGTAGCTGATGAACTTTTGGGTTCATTAGTAGTGGGAATCTTTCCAACCTACGAGTCTTACTTGGAAGGAAAATAACCAAGAAACTTTTAAGTCCAAGGGATATGGAGTCAAAGATATGTTGAAAACGGTTCATTCTGATTTGTGTGATCCTATGACTATCCAGACAAGAGGTAGTATTGAATATTTTGTCTATTTTATAGACAACTATTCAAGATACAAATAAATTTACTTAATGTACCGCAAGATTGAGTACTTTGATTAGTTCAAAGAGTACAAGGTTGATGCAGAGAAATGTTAAAGTAAAAAGTCACTATGGAAGTGTAACGACCACCCTTCTTACTACTACTACTCTCTAAGGATGACCGTTACTTAACTACTAACTCTACTTAACCGGTATGATTAAAAATCACATGGAAACCCTACCGAAAAATTTTGGCAGAGTCTCCCCTGTACCGGTGACCATAATCATTAATACATAACATAATATACACAGCCACAGGCGGCTGGAACACATATCAAACACACAAAAGGAATAAATCCAAAATAAAGAAAACAACACAAGAAATCATCACACAAGATTACAATTCTTCTACTACGTCCTAATCATAGCAAAATAACAGATACTATCTCAAATACTCCTAACATAGCAAAAGACAATAAAAACTAAACTACAACTTCTTTCCTAGTCCCAAGGCTTCCATAGTCCTGGCATCACACATCCTTCGAACACCTCCTTGTCGCCTTCCTTCTATATCTTTTCCTTTCCTGTATCTGCAGTAAGAGGAAGTGTAGTCTATAAGCAAAATTTGCTTAGTAAGCGCTATCTAACTCACAAAATCTCGATATGCATGTATATAAATAAAAACATACTAAAACTGAATGCTAACATGTAAAGCTACTCATGCTCATACATAGCAAAGGAAATCATACTAACTGAAATACTAAACGTGTATAGTTAATCATGCTCATAAATAGCAAAGAACAGTAAACTAACTCATGCTCTTCTATTAGTAAAGAAACATACTGAAAGGCTAAACATGTAAGGCAAGTCTATACTATCATGCTTGCATAGAGAACTAAGCTTACTGAATTCTAAATACCTTCTGAATCTTATTTCACTTGTTTAAAGACTTATTCTTTAAATATTTTCTACTTATGTAAAACTTGCTTTACTTGTTCAAAACTTATACTTATAATACTTCAAAATAATAATCAACTTCTTCTTGGGCCCGGCAACTGTACTTACTATGCGCGCATCCCTAACTAGACCCAAGATAGCTGGTCCCGAATCTAGTAGGATTTGCTAGGTTATCTAAACCTAGGGACCGACTATGGGAGCCCAGCCCAAGGACTACTGAGAGTCCTGCATACTAGGTTATCTAAACCTAGGGACCGACTATGGGAGCCCAGCCCAAGGACTACTGAGAGTCCTGCATACTAGGTTATCTAAACCTAGGGACCGACTATGGGAGTCCAGCCCAAGGACTACTGAGAGTCCAGTACAGTGCTACTGAAAAAAGTAAAATACTTGTTATCTTTTAATACTTCTAATATATATAATGCCTCGGCATTTTCTTTAGCACCTTGTGTGCCAAAATCCCTAAAGTCTTAACTTCGGGATCTAGTTAAGGCCTTGGCCTTTTTCTTTCTTTTCTTTATATTTCTTATCCTTTTCTTAAACTCAAAATACTATAAAACCTAACAAAATCTGCATATTTCACTTAACAAAAATCTGCACTGAAATGCTTAATAAAACTGCGCTGAGATGTTAAATAAAACTGCATGCTTATAAATAAAACCGTTCATGCATATTGAGGTGGCAAGAAAACTTAAATCTGAATACTTGAAATAAATAACATGTATAGCTGCTCATGCTTGTTAAAATAGAAAATAAGGACTAAAGATAAATCTAAATTCTGCATACATAGCCAATACAAAAGAAACCAGAAACTGATTGCTTTAAAGGAATGCCACTCATGCACATTTAATTACATAAGGAACTAGAACTCTAAATCTACTCATGTTCAACTAATAACATAAGGAACTAAAAATCTAAATCTGCAAGCAATGCTTATAAAAATCCGTGTACAATATTTATAAAAATCTGCATTTTATGAAGAACTGCACTTAATGGAAGAACTCTGCACTTAATGAAAATTGCACTTAATGGACCTACACATGCTGAATTGTTTCCAACCGAACAAAGCATAAGAACATGTTACTGCTGCTATCACAAATTTAAACATGATACACTAGAATAAAACTACGTAGATAGGAATCTACACATTCTAAAACATTTCCAGCAAAACAAGAATAAGGAAAGGATGCTTCTATTGAACTAGAACTCGCTAAACTTGCTAAAGGTTTAAACAATACCCATATGAAACTTATTTTCATTTCTAGATCTGGCAAATTCTGATTAGAAACTCTATGGCAGCGACTTCAAAACTAACCGAATGCCTAGCAACCAAAATTCTTGTACAGCATGAACCGAAAACAAAGAAGAAATGTACAGCTTAATCCGAATCAAAGAAGGAGAACTATAACATGTTCCGAAATCAAAGAAGTCTAATAACCATTCTGCTAAAAGGCTACTGCATACAAAGGAACTCCAATCTGAATCTTATGAAGGCAAATTCAGGTTCATTACAGCAGCAAACAAAAGAACACAAACTCAAATTCTACATGTTCCGAAAGCATGAAAGGGAGGCTAAATCCCTAACCATAATTTCTGTGCAACTCAATTTGAAACAAAGATGGAAACTAAAACTCGAAACTAATTCTCCTGTTCTTCATGCTTAAACTAAATAAATCCTTCTCTTCTTTCTTTAAGGTTCATGGCAGCAAACAAAAAGGAATTGCTACCGGAAACCCAAAATCTGAATTGTTTCTCATGCTCATTGCCTAGAACAGCAAAATCCGAAGCAAGCAACCACAAGCTAAACAAACAAACAAGCAAACCATCGAATTCAAGAGAACAAGATCCGAAAATAGAGGAAGCAAGGAAACTCATGCAAAGCTTCGGGAACAAGGAGAAAATCAAGAATTTAAACCTCGGAGCTATCCTACTGCAGGTGAGTAAGCGACTTACCTTGCGTTTCTTGGACTTACAGCCGAAGAAGAAAGCTTCCAATGCTTCTAGGGCTTGCGGAGGATCTTGCAAACTCGCCCTCTTCCTCGAGCCTACTGTTCCTTCTTGACGAGAGGAGCTCGAATCCGAGAAGAGCTCGAATCCGAGAAGAGCTCGCGGAGAAGTCCCCGTTGGTCGGTCGTCGGAGAAGCCCTAGCTGCGGCTTCTGCGTTTTCGCCCGCAACGCCGTCGCGAGCGAGGAGAGAAAGGGTTTCGGGAGAAAAAGAAAACTTAAGTTCTCTCTTCTTATCACTAGGGTTTCAATTTTAACATATATATATATCTCGCACCCTACCTTTTCGCGAAATACTAGTGGAAGAGTTGGTTGGCTGCGGTTTTGACCAAGTCCCAGGTCGCAACTTCGATTCCTCAGCCGCGCACTTTTCGTTTTGATTTATTTTCAATGTTCCTAACTATACCTTATATAAATTTGTTCTGACATCTAGTTAACAAATCGAGCATTGCTCGGTTGGTCGGGCCGAGTTCTGCTTGGGCCGAGGAGCTCGGTTCGAAACCCAGCTTCTTCAACTTATTTTCCTTGCTATTATTCTCCATTACCATTTTCTACATCATATACATCTTATCTCATATATTATTAACAAAACTCTCGTAGACTAGCTGGTTGGCTGAGTCCGGTTAACATCTGGTTCGGGTCCGAGGTCTTGGGTTCAAAACCCAGCTTTAACACTTTTATTTCTTTTTTTTTTTTTTTTAAACTTCTTCCTCTTGGTAAAAATACCAAACGAACTCCAAAAATTGCATAAAAATACTCTATAAATTCCTAAAAATCTCTAGAATTTTTCTAAAATATTTCTAGATTTTAATAAGGTCTTTCAGAACTCTAAATCATGAAATTTGGGGTGTTACAGGAAGATCGTAGTGGCAAGTACCTCTTGAGAGATTTTAGGAGTCACTTATCAGAAGTTGGATTTCAATCCCAACTAACTGCATCTGGTACACCCCAACAGAATGGTGTAGTAGAAAGAAGGTAAAGGACTCTTATGGAATAATTAGATAGATGATAAGTTATTCAGAAAATTACCAAATTTGTTTTAAGGATAAACTCTGATAACGAAAGTGAACATAGTACCTTCCAAGTTAGAACTCTCTACTCATATAGAATTGCTGAATAGGTGAAAACCTATTTTGAAGCATATTCGGATTCGGGTAATCCAGCACATATGTTAAAGAGAGACAATGATAAGTTGGATAGGAGTTCACTTGTTTGTAAGTTATCTTAGATAAACAAAAGTAGGTTTATAGTCTTAAAAATCAGAAGGTCATTGTTAGCATCAATGACTGATTTTTTAGAAAAGGACTATATAATGAACCACATGCTCATAAGTAAATTTGTTCTTAAGGAAATAATAAAGGACATGTCTAACCTAGTACCAACTGTACAAGATGAGATACCACAAGAAAACTGCAACACGTATCACAAATTGATACACAATTACAGAAAGTGTCTTGTTGTAGTGGGAGGGTTGTTATGCAACCTAAATAGGTTCATGTTTTGGGAGAGTTTTTGGACTCGATCCCTGGAGGACATGAACCTGATCTCCGGTCATATGATGAAGCACTCCAAGATAAAGATGCAGCATCTTGGCAAAGAGTAATGAATAAAAGAATTAGAATATATGTATTCTAATAAAATCTGGAAGCTTGTAGAATCACCAAATGGTGTAAAAGCCGTTGGGTGTAAAAAGGTCTATAATAGGAAAAGAGGGATAGACAGGAAGGTAGTAACTTTCAAAGCAAGGCTTGATGAAAAAGGAAACTTTTTCACTGGTAGTCATGCTTAAGTCTATCCGGATTCTTTTATCTATTTGGCAAGAGGATGTCAAGACAGCATTCTTTAATGGAAATCTTGAAGAAAGCATCCATATAAAGCAACCAGAAGAGTTCATTGCAAAGGGCTAAGAGCATCTTATGTAAGCTCAATCAGTCTATGGACTGAGGCAAAGCTTCAAGGTCTTGGAACATCCGGTTTATCAAAGTAATCCAGACCTATGGATTTATTTAGTAACTGGATAAGTCTTGTGTATACAAAAGGTGTGATGGAAGCGTGGTGGTATTTCTTGTACTATACGTAGATACCATTTTTGGTAGTTGGAAACAATATCAAAATGTTGTCAGAAGTAAGGGTATGGTTGTCCAAATAATTCGATATAAAGGACTTGGGAGAATGTATATATTTTTGAGATCAAAATAATAAGAGATCGAAAGAAAAATATATTTTACTTATCCCAAGCTTCATACATCGGAAAAATCCTTGCTCGTTTTAAGCATACAAAACTCCAAGAAAGGTTTCTTACCTTTTCAGGATGGAGTAACTTTATCTAAAGATATGTCTCTGTAGACATCAAAGGAGATAAAGGAAATAAAGGCAGTTCTTTATGCTACGGCTGTTGGAAGCCTAATGTATGCTATGCATGAGATCAGAAATCTGTTTTGCCAAGGGCATAGTTAGCAGATATCAAAGTAACCCTGGACAAGGACAGTGGACTGCAGTAAAGCATATATTGTAGTACCTTAGAGGCACTAGAGATTATATGCTAGCTTACAAGGCAGTTAATTTAGTCCTTGTGGGTTGCATGGATTTTGACTTCCAATCGGATAGGGACAATAATAAGTCAACCTCGGGGTTTTGTGTTTACTTTAGGAGGTAAAGTCATAACTATGGAAGAGTGATAAGCATAGGTGTTTTTCTGGACTCCACCATAGAAGCTTAGTATATGGCAAGCCTCTGAGGTAGCCATAAAAGCTGAATGACTCAATAACCTCAAGATAGACTTAGATATGATTTCTGGTTTGTCCAAAATTTATTACAATTTATTGTAATAATGTTGGTGCAGTAGCAAACTCGAAGAAACCATAAGTCTATAAGGCAAGTAAACACAATAGAGCGCAAGTACCACCCAATACGAGGAATCGTATAAACGAGGAGAAGTTGTTGCCGCCTAGATTGCATCAGGTGATGACCTATAGATCCTTTCACTAAGGTCCTTAAGGCAAGAGCTTTTGATGGGCATGTTGAAGGGATGGGAATCAGATGTATGGCAGCAGATATGGCAGCTTAGTCTTTTAGTATAAGTGGGAGATTGTTAGAGTGTATACTAAAAGGCTAGCTTTTGGTATAAACATTTATCTAGAAATAAGAATCACATTGGTCAAATGTCTACATTTATGATAAATGAAGTTGTTCAATTAATTTATATTGTAAATAACATGGTGTGTGGTGTCACACACAGAGGATCATATTATCAGTACCTTATAAATTATAAACAGTAGCTCACGACCATAATGGAAAGGAACAAACCATTGGAAGGTCGTAGTGTAATTAGGTATTAGTTTATCTTAACTATATAATTACACTAGTACACTTAGAGTGTATTGAGTAGGACCATTAGAGGTCGTTTCTTTTATACTGACTTTATAAAGAAACAAAGACCTCAGTTATTATGGAAGTGTGTGCTCTTAATCCTAATATAATAACAAGCACATATATTTGATATTTATTTCTTTAATTTATCAATGGGTGAGATTTAGTTCGATGAATCAATAAGCCCGATAAGTTGGGAAATGATATCACTTATAGTGTGTGTTGTTGATTATAGAAGGAAACTGTGTCCTAGTGATCTAGGTTGAGAATGTCCCCAAGAGGAGCTCATAGGATTGTCATGTTAAACCCTGCGGTGGACATAGTCCGACATGATGATGAAGTTGAGTGGTACTACTCTTGAGTTAGATATTAATTAAGTGAGTTGTCGGTAACTTACTTAATTAGTGGACATTGTTATCTTAAACAGGAGACTAACACACTCATAATAAGAAGGAGCCCAAAATGTAATTTGGGATTGGTGCGATAGTTCAATAATAGTTCTTTAGTGGAATGAATTATTATTGATGAAATTAAGTTGTGTGTTAGGCGAACACGGGATTAATTTCATCGGGAGACAAAACCAATTCCTCCTCTCGGTCCCTATCGTAGCCTCTAGTATATAGAGATTTATACCCACCGCATACCCACCTTCTTACCCATCCAATGGGGCCGGCCAAGCTAGCTTGGAACCCAAGCTAGGGCCGGCCAAGACCAAGTGGATGAGTCATGTAGGTGGCCGGCCAAAGCTTGGGTCCCAAGCTTAGGTGGTCGGCCACTAGAATATTAAAAGGATTTTATTAAAATTATTTCTTATGTGGATATCATGATTTTAAAAGAGAGTTTAAAAATTAAAAATTTCCTTTTATAACTTTCTACAAAAGATTAAGAGAAGAGATTAATCTCTTTCCTTATTTGTAGATTAAAAGGATGGTTTTAATTTTTGGTAAAAACTTTCCTTATTTGTAAATCATCTACATGTTTAAAAGAGAGTTTAAAATTTGAAATCTTTCCTTATTTGTTGATTAAAGGAGGATTTTAAATTTTAAGAAAACTTTCCTTTTTAACCATGTTCATGATTTAAAAGAAAGTTTAAAAATTAATAATTCTCTTTTATTAGTTTCTACAAAAGATTGAGAAAAGATTTGATATCTTTCCTTATTTGTAGATTAAAAGAGATTTTAATTTTTAGAGATAACTTTCTTTTTATATATCCACATGTTTAAAAGAAAGATTTTAATTAAATTTTCTTTTTATAAACCAATCATGAAGGGATTAAATTATTGAAGAAATTTTATAAATTTCTGGAGACAAATTAGGAAGTTTTAATTAATTAAAACTCTCCTTGTTTGTAGCTTTGGGGTGGCCGGCCATGTAAATTGAGAAAAGGAAAATTGTTTTAATTAAATAAATTTTTCCTTTTCATTGCAAAAGAATCTAGGAAGTTTTTAATTAAATTTCCTTATTTGCCAAGACCAAGGATTATAAAAGAGGGGGTAGAGAAGGCTTCATGGTGAACAATCTCTATTATTCTCCCTCTCCTATTCTTTGGTGTGGCCGGCCAACATCTTCTCTCTTTCTTCCTCTTTGTGGTGGCCGAAATTCTCTATTGCTTGGAGCTCTTGTGGAGGCCGGATACTACTTGGAGAAGAAGAAGAAGAAGGAGAGAAAGCTTGCATCTCTTGGAGCTTGGTTGGTGTTTTTTCTTCTTCCTTGGTGAAGCTTTATTTTTTGTGGCCGAACCTAGCTAGGAGGAGAAGAAGGTGGTTGGTGGTTTCTCATCTTGGAAGATCGTTGCCCACACAACGTCCGAGATTAGAAGAGGAATACGGTAGAAGATCAAGAGGTTTTTCTACAAGGTATAACTAGTAATTTTTCTTTCCGCATCATACTAGTTATTTATGAAAATAATACCAAATACAAGAGGCTTACGATTCTAGTATTTCGAATATGTTTTTCGAAGTTGTGTTCTTTTATTTTTCTTTTCCTTGTGATTTGATTGTTCTTTTTGGTTGACCTAAAGTTATTTTAGGAAATTAAATATTAGCTTTCCATAAAAGGTTTTGTCTAGTCGGTGGTGGTTGTTCCCATATCCAAGAAGGCCATGTGCCTCGCCACGTCAGTACTGGGAACCAATTATGGAAATTAATATTTAATGGAATTAATAACTTAGGTGATTTGGATCAAACGTGTTAAGTTCCGCAGGAGATCCAAGTCTAAACCTTAAAGAACAAATAGATTAAGTTTTGGATCAAACGTGTTAAGTTCCGCAGGCGATCCAAAATTTAATTTAAAAGAACACATGGTAGCTAGGAAAAGGTTCAGACCTTTGTACAAAATTTTTGTACAGTGGAACCTCTAGGTTTTCCGAGTAGCAACCAACACATATTGCATGATAATTGATTTTGGATGTATAGATGTCATATAAACCAATGCTAGGGATGCATTGTGGGTTAGTTTGGACAAATACATCAAGAGGAAGCCAAAACTAGGACTTTAGGTCAATGTTCAATTAAACCATTTAGCTAGTTTTGAGTTTTATATCAATCTTGGGATTTGTGATAAATATATTTATATATATATTTTTTCCAAGTAGATATTGATAAAATAGACCTCTCCACAAAATTTGAGAATTTTTGGAGGTCTGTGAAATTTTTGATGCATTTCTGAAGTTGGTTAGAAAATGTTGATTTTTGCAAAAATAGAGTACCAGTCAACTGGTGCAGTTACCAATCGACTGGTAACAGTATTTTTGAGCACAAAATGTCTCTGTAAGCTCATTTCGATAAGGGCAGTCAACTGATACTTCTGGCAGTTGACTGATACCAGTCTGAAATTATTTTCTGCACTGGATTTTGACCGGGTCAGCTCATATATATGTATGAGATCCATGGGGAATAAATACACGAGTTTAGGGTCAATTTGATGATTAAGTTTTCGACAATTGGGATATTGTTGGGAGCTTTTTGATATTAGGCAAAAGGGGAGAAGTAAGGTTTAGTTGGGAAAACCTTAAGTGTCATTGCATAGGGGGAGCCTTGTGATAGGTTCTTAAATAACTCTGTGATAAAATTCCTAACTCAATGGGGAGCTTAGGTGTAGGGGAGCCTTGAGATAGGTTCAAATGCATGTTGCATTATTTTTTCATTCAGCGGTGTAAGTCCAAGTGTGTAGCATTGGCAACGTAAGTCTACCTTAAGTGCCTTTGCGTAGGGGGAGCCTTGTGATAGGTTCTTAAATATCATTGTGATAAAATTCCTAACTCAATGGGGAGCTTAGGTGTAGGGGAGCCTTGGGATAGGTTCAAATGCATGTTGCATTGTTTTTCCATTCGGCGATGTAAGTCCAAGTGTGTAGCCTTGGCAACGTAAGTTCATTCGGTGGTGTAAGTCCAAGTGTGTAGCCTTGACATCGTAAGTCCATTGTTTTTAGCATGCTTATTTGCTATTTATTTTCCCTAACTTAAACGTATTGCCAAACATCAAAAAGAGAGAAATTGTTGGAGCAATCCCAATGGTCCGTGCGACCATATGTTTTGGTGTTTGGGTAAAGAGTTTAAGTTAGGTTCACTCTTGTTATTTGATATGTGTATGTGAATGCGCAGGTTTGCAAGATACACATATGACTCAGCTTGATGGCTTCGGGTTCGGTGAAGGATGGAGCATCCGAGGGATCGTGGACAAGGCAGCAAGGACAAGGGCCGAAGGAAGCGACTTCGAGGCATACGCGAAGGATGACATTGGGGGCGAGCCGTGGGCTTAGATGCATCCGAGGGACGAGAGCAAAAGGAAGTAGGCTTGAAAGCTAGAGGTCAAGGCTGCAATGAAGCATCAAGTGAGTCGTGAGAGTACGAGTACATGAGAGATTGTACTCAGGGTAAACTCTTAGGGTTAGAGTTTTACTGTAGCAACACTGTAGCAATTATTGTAGCAGTTACTATAGCAGTCGACTGGTAAAAACATCAGTCGACTGGTAAAAACACCAGTCGACTGGTGTAGTCGATTAGGCAGTCGACTGGGAGCGAATATAATGCTTTTGTTAGCTCGACCAGTGTGGAGCAGTCGACTAGTATCGAGCCGTTAGGATGTAACGGTCGAATTTTCCCAGAGGGCAGTGAACTGATGGTTTTAGCAGTCGACTGGTAGGCGGGGTTTTCCAACCCGCGACCTATATAACCAAGCCTTGGGAGTTTGGTTAAGGTTGGCAAAATAGAGGTGGTTAACCCCTATTAGTAGTCTACCAGTGCCCTAGCGTCTCTAGAGTTCTTGTGAGAGTTGTGGTGAGATTTTTCCACCCACAAGGAGCTACGTGAGCTAGCCGGAGATCTTCTGGGGAGTAATCCATTGACGGATAGGGATCACCCACCTTACAGACAATCGTGGAGTAGGAGCCTTATCTCCGAACCACGTAAATCGACGTGCCGATTTGTTTGCATTCTTTCCTTTAGTATTTAGCTTTCGTATTTATATTTGTATTGTTTGTATTCCGCTGTGCTAACAAATACGTAGGAAGCGAGTATTTGGGGGCACTGTCTATCCAACCTCCCTTCTAGCCGGTAGTAAGATCCCCTACAATCATGTCTACTGTCAGCCAATAAGTAAACAGATATTCACAAGGGAAGGTTCAAAAGGTAAAGTCTACCTATCCTATACTTGACTCAACTATTGAATGCTATCACATACAATGTATTCCATTCATGTGGGGGATTGTTGGAAATGTGAATGGAATAAATAGGTGGAGACGAAGATACTCTATTATGCATGGGTTGTTAGTCCCACATTAGAAGTCTCTTGGCTTTATTGTTGGTTTAAATTATGACACATGCATTGATGTTGTAAACATATACATGGGGATAGACTCTCTCATGCGTGGATGCTCAGGGGTGGGTGCAAATCCAGGGCCCGATTGTGTAACGACCACCCTTCTTACTACTACTACTACTCTCTAAGAGTGACCGTTACTTATCTACTACTCTACTTAACCAGTTTATTAAAAATCTCTAGGAAAACCTTACCGAAAAATTTCGGCAGAGTCTCCCTTGTACCGATGACCATTTCCCATAATACAAGCATAATATACTCAGCCACAGGCGGCTGGAACATATATCGTCACAACCACGCAGTATAATATCACAAATAAAAGAAAGAAACTACCCTATCAATAGCAAACATCAATATCACTCCATCAATAGAACCCAACTACAAACGCGGAATAAACTTAAATACAATATTGACTCATAATAGCATTAAAAGAAAACTAAAGAACTCTAAACAGAAATGTCTTAATAATTCCTTAGCAAACTCTTGATCTCCCCATAGTCCAGCCATCACACACCTTCATCACCACCACCTTGTCGCATTCCTTGCTAAATCTTTTCCTTTCCTTTATCTGCAGTAGGAGGAAGTGCAGTCTATAAGCATAAAGCTTAGTGAGCGCTATCTACTCACAAAAACTCGATATGCATGTATATAAATAAAAACATGCTAAAACTGAATGCTAACATATAAAACTACTCATGCTCATATATAGCAAAGGAATCATGCTAACTGAAATACTAAACATGTGTAGCTCATCATGCTCATAAACCAATAAAAGAAGCATACTAAACATGTAAAACTACTAAACATGTAAAACTACTAAACATGTAAAGCTAAACAGGCTCATAAGAATAAAACTATAACAGCATGCTGAAAGCAAATAAAACTAAACATGCTGAATAATCTAATAGCAAGAAACAAATAAAACTACTACTGCATGCTTCATATAACAAGAAACTAAACTTTCTAATTCTAACATATTTGAAGCTTGTTTCATTTGTTTCAAAACTTATACTTTAATACTTCAAAATAATAATAAACTTCTTTTGGGCCCGGCATTGTACCACTTAGCGCGCATTCTTAATAAGAATCGAGGTAGCTAATCCCGAAACTACTAGATACTTCTAGGCCTTGTGCCTAGGGGCAACTTGGAGCCCATCCCTTGGACCTTGTGTCCGGTACATGCCCTTTAAAAGTAAAATACTTATTATCTTATTTACTTCTTCTTTAAATGCCTTGGCATATTAATAAGCACCTTGTGTGCTAAAATCCCTAAAATCTTGACTTTGGGATTTACTTAAGGCCTTGGCCTTTTCTTTCTTTTCTTTTTCTTTCTTTTTACTTGTTAATGCTTCTAAAAGAATTTGATAAAACTCTTATTTTCCCACTAGAATACATGGTTGTTCATGCTTATTAAAATAGCAAATAAAAACTAAAGAAACTGCTCATGTGTATCTAGTAATAAAGAAAACTGATCATGCTCAACTCATAGCAATTAAAAACTGCACATGCTCAATAATAGCAAATGAAAACTAGAAAATCTGCATATAAGACTAATACAAATCTGCGCTGTGAATGTTACAAAATTCTGCACTACAATGCTTATTAATATTTCCAATAAAGGAATGCTTCTACAAAACGAAAATGGTTAAACAGATTCTAAATATGATATGCTTAAACAACTCTAAACTTGAAAAGCTTAACCAAAGAAAAAAAAACATGAATCTGCATATCTAAACTTCATGCTCCAATTTGACATAAGTAAATTCTGGAATTTGAACTACATTACTCAAACAATGACTTAAAACTACAACCCAAGATTTGCAAGGCTACACAACCAATTTAAACTGACTGTAAACCTAAAACAATACTAATATAAAACTTATTCACAGCTACACTTTTATAAGAAAATCGTAACCTTTAAGCCTGTTACAACTTGGTCAAAACTGGATTGCTAAGATACCGGCTGTTCTTATTCCTTTCCTACTGAATTAGAATTAACTTTAGAAGGAAGAACCACATGACTTTATATCTGCTACTAGGAGAACTAAAAGTGAGGTTAATGATTCTATTAAATCTGTTCCAAACTAAATTAAAGAAAAGTTTAAGCATGGCATCTATAGCACATGGTATTATTAACCCAAGCAGAGCATGAAACAAACTAATTCATTATTATCTACTTATGTTAACTACTCCCAAAACCTTTATAGAGCATGGCTACAAACCATAACCAAACTAGATGCTAAAGAAAAGATTAATCTATACTATATCATGTTCCTTTCCTAGTAGTAAAAATCTCAAGAAATCTGTAAAACTCCACATGAACTAAACATGCCCATTATGATCCCAACAGGAAGATCTACATCAAAAAGGAATCCAAATTCCTAACTACAAAGCCTGAAGAAACCAAACCACATGCTAAACAAACAAATCAATCTCCTTTCTTTGAGATTCTCGGCAGCAACTTCAACCGGAAGCAAAACTTCGAAAACAAAGAAATTAACAAGAAATAAACCTCGGAGCTATCCTACTGCAGGTGAGTAGCAACTCACCTTCGTTTTCTTGGACTTACAACCGAGAAAGAGAGGTTCTAGGGTTTCGGGTGAGCTCCAAATCCGGCGTTTCCTCGTGCCCACAACCTCTCCTCGACGAGAGAATCTCAACGGTGTGACGAGCTCTTGGAGAAAAGTGCTCGCGGCCGCTGGAGACGAAGCCCTAGCCGCGACTTCGTTTCTGCCCGAGAGGAATCGCCGACGCCGCGTGAGAAGAGGTGAGAAAGAAATTAGGTTTCGGGAAACCTAAATCCTCTCCTTATAACTAGAGTTATTTTTTGTTCCAACTATCGCTTATATATTTGCCGCTGCCTATTTAATTAGCAACGATCGCTAGCCCAGTTGGTCTGTTGGGCTTTGCTCGAAGCCAGAGGTCTGTGCTTCGATTCTCAATTTATTTCAAACGTTCCATCTACTGCATATATATATTTCGCTCCATATAAGATTAACGAAAATCGTGTAGCTCAGCTGGTTGGGCTGGTTTCGGCTGAGGTTCGGCTCGGGTCGAGGTTGTGGGTTCAAAACCTGGCTTCAACATATTTCTTCTCTTTTTTTTAAAAAAACTTCTTTCTCTTGGTAAAAATACCAAACGAACTCCAAAAATTACGTAAAAATACTCTAAAAATTTATAAAAATCTCTAGAATATTTTAAAGGTATTTCCAAATATTTTTATGGACTTTTAGAACTTGAAATAGGGAAAATTGGGTCGTTACAGATTGTACTGAACCAAGGTTGTACTCACACATGTGAGTACAACCTGTGCACGTTGAATGCTGGACCGGTCAAGGTAAGATTTGCTGAAGTGAATAAACCAACATTTTACCAACTGAATCTCTTTTTGCTATCTACTCAAGAGTGTAACGGAAACATCAATATAAAATTAATGGTAATTCTATAATGTCTCGACATTAATAGTGACATTAAACTCATTAATGGTGACTTCGTAACGACAGTAATGACGTCATTAAACATATTAATAATGATTCCATAACATCTTGACATTAATGAAGACATTAAACCCATTAATGATGACATTAAATCCAACATTAAATAACCATAATTTTGTCATTCATTGCAGGCAAGGTGAGAGCTTCTATATAAGGAGGCTGGATCTTGAGCAAAGGAAGAGCGAGAGCGAAAGCGAAAGCAAAAGAATTCCTCCACCTTCGTTCCCCAATTCTTTTCTCTCGGCCATGCATTCGTTCGGCTAAATTACTCATGATAGTACTCGGGTGTATTCTCAGTTCATTATGAACAACCAGTGCTTAGTTGCATGCGTGGTTTTACCATTGTATCCTGGGAAACAGACAACCGGAGAGAACCTCGAAGTACAACCGGAGGTAGGACAAATTTGTTTCAAGAAAATTGCATTGAACACAGGTCTCGGTATCATAGTCATCGAATTCTCTTTCCAATTCAGTGATCGACTCACGATTCTACTACGTATCGCATCAACTCCGCAACTCAGACTAACAGAAGCTTGACAGAACTAGCCTCACTAACAACTTGAGATTATCCACTTAGATCATCTCAACAGATAAATTAGAATTGATTTTATACAATTTTAATTCTATAATTTTTTCTTAATATCTCTGATATCATATTGTCTAATAATTTATTGTAGGACACAATGAGTGTTGCTTTCATGACAGGTTATTGTGGTAACTCTCATTTTATCCATTACAAGGGAACAAATATGCTATCATGGAAAACCTATACGCTGCTCATATCTACCTTGCTCCACTATTTAGGTAGATTTTTGTGTCATAAATGTTTTTGTGTTATGTTCAGTAAATATAATTGTTACTCCTGGTCTGAGATGAAGCATAATTCTCTCAACAGCCATAGTTTTTAAAGAATATTTAGTGACATACACATGTTCATAGATCGTAGCTTCTTGATAATGTTTTTGTTTATCATTTACTTGTTGAACGACTCAATCCTATAGACTTGCTTTTGCTAACTAAGAACTTGCATCATTGTTTTGGTTCAGTCCACTTTTATCATATTCTTGATTTTACTGTATGGCATTTAATTATGATCAGTTTGGCCATTAATTTAAGTTATGCTACTGTTTAATGGCGTTTTAATTCTGATGTTTATCTCCTTCGTGACTCACGTTCTTATTATTTTCTTTTTAATTTTTCTTGCCTGGTGTTTATCCCACGTTCTTGATTTTGCTACAATCCTCTTTTATTTATATATATTAATATTTTCTTTTCTTTAAGGATGAAATGGTAGAATTTGGATTAACTCAACGAGAAGGGGAAGTGTATGTCTCTACTATCGGTAATGCGCATCAACTTAAATATGGCAATATCATAATACAAATTTTAGGCTCACGGTTTCAGCCCAAACAAAAATTTAAAAGTATTATTATAACAGTTTTAACATGTCATTCTTGATTTATCTTTCCACCCTCCACCAACACGCTCTTCGCTGTTTCATCACTCTGTTTCATCTACCCATGTGGAATTGTGCTGATTGTTCTACATACATTAAATGTATTTAATGTTGGTTATCTAAACTTTTAACTATTTTACTAGTTTTTATCTCTATAAATTATATTATTTTATAGAAATTTTATATTGATCATGAAAATAAATTTAAAAATACTCACGATAGACTAAAGCTTAGCATCCTATAATTGAAAGTTCTAATTAGAGAAAAAAATCCTATAAATACATTGTAACTGAGATCGAATCACGAATACTTAGATGAAAATTTAATATCCTTCCAACTATAGTCCTAATTTTTTTTCCTTCATTCAAAACTATGTAAATATCAGTTTAAATAACTAATGAACATAATTGATCCTGTACAGAATCTGAGTCAGATGAAGATCGGATAAGCTGTTACTGGTGTTGACGGAGAGGTGACTATGACACCCTTATCATATATGCCTAAGAAAACAGACCCCCACGTGGCACTGACGGGCGGCGCTAACTAAACTGGCGGTACTTGAGCTCTGCGCGCACTCAGACAAGCACACAGAACGTTAGAGGCCAGAAACCAGGGAAAAAATCTTCGAAGCAGACCCTCCGACGCTCAAGTCAGGTACTTTTTTCTCAGAAGAAAAATGTACGAAGAAAAACAAACTATAGAGGACCAATGCAAATGTGCGCATACGTACTTAAAGGAGAGGGCCCCCCTTTTTATATGACCTTGCGTACCTCTGGAGTCTGAACGATGTCAAAGAATGTCGAGTGTCAGGACCTGTTGGGTGATGGAGGATGCATGGAACCCTCCATGGACTGGAAGAAGGTTCCATTCGTAGATGACCGCAGACCATTAGAATATACCCTGACATATAGTAGTTATTCTCTGACAGGCGATTACGATTCTCCGACCTTGTTGTCGCCTAGTGCCATCTGTCTCGCCTGTGTTTGACTAGGGACAGCTTGGGATGATCTTTCGGGTATAACACTTGGCTCGAATCTTGATGAGAAGAACGAGCTGTGGCGAGAGCCCCATCTTCCCATTTGGATTATTAAATAGCCGACCGGGAGTTGACCTACTAAGAGCATCAAACCTAGATATATAGACCGAACTGAGAAAACCCAACCAGTCAGAGTAGGTCAGACATTACCCTGGTTGCACATCATGTCTCAGATATGAGATTCTGATCTGTAAGCACCCGATTGGGAATCATGCTGCTGATGAAGTCAGGCAGCCCCACTTCTTCTTTCCCTAACTGCTGACTGACACGTCCTCCTGACTGCCGACTGCCACGTCCTCCTGACTGTCGACTGCCATGTCTCCTTGACTTCTGACTGCCATGTTTCCTTGACTTTTGACTGTCATGCCCCCTTGACTTCTGATTGTCACATCCCCTTGACTTCTGACCGCCTGACCTTATCAAACCCTACCATTATGCACCGTATCATAAGCCTCCTCTCTAAGTCTAGTCGAAGGAGGCTCAGGTCCAACTGACTAGACCCAGACCTTGGTTTCATTTACTTCATCATTATGACTCTAAATGCTGCTCCTTTTCCCAGATCCTCTGTTGTGTAACCTGTTTAATTTCTCAATCAACCTAGGAGGAAGGGTCACTTTAACTTCTGTATAAGTTGCCTTCTCTTTCCCATCTTCTTTAAAAGGAGGTTGATCGCCATCCATAGAGTCATACTTTCTTTATGCTAACACCCCTTAATCATGGATTTGAATTCTGAGTCGAATGAACTACAGTGCCTCTGTCAACAATTGGATTAGATGACTCAACTTCTTACCTAAAGGGGTATAACTTTAGCTGAGATAACGTAAGATAGAGATCTTTAATCTTTTCTTCGCCAAGAAATTGAAGAACTTTGGTTAGCCGTTAAATCTCGGGCCCAGTCTTAAGTAGTGTTGAAACAAAAAGCTTATTCAGAACTTGAGAGCCAAGCCCAATTCCTGGTCTATTTGAAAGAGAAACATGCCTCTTCCATATCCCTTCTTCAATAAGAAAGCTGGCTCGAAGATGAAACCATTGCTCAACAACGTCACATTATTCAGTCAACTAAGGCTGAGCTGATACAGACTCAAGCTTATCTAGAGCAGGCAGGGCAAGCGGAACACTTTTGCCTGAGGTGTCGACCGGTGGTTTGTACTGGAAGAGAACTGTGATCACTTAGACATCCTATATGCCTTTATAGATGTAAAAAAAATGAGATTTTGAGGGGTGCCCCCTGTATTTTATCAAGTAAATGTAAATCTAATTGGGTCTTAGTCTTTATTCATGTCTCTTTCTTCCTTTCCTTACTGACACTTTCTTACTTTATACAGACCCTGAGGGTTGCTTAGTGAAGGCTCTGTTTGCTGATAACCTGCTCTAGGGTGAGAGTGTAGAAAGTTGACCCATGAGTCGTTAAGTGCGAGAGTATGGTCGCTTATAATTCGCACTGGGATGAAAGTCCGGAATCCCGACCGAGAGGTTGCTGGGTCGTGAGAGCATGCTCACTTATGACTTATGCTGGGGTGAGAGTCTGGAGCCCGACCGAGAGGTCATTGGTTGTGAGAGCATGCTCACTTATAACTTGCGCTAGGCGAGAGTCTAAAATTAGACTGAGAGGTCGTTGGTCGTAAGAGCATGCTCTCTTATAACTCGTGCTGGGGTGAGAGTTTGGAGTCCCGACCGAGAGGTCGTTGGTCGCGAGAGCATGCTCACTTATAACTTGCACTGGGGCGAGAGTCTGAAACCCAACCGGGAGGTCATTGGTCACGAAATCATGCTTACTTATAACTCACACTAGGGCGAGAGTCTGGAGGCGTGAGAGCATGCTCATTTATAACTCGGGCTGGGGTGAGAGTTTGGAGGCGTGAGAGCATGCTCACTTATAACTCGTACTGGGGCGAGAGTTTGGAATCCCAACCGAGAGGTCGTTGGGCATGAGAGCATGCTCACTTATAACTTGTGTTGGGGCGAGAGTCTGAAATCTGACTGAGAGGTTGTTGGGCGTAAGAGCATGCTCACTTATAACTCGCGCTGAGGCGAGAGTTTGGAATCCCGACCGAGAGGTCATTGGGCGTGAGAGCATGCTCACTTATAACTCACGCTAGGGCGAGAGTCTGGAATTCGACCGAGAGGTCGTTGGGCATGAGATCATGCTCACTTATAACTCGCGTTGAGGTGAAAGTCTGAAGGCGTGAGAGTATGCTCACTTATAACTCACGTTGGGGCGAGAGTTTAGAGGCATGAGAGCATGCTCACTTATAACTCCCGCTGGGGTGAGAGTCTAGAATCCCGATCGAGAGGTCATTGGGCGTGAGAGCATGCTCACTTATAACTCGCGTTGGGGCGAGAGTTTGGAATCCGATCGAGAGGTCATTGGGCGTGAGAGCATGCTCACTTATAACTCGTGCTGGGGCGAGAGTTTGGAATCCGGCCAAGAGGTTGTTGGGTGTGAGAGCATGCTCACTTATAATTCACACTAGGGTGAGAGTCTGGAACCCGACTGAGAGGTCGTTTGACAACCCTACTATGAATTAACCTAGCAACCCGACCAGGAATTGGTTTGGAAGGGCAACATTTGTGGCTTGAAGGAGTTGTGCTTGTGGACTTAGCCTAATGTACCTGTGATAACAAAGTGCCATACATAAGGCTTTAGTCAAATTTGAATCTTACTCTGATTCCGAGGATGAGTAGAGGCACCAAATTTTGATCAACTCTTCCCGTCGTCTCTTTCTTCATTTCCTGAGGCAGACATATGGAATTTTCGGTCCTCGAGGCATGGTCTTCGTGAGGTAAGGTGCCACTGTTTACATATCACCTCCATGATTTTCCTATCCTTTCCATCATAAATGTCCTTTCATAGGAAGCTGACACGTGCCCCACGACTATAGTTTAAAAACCCTAAAGACCTCTAACTGTGGCTCATAGGAGCTTCGTCTTTCTCCAACTTTCCTTCCTTTGCTTATTTCTGCTTGCTCATCTTCCCTTTTACGTAAGTACTTCTCCTTCTTCATCCTTTGCACCTTCATTTGTTGATTAGATAATAACTGGAGAGACGATGGTGCCCTAGTACGTATACTTTCACTCAGATTTGGATAAGAGCGACCTCAAGGCTATACGATCTAGCTTGCAGCTTTCTGAAGCATATTAGCTATGCCTCCCCGAACTTGATGACCATCCATATCCTCCTCCCAACGGATTCGTGACCTTTTTCAAAGACCAGCTTCTTGGTGGTCTTTGATTTCATATTCCTTCGTTCTTCTCCTCCCTGAGTCAGTACTTTGGTATTCCTTTGTCCCAATTTACTCCTAATGTCTTCCGCGCTATGTGTGGAATGGTAATCTTGTTCCGTCTGTATGAGATCCCTTTGACTCCTCAACTCTTTCACCATTTCTATTATCTTAAGCATTCAGAACTGAGTGTCTTCATGGTACAATTCAAGACTGGATATAGATTTTTTTAAGGCATGTCTTCTTTGAATAAAGACTGGAAGTCTCACTTTTTCTATGTCCAATTGCCTAAAGTTGTGACCTGGCCTGTTGAATGGTGCTTCCGTCTTCCTTCTCCCTTTGAGTTGCAAGACCATCAACACCAACCTGCTTACATGGCTGCCTCCGAAAAACTAGAAGGAGTTCAACTACGGCTCCCTTCTTTACTATGGGAGAGCGTGTTGTATGCTTTTGGGCTAAGCCTCATCCAGACACCTTTGAGCACACCTTTTGGTAAGATTACTTGACTCTCCTTGCACATCTCTACTAACTGAGGTATTCCTTTTTGCCTGCAGAAGTTGTCATGTTTTGAGCCTTCACTCTTGACTCTTCCATGATGCCTAGCGCCATCCTGCGGAAGCGAGGCTGGGAGATCATGGCAGGCTAGGACGTTCCTCAGGCCAGCGCCTCAGCAGAGACTTCTTCTCAACAGTCTGGGGACCATGAGGCCCCTGAAACTGAATCCCTCCCCACCGAGGAAGCTACTGGTGAGAGAGCTCCCTCTCCAACTCCCGAGCAATGCTTATGCCTTCAACGCAAAAGGCGGCGCGTTACCCCATCGGTCCAGTATTCACCTCAGAGGCTATCTGCGTCCTGGGCGTCCTCCAAAGTCAAAACCCCTGCCCGGGCGAACACTCCCCTTACAACAGAGGTTATGACCTCTTCTCTTGTTCAAGTCTCCATCCTGGGGCAGACCATCTCCTGAGTGGAAGACCAGCCCGGGGCTTCTACACCTTCCGCTCCGCCGTCCTCGAGCCAGCTGCCTACTTCGGCTCCTACTCCTTCTTCTCGTCCTAAGGAGCGCCTCAAGGGCCAGTATGCCTTCACTTCTTCCTTCCAACTATCATCTCTACAAGTGTTGGGATCCATTCTGCAAGCACATCTCTCAACTGTGGTTAGGTGCAACTCTACGGGGCTTTGGTTGATTCGTGGAAAAGCATTGTTGATTGAGTTTTGGAATGCCCGCAACTGGACTTGGTCGACCTGTTCTCTCAATGATTGGTGTCGGTAAGTTTTATCTGTTTCTTTTTCGCATCCTTGAAATATTGCTAATCCTCCCCCTGCTCTCGACAGACCTTTGTCATGGGGCTGAGCCTCTTATAGTACGTGGTCGGTCTGCATCGGGAGAACGAATCCTTGAGAGCTCGTATTTAGGAGATGACGTCTCCTACGACCGCCAACTGCGTTTTGACCTGACAACCTGATTCAGTCCCATCTGCAGATGGTGGAGGAGCAGACCCAAACTGCTAGGAGCATGGCGTCTCCAACGACCGCCAACCATGTTTTTGACCTGACAACCACTGACAGCCTGATCCAGTCCCATCTGTAGACGGTGGAGGAGCAAACCCGAACTGCCAGGAGCATGGCTCATGTAGAGTTAGAGAAAGTACAGTCCCTGCAGACCATCCTGAGAACTAGCATGTCCAAACTTAAGTCTGAGGGCTTGAGGCGTGCCCATATCTTAACTGATCTAGAGGATAGGGAAACATAGGTGATCACCCTCTCTTCGTGGCTGTGGGAGCTCCAAGAGGCGCACAACTCTATGGAGAGAGACTTGGCAACTAAAACAGAAGATTTGTCTATCATCGCTGATCAGGAGGCTTCCCTTCAGAAGCAGTGGGAGTCGATGCAGGCTGTTCTCAAGTCTGTGCGAGATAAACTTTCAGCGGCTAAGGCAGAGACTACAACCACATGCCAAGAGTTAACTGAGGCACAGGCTGAAGCACACAAAGCTGGGAAAGAGCTAACGGATTATTAGGAAGGTGAGAGCTCTCATCTAGCAGCTTACAAGACCTCTTACCTAGCCTCCAAAGAGTTTGGGTTGAAGATAGGCAACCTTATCGACCAAATGCTTTGCTATGGTGGTGTAGGGCCCTTGCTGCAGCTGTAGGAGAAAGGCTTGCTCCGGTCAATTCCCCCTGAGAACTTCCTAGACCGGACTCGTCTCCTGAAAGAGCTTCTTGATGAAACCTTCCCTTCCTTCGAATAGTTTGTATTCTATTGTCTCTATCTTTATTTTGATCTTGAAGGATGTAAAGCTTTAAGTCTCGCTGTGACCTTAATCCTAAAATTTCTTCAAGAAGTTGCGGACGAGTTACATGAGTGGGCCTATGGTCAGCATGAAATGTGATGTTAAAGTGTCAAAGGGAACCTGTCCAAGGCCTTAAGTCACTTTGGTTTTTAGGAGTAGGTAACTTGCCAAGTGTCTGACTCCCTCAAGGATGCCTGGTTAGTCTATCACCTGGGAAAACCTCGACAAGGATCATTCCTCCTGCTCGGGCACTTTAATCCTTACTGACTGCTCCATCTCCCCGACCTAGTTACTTAGTATAACTACTCGATCGGTAGCAAGCCCCAGTGATTCCCGAACCCTCCTGTTGGTTGGTCCTAGGAAGATCGTACCGGTTCCACTGTACAAAAATTTTGTACAAGTGTTGAACCTTTCCTAAACAACATATTATGTGCTTTAGAAGTTAAATTACGAATCGCAAACAGAACTTAACATTATTGATTCCAAATTTAACTTATCTGTTCTTGATGGTTAAGACTTGGATCACAAGTGGAACTTAACATTATTGATCCAAATCCACCTATGTTATAAATTTAATTAAATATTAATTTCTAAAATTGGCTTCCAGGACTGCATGGCGAGGCACATGGCCTTCTTGGGTGATCCTGTCCGAATCAGGAGTCAAGGGACGCTGGGCACGTGGCGTTTCCTGCGGAATCCTCGAATGCTCCGGTGAACCTGCAACAAAACCGGGCCGGGAGGGGTGTCCCGGCGACGGCCCTCCGACGCTCAAGTCAGGCGAGGAATAACAAAAAGGTGGTTCCCAAATCAAGATTTTTCATACCTCCGGTGAAGAAATGGAGGCCTTATATAGACCTTTGGAGGAGACCCGAATGCCCCGGTCAAATCAACAACATGCCTTTGACCATGCTCAAGTATGGGTCTGTCAGAAGGGCCATGCCCAAATATGGATCTATCAGGAAGATGTTCATGAGACCATACTGCTACTGTACCGACCATTTCACGATGTGACGGCGAGATCCTCCATCGTGCGATTTTGTGTACGGCCTAATCATCAGACATGCTCCTGCTAACATCCTAGATCCAGGGCCGAGCGGATGAGCCGCTCGGCTACCTTTTACCCTCGCCCATATTTCTGCCGAGCGAACTCCCGCTCGGCCCTTATGCTTCTGCCGAGCGGACTACCGCTCGGCCCTTCGATCTCCCAGCCTTGACGTCGGAAACCCAAGCCCTTGGATAGTTAGCCTACCCTGGGTCTACTGCCGGATCACTTGCCTTCCCTTCAAGTCTAGTCGAAGGAGGCAGTAAGTCCGACTGACTGGACTGCGTGTCCGAGCGGGTAGTCGTCGCCTATAATATTCTTTGAGCCGTTCGGTCCTTACATCAGGTTAGGCCGTTCGGCTATTCAATTGGGATGCCTTGTCGTTCCAGATAAATGTTTATTCGCCTGCATTTCCCGAAAATCGCGCAAAATCTTTCTCATTAAATCACAGCATGCGCGGTATGACGCGCATTAATTGCACTCGGTGACAGAGCGCCACGTGTCGATCCTGGTGTGGCGGCGACGTCACTTACGAGGGGATGCGCCCGTTTGAAATGGACGGCCCGATGGCGTCCTTGTTTCTCGTGCCTTGGATCGGACGGTGGAGGCTGACCTGCCTCTGCAGTATAAAGTCTTCCTCTCCTTCCTTCGCCGCACGCTTGTTTGCGTGTTGCCTTCTGTTCCATTCCATTGCTGCGGCCTCCGGTGATCTAGTGTCTGGGTTTAGGCGGCGATCCCCTCATCGGTGATTCTTCCGACCTCTTTCCTTCCCCGTGAGTCCTCTGCCTTCACTTATTAGGTTTTTCCTGCTCCTTTCGCCCCTTTCCTTCCCCTTTCTTCAATTTCTCGCCATTCTTCCGCTTTTCTGAGATGGCAAGCTCCTCCGCACCCGCTGGTAGCGCTCTGGGCCCTTGGTACTTGACCATGGAGAGCCGATTCGATGAGGAGCACGCCCGGCGCCTCATCCGGACATATGAGCTTCCTGATGACCACGAAATAATCCTAGCCGACGCGACCGATCGGCCACATGACCCGCCGACCGGCTCTATTTGTCTCTTTTTAGACCAATTCCAGGGCGGCCTCAGATTTCCCACTCATTCTTTTATTTTGGAAGTTTGCAACTACTTCCGCATCCCGCTCGGCCAGCTTGTGCCGAATTCCTTTAGGTTGCTGAGCGGGATGGTCGTCCTCTTTAAGTTGCACAGCATTCCTCTCGACCCTAAGATATTCCATTTCTTCTTCTACCCCAAACAATCAGAACCGGGCACTTTTATCTTCCAAAGCAGAATAGGCTTCAAGTTTTTTGATAACATGCCGACCTCCAACAAGCATTGGAAGGAGTTCTTCTTTTACATTCGACTCCCCGATCGGCCAGCATTCCGAACTAAATGGCAAACTGCTGTGCCGACCCAGCCGGAGCTCGGCAAATTCAGAAGCAACCCGGCCTACCTTCATGCGGCCAACTGGTTATCTGGTCAGCGGTACAAAATTGACCAGCTGCTGCTCAAAGGGGTCTTGTACATTTTTGGGTTGTCTCCCGTTCGGGCCAATCTCCCATACCGCATGGGTAAGGATTCTTCATTCCCTTCGCTTTTTTTGTCTAACTGATTTTAATTTTTTCCCCTGCAGCTGAAGTCATGTGGCGCTCTAAGGCTACTGCTCATTTGAAACTGAAGTCCAATGAGATTGAAGCGGCCACCAAAAAGGAGCTCGCCGAGCGGGGTCTTATCCCTAGCCGCCCGGCAGGTACAGGAGAGGGAGGGGCACAGTCCGCCCCTGAAACAGAAGCTGCCTCTTCCGATTCTGCGGCGGTTGAGGCGGAAATCGATCCTGTTTCCTCGGCTCCCGCCGAGTTGGGCGTTCCGCATGTCGAGGATCCCCCATTGGAGATGCGGCGGAAACGTCGAAGAGACCTGAACCCTCCGCCGACCCAGGAGGAGGGACTACAAGCGCCGATCGGCGTGACTTCGCCCGACCGCACGCCATCACAGATCGGGACCCCTATGGCGTCGCCACCGGCACAGCCTTCTGGTTCTCCTCCCCGGACTCGTCGTCGCCTGCGACGGTTCGGCGAAACTTCCACTATAGGGGAGTCTTCGGGCCAGGCTACCGCAGCTGCCGAAGCGGCGTCCGGCCATCCAACCATCAAGACCACCCTCCGATTCCCATCGGAGTATTTGCTATCCGAGCCCTGTTCACGAAATAACCTTGACGGGTCCGCTCGCCAAGCTCTTCGAGGGCGCCCAGATTCAGTGGCCCTGATGACGCCTAAGCAGCTCGGCGATAAATATGCGACGCAGGTAAACCCATCTTCATTCCCGTGTCATGCTATTGTTTGATTCCTGATATTATTATTTCCCTTACAGCGCTGGGCTGAACAAATTGCCACTAGCCGTCGGCTGGCCGAGTTAGAGGGCCTTCTGGAAAAACTTCAAGTGTCGGAAGGTTCCACGGCCGAGCGGGAGAAACGAATCCTCGAGGCCGAACAGAAAAAGGCTGCCGACCTGGCTAATGAGGTGGCCAGGCTAGAGGCCTTGGTGAAGAAGCGCGACAAAGAGGTGAAGCGCGCTGGTAGCCGGAAGAGGCAGGCGATCGCTGACCTGGACAAAATGAAAGTGGAGGTCCGTGCGCTAGGTCAACAATCCAAGGATCTGGAGGCCCAGCTGAACGCCGAACAGGAGGCCCGTTCGGCCGAACGCACAAAGGCTGAAGCAAACTTGAAGGCCCTCCAAGATTCTTTAACTGGCTCCCGGGCGGTCCTCAAAAAATATAAGGAGGAAGAACCGAGTCGCCTGGCTGCAGCGCGCCAAGAATACCTTCAGTCAGAGAGGTTCGGCGTAAAGTTTGGGGGCCACATCTCTTCTACTTTCGCCGAGGCGGTTAAGGTCACCGTGGCGTATCTGAAGAAGAGCGGCCACCTTCCTGAAGGCATGCATATTCCCGCCTCCGACCTGACGGCCCTGCTTGATGATATCCCCGATGCTTTCTTTAATTTCGAGGACCCGGAGTGATGTGCGTCATTTAAGCACTCTTTGTATTTCATCCGCTGGGCGGATGTTAAATTTTTGTAATTGCCGCTCGGCGCAACGGCCTTTGTTAAAATTGTTTACCCTTCATTGCCTTTGTATTCTTGGTGCTCGTTCGTAGAGTCAGTTAAGCTCTATTCGTTTAAATCGCTTAGAGGATTCACACTGCTTGTATTCAGCAAATGCCAAGTGTTGGCAAACTGAAAACCGGTCGGTGAGGCTCTCGATGTCTAACGACAGTTTGTCGGTCTCGAGACTACACTCCCGACGGCACGGGGTCTTCCCATCGAGCGTTTGGCTCGGTCCACATCCTCCCGGCCGAACAGCTCGGGGGTCTTCGGCATCGAGCCCGTGGCTCGGACATAATCCTCCCGGCCGATCGGCTCGGGGGTCTTCGGCATCGAGCCCGTGGCTCGGACATAATCCTCCCGGCCGATCGGCTCGAGGGTCTTCGGCATCGAGCCCGTGGCTCGGACATAATCCTCCCGGCCGAACGGCTCGAGGGCCTTCGGTGATAACGCGACCTCGAACGGGGGAGAGAATATATGATATGCTGGTCCGTGCAGAGGTCCAGCCCGGGAGGTTTATAGTCGCCGGTCCGACTGCGTCCCGACTCTTGGTCGGTCGCCCGGCGGTTTATAGTCGCCGGTCCGACTGCGTCCCGACTCTTGGTCGGTCGCTTCGCCGGCCCGATTGCGTCCCGACTCTTGGTCGATCGCCCGTGGTTTATAGTCGCCGGTCCGATGCGTCCCGACTCTTGGTCGATCGCCCGTGAGGTTTATAGTCGCCGGTCCGGCGCCCGACGGTCTTCGCCGGGTGATTTATAGTCGCCGGTCCGATTCTGGGATGGTGATCGCCGGTGATTTATAGTCGCTGGTCCGATGCGTCCCGACTCTTGGTCGGTCGCCCGTGTTTATAGTCGCCGGTCCGATCTCGATATTCTTCTGCCGGTGATTTATAGTCGCCGGTCCGATGCGTCCCGACTCTTGGTCGATCGCCCGTGATTTATAGTCGCCGTCTGCGTCCCGACTCTTGGTCGATCGCCCGGTTTATAGTCGCCGGTCATTGCGTCCGACTCTTGGTTTGCGCCCGTGATTTATAGTCGCCGGTCCGATTCTGGTGGTCTCGCCGGTGATTTATAGTCGCCGGTCCGACTCTCGATTTTAACGACGGTGCTCGTCGGTCTTCAAGTGATACCATATCCGGCCGAGCGGCTCGGGCCTTCACATCGAGCGCTTGGCTTGCATATAATCCTCCCGAGGTAGTCTCGGCTATAATGTACCTTGCCGGCTCAGGCATTCGCTCCTAGGCAATAACCTCCCTCTATCACCCTGAACAGCGCAGGGTTTTAGTTTCCCATCCTGCCATAATAGTATGCAGCCCGGCCGAGCGGCCTGGGGTCTACAAGGCAACGATGCTTATGTTCTATACGCAGCCCGGCCGAGCGGCCTGGGGTCTTCTAGGCGACGATGCTTATGTTCCCGAGCGGCCTGGGGTCTTCAAGGCGACGATGCTTATGTTCTATACGCAGCCCGGCCGAGCGGCCTGGGGTCTTCTAGGCGACGATGCTTATGTTCTATACGCAGCCCGGCCGAGCGGCCTGGGGTCTTCTAGGCGACGATGCTTATGTTCTATACGCAGCCCGGCCGAGCGGCCTGGGGTCTTCTAGGCGACGATGCCCGGCCGAGCGGCCTGGGGTCTTCTAGGCGACGATGCTTATGTTCTATACGCAGCCCGGCCGAGCGGCCTGGGGTCTTCTAGGCGACGATGCTTATGTTCTATACGCAGCCCGGCCGAGCGGCCTGGGGTCTTCTAGGCGACGATGCTTATGTTCTATACGCAGCCCGGCCGAGCGGCCTGGGGTCTTCTAGGCGACGATGCTTATGTTCTATACGCAGCCCGGCCGCGCGGCCTGGGGTCTAGCTCGGCCGAGCGGCCTGGGGTCTTCTAGGCGACGATGCTTATGTTCTATACGCAGCCCGGCCGAGCGGCCTGGGGTCTTCTAGGCGACGATGCTTATGTTCTATACGCAGCCCGGCCGAGCGGCCTGGGGTCTTCTAGTGCTGATGATCTGGTCTTATTTCTGCTCCTCGGATTTTTCATTTCTGCATTTTCAATAATCAGTCGAAAAATGTACACGTAGTGGTTTACAGTGATACCCCTTTCACCCCGCCCGGTAAGGCTGGAGGTGGTTCGCGCTCCACGGCCTATCTAGTTGTCGACCGCCCTCATCTTCCAGATAATACGCGCCCGAGCGGAGCTTTTCGATGATTTTGAAAGGACCTGCCCATGGAGCCTCCAGCTTACCGACGTCGCCGACCGGCTTGGCCTTTTTCGAGACAAGATCGCCGACTTGGAATGCTCTGGGAATGACGCGTCGGTTGTAGTTTTGTTTCATCCGCTGACGATATGCCATCAGCCGAACTGACGCCTTTGCCCTTTCCTCTTCGACCAAATCTAGCTCCATGTTTCTCCGCTCGGCGTTGCCCTCATCGTAGCATTGTATCCGAGCGGATTCAACGCCGACTTCAACCGGGATGACGGCCTCACCGCCATATACCAAATGGAACGGTGTGACTCCCGTCCCTTCTTTCGGCGTCGTCCGGATGGCCCACAAGACGCTCGGCACTTCATCTGGCCAACTTCCTCCCAAATGATCGAGCCGAGCGCGCAGAATACGAAGGATTTCCCGGTTGGCGACTTCAGCTTGACCATTGCTCTGAGGATAGGCCACGGATGTGAAATGTTGCTCAATGCCGTAGCTATTGCACCAATCTTCTAACATTTTCCCTGTGAACTGCCGCCCGTTGTCAGACACTAGTCGGCGGGGGATGCCAAACCGACAAATGATGTGTTGCCAGATGAATTTTTTCACCATTTGTTCCGTAATCTTTGCGAGCGGCTCGGCCTCCACCCACTTGGAGAAGTAATCTACCGCCACTAGTAAAAATTTCCTCTGCCCGGTCGCCATCGGCAATGGACCTACAATATCCATTCCCCACTGATCGAATGGACATGAGATGGTTGATGCCTTCATCTCCTCTGCCGGTCGGTGGGAGAAGTTGTGATACTTCTGGCATGAAAGGCAGGTAGATACTGTCCGAGCGGCGTCTGCTTGTAAGGTTGGCCAAAAGTACCCGGCCAAGAGGATCTTCTTGGCTAACGAGCGCCCGCCCGGATGACCGCCACATGATCCTTGGTGTACTTCCTGAAGGATGTACGCCGAGTCTTCTGAGCTCACACATTTCAACAAAGGGCGCGAGAAAGCTTTCTTGTACAGTTGATCTCCGATGAGTGTAAACCGACCGGCCCTCCTCCTGAGAAGTTGGGCTTCATCCCGATCGGCAGGTGTTTTTCCCGAGCGGAGGAACTCTATGATGGATGTCCTCCAGTCGTCTGGAAATGAGAGCCCCTCCATCCGATCGACGTGCGCCACCAGCAGCGTTTTTTCAATCGGCTGTTGGATGGCGATCGGCGTTATTGAGCTCGCAAGTTTGGCTAATTCATCGGCCGCCTGGTTCTCCGTTCGGGGAATCTTCTGAATAAGCACTTCTCGAAAAGTAGCCTTGAGTTTTTCAAAGGCTTCAGCGTAGAGCTTAAGCCGAACGCTATTGATTTCAAAGGTGCCAGAAAGTTGTTGAGCGGCCAACTGTGAATCGGAATAGAGGATCACCCGACCGGCACCCACATGCCGTGCTGCCTGTAATCCGGCTATAATGGCCTCGTACTCTGCTTCATTGTTGGTGGCCTTGTAGTCCAGCCGGACTGATAGGTGCATCTTTTCTTCTTGCGGTGAGATGAGCAATATCCCAATCCCACTTCCGAGCCGAGTGGAAGACCCATCCACATATATCCTCCATAGAGCTTCCAATTCTGGCCTCTGTACCTCGGTCACAAAATCAGCCAAGGATTGGGCTTTAATCGCCGGGCGGGGCTGGTACTGGATATCAAATTCGCTTAACTCTGTTGTCCACTTGATAAGTCGTCCGGACGCTTCTGGATTCAACAGGACTCTTCCGAGTGGACTGTTCGTCCGGACAATGATTGTGTGGGCTAAGAAATACGGTCGAAGGCGCCGAGCGGCTAGAACCAGAGCAAAGGCCAACTTCTCGAGTCCGGTGTAGCGAAGTTCAGCATCTTTCAAAATATGGCTCAGAAAATACACCGGCTGCTCTTCATCGCCCGCCCTCACAAGTGCCGAGCCTACAGCATGCTCAGTTGATGACAGATACATATACAGTGATTCCCCGCCGATCGGCTTGGCAAGTATAGGCAGGGAATTTAGGTATGTCTTCAACTCTTCAAATGCTCGGTCACACTCCTCATCCCACTGGAACTTTGTAGCTTTTCGCAGGATCTTGAAGAAGGGCAGGCTCCGATCGGAGGTTCTAGAGATGAATCTGGATAAAGCAATTATCCGACCGGTCAACCTTTGCACTTCTCTTGTATTTCTTGGGGGCGGCATGTCTTGCAGGGCTTTCACCTTGTTGGGATTTGCTTCGATTCCCCGCTCAGTCACTATATACCCCAAGAAACGCCCTCCTTTAGCTCCGAACAGGCATTTTTGGGGATTTAGCTTGACTCCATATTTGCGCAGTGTTTGGAAGGTTTCTTCCATATCTTTGAAAAGATCAGCCGCTCGGACGGATTTGATAAGGATGTCGTCCACATAAACTTCTAGATTCCGCCCGATCTGCTCCTTGAACACCTTGTTCATCAGGCGTTGATAAGTGGCCCCGGCATTCTTTAATCCGAACGGCATCACGTTGTAGCAATATGTGCCGTCATTCGTTACAAAGCTTACTTTTTCTTGATCTTCCCGGGCGAGCGGCACTTGATGATACCCTTGGTAGGCATCAAGCATGCAAATTAATTCGCAGCCGGCCGTAGAGTCCACCAGCTGATCTATCCGGGGCAGAGGATAAAAATCCTTGGGGCATGCTTTGTTCAGGTCTCGAAAGTCGATGCAGACCCTCCACTTGCCGCCCGGCTTGGAGACCAAGACTACGTTGGCTAGCCAGCTCGGGAACTGCACCTCGCGTATGTGGCCGGCCTCCAGAAGTTTCTCTACTTCCGCCCGGATTATAGCATTCTGCTCGGCGCTAAAATCTCTTTTTTTCTGCTTTACTGGCCGAGCGTCAGGTCGGACATGCAACTCATGTTGCGCTAGGCTAGGCGAAATTCCGGGCAACTCGTGTGTCGACCAAACAAAGACATCATGATTTTGCTGGAGGCATTGGATCAGCTTCTTCTTCTGTTTTTCCTCTAGATCTGAGGCGATGAAAGTGGTGGCCTCCGACCGGGTCGGATGGATCTGAACTTCCTCCTTTTCATCATAAATTAAAGCAGGAGGTTTCTCGGTTATGGCGTGTACCTCGATTCGGGGGACCTTCCGAGCGGAAGAAGCTTCTGCTCGGATCATCTCTATATAGCAACGCCGAGCGGCTAGTTGATCTCCCCGTACTTCTCCAACCTTGTCCTCCACGGGAAATTTTATCTTCTGGTGGAAGGTTGAGACAACCGCTCGGAATTCGCCGAGCGCCGGTCGTCCCAAAATGACGTTGTATGATGAGGGAGAGTCAACCACCACGAAGTTTGTTGTCCTGGTCCTCCTGAGCGGCTCTTCTCCCAGCGAGATGGCCAGCCGAATCTGTCCGACCGGCTGAACTTCATTGCCCGTAAACCCGTAGAGCGGGGTTATCATGGGCAGCAGCTCGGTTCGATCAATTTGCAACTGATCGAACGCCTTCTTGAATATGATGTTGACCGAGCTCCCTGTGTCAACAAATATGCGGTGAATGGTGTAATTTGCTATTACCGCTTTAATGAGCAACGCGTCGTCATGGGGTACTTCTACTCCTTCTAAATCCCCGGGCCCGAAAGTGATTTCGGTCCTGCCCGCTCTTGGCTACAGCCGCCCCCGTGGATCCAAAGCTGCCGGACGCCCGCCTTTCTTGCTCGGTTGGAGTCTCCTCCGGTCGGCCCGCCAGCAATAACGTTGATTTCGCCCCGGGAAATATTGCTCCTGTTTTCTTCCTCCCGAGTGGATGGTCGGGACCGTTCCCTAGACGCCCGACGATTCTCTTGTCTGGGTGATCGGTGCCGATCGGGCGTCTGGTGATGTTGCCTCTCCATGCGGGTCCGGTCGGCTTCCTGAGCCCTTTGCCTCCTGTCACGGGGAGGAGACCGGCGTTCAACCCTCCTGGGAACGGGATTAGTCACGAAGGGAAGACTCCGGCAATCTCTCGTGTTGTGCGTATCTGACTGGTGGAAGGAGCAGAACATAGGAGTCCACCTCTTCTTTGGCTTGGGCCGAGCGGCATCCACTTCTTGTACATGCGATCTGGTGTGGGGAGATCGAATTGCTTCAGCCCTTGGTCCTCTAGGTGGTTGCTGAGCGGAGTGCTGCTTCCGCTCGGCATGAATAAGTGCACGCTCGGTTGGAGCTTCTTTTTTCCGAGCGGCTTGCGCTTCTTCCACGTTTATGTATTCGTTAGCCCGATGTAGCATGTGATCATAGTCTCGGGGCGGCTTTCGGATGAGCGATCTGAAGAAGTCCCCATCAACAAGGCCTTGTGTGAAGGCGTTCATCATCGTTTCCGATGTGGCTGTTGGGATGTCCATCGCCACTTGGTTGAATCGCTGGATGTAAGTTCGAAGCGATTCCTTTGGCTCTTGTTTGATGGCGAACAAGCTGACGCTTGTTTTCTGATAACGCCGACTGCTGGCGAAGTGGTGGAGGAAGGCCGTTCGGAAGTCCTTGAAGCTTGTGATGGATCCGTCCGGCAGCCTACGGAACCACCGCTGAGCCGATCCCGAGAGCGTGGTAAGGAAGACTCGGCACTTCACTCCATCAGTGTATTGGTGGAGCGTGGCGGTATTATCAAACTTACCCAAATGATCATCCGGGTCCGTTGTTCCATTATACTCGCCGATCGTAGGGGGCACGTAGTGCTTGGGCAAAGGATCTCGCAGAATGGCTTCCGAAAATTGGCGGTTGGTCCGCTCGGGAGATGAGTCCGTCCGGGGGGCTTTCCCTTTTCTGTCATCCCGTCTTGGCATTTCGTCTGAGGAAGAGCCTCTATCTCTTCGAGCTGGTGCTGCTCCAGGGGTGCGAAATAGGGCCCGATGGAATGCGATGGTGGCTTGAGGTGCTTCCGCTCGGCCACCAGACGCAGATGTCGCTTGTTGTTCCGCTCGCTCGGCGGATGCTTTTTGTTTTTGCTCCACGAGTTTGGCGGCCCTTATCTCGACCAGAGCGTCGAGTTCCTCCCTTGAAAGCGTCACCGTGTGCTGTCGTCCAGCCTCGTCCATTGTTTCCGATCGGAAGCAGGAGCGTTCCCACAGACGGCGCCAATTTGATCCTGTCCGAGTCGCTGAATCGACGGACGCTGGGCACGTGGCGCTCTCCCCTGTCTTCGGCCAGCTGCACCAAACCGGGAGGGGTGTCCCGGCGACGGCCCTCCGACGCTCAAGTCAGGCGAGGAATAACAAAAAGGTGGTTCCCAAATCAAGATTTTTCATACCTCCGGTGAAGAAATGGAGGCCTTATATAGACCTTTGGAGGAGACCCGAATGCCCCGGTCAAATCAACAACATGCCTTTGACCATGCTCAAGTATGGGTCTGTCAGAAGGGCCATGCCCAAATATGGATCTATCAGGAAGATGTTCATGAGACCATACTGCTACTGTACCGACCATTTCACGATGTGACGGCGAGATCCTCCATCGTGCGATTTTGTGTACGGCCTAATCATCAGACATGCTCCTGCTAACATCCTAGATCCAGGGCCGAGCGGATGAGCCGCTCGGCTACCTTTTACCCTCGCCCATATTTCTGCCGAGCGAACTCCCGCTCGGCCCTTATGCTTCTGCCGAGCGGACTACCGCTCGGCCCTTCGATCTCCCAGCCTTGACGTCGGAAACCCAAGCCCTTGGATGGGTTAACTCTAGCTCCGCTCGGACCTACCCCAGCTGCTCGGCTCGCTTAGTTAGCCTACCCTGGGTCTACTGCCGGATCATTGGGTATGGGAGCATCCACCACCGCCTAGACAAAGCCTTTTAAGGAAAGCTAATATTTAATTTCCTTATATAACTCTAGGTTTAACCAAAATGAACAATCAAATCACAAATTTGAAAAAACAAAAAAAATACAACTTCAAAACAAATCCGAAAAACTAGAATCTAATGCTTCTTGTGTTTGGAATTCTTACAAAGAAAAATAACTAGCATGATGTGGAAAACAATTACTAGTTATACTTTTTTTTTGTATGCTAATAACCTCGAGATCTTCTGCCATATTCCTCGCCTTGCCTTGGACGTCGTGTGGGCGACAATCCTCCAAGATGAACACCACCCAAAAGCCTTTTTCCTCCTTCTCTAAAATCCGACCACCACCACAAGAGAACAAAAGAGAGCAAGGGGAAAAGGAGAGGGAGAGGGGGCCGACCACAATGAGAAGCTCCACCGTGAGAATAAGAATTAATTGTATCATGAGGCCTCCTCTCCCCTTCTTTTATATTACTTGCCCAAGGCAAATAAGGAAAGACTTTTTATAAAAATTAAAATCTTCCTCTTATTTTTCATTTTCCCCTTTTATCTTTCCTTTTCTTTCCTCTTGATTGAATCAATCATCAAATCATTGATTGGATGATTTGATTTGGCCAACCCCTTGCTTGGGCACCAAGCAAGGGTGGCCGACCCCTTAAAAGGAAAGAAATAACTTTGTAAAAATTTTATAAGCGAAGAAGGAAACCTCTTATAAAATTTTACAAGCTCTCTTTTAATTTCCTAATGTGGATGTTAAAAAAGGAAAGTTTTAAAAATTAAAACCAAGTTTCAAAATTTAAAACTTCTCTTCTAAAATTTCCTTTTTTTTAACATGGTTACAAAAAATAGAAAATTTTAATTTTAAAACTTCTCTTCCTTTTTTCTAAAAACCATGAGGATAGTTAAAAAAGAAAAGTTTTAAAACTTTTAAATTTTCTTTTAAACCATGTAGCCTAATTCAAATAAGGAAAGTTTTATATTTTAAAATCTCTCTTTTAAAACTTGTAGATATCTACATAGAGAAGATTTTAAAAATTTAAAACACCCCTCCTTATTTGAAATATATGGACGACACCCTTCAAACTTCTTGTGGCCGACCACCTTAAGGAGATTATGGCCGGCCCCTTTGGCTTGGTCACCAAGCCATGGGTCGGCCCCTTCTTGGACACCAAGATGGGCTTTTCATGAGTGGACTTGAGGCTTTATTGAGGCTACGATAGGGACCTAGAGGAGAAATTGGTTTTGGCCTTCTGATGAGCTTGAGTATCCCGTATTCGCCCCGAACACACAACTCAAGTTTATCAATAATAACTCATTCCACTAGAGAGTTATTATTGCACTACCGCATTAATCCCAAATTACATTATGGGCTCCTTCTTATCATGAGTGTGTTCGTCTCCCTGTGTTTAAGATAAAAAATGTTCACTAATTAAGTAAGTTACTGACAACTCACTTAATTAATATCTAGCTCCAAGAGTAGTATCACTCAACTTCATTGTCATGTCGGACTAAGTCCACCTGTAGGGGTTAACATGACAATCCTTATGAGCTCCTCTTGGGGACATTCTCAACCTAGATTACTAGGACACAATTTCCTTTTATAATCAACAACACACACTATAAGTAATATTATTTCCCAACTTATCGGGCTTATTGATTTATCGAGCTAAATCTCACCCTTTGATAAGTTAAAAAAATAAATACTAGATATATGTGCTTGTTATTATATCAGGATTAAGAGCGCACACTTTCATAATAACAAAGGTCTTGTTCTTTTATGTAGTCAGTATAAAAAAAACATACCTTCCAATGGTCTTGCTCAATACACTTAGAGTGTACTAGTGTAATTTATTAGTCAAGATAAACTAATACCTAATTACACTACGACTATTCCAATGGTTTGTTCTTTTCCATCTTAGTCGTGAGCAACTATTTATAATTTATAAAGAACTGATAACATGATCTTCTGTGTGTGACACCACACACCATGTTATCTATGATATAAATTAATTGAACAACTACACTTAACATAAATGTAGATATTTGACCAATGTGATTCTTTTATTTCTAAAATAAATGTTTACAGAAGCTAAGCTTTTAGTATACACTCTAATAGCTCCCTCTAGCCCAAGGGAGGCTCGCTGTAGCTTCACCTATTTTCAATGTCATATATGTTGGTTGCTACTCGGAAAACCTAGATGTTCCACTGTACAAAAATTTTGTACAAAGGTCTGAACCTTTTCCTATCTACCATGTGTTCTTTTAAATTAAATTTTGGATCGCCTGCGGAACTTAACACGTTTGATCCAAAACTTAATCTATTTGTTCTTTTAGGTTTTGACTTGGATCTCCTGTGGAACTTAACACGTTCGACCCAAGTCACCTTAAGTTATTAATTCCATTAAATATTAATTTCCATAATTGGTTCCCAATACTGACGTGGCGAGGCACATGGCCTTCTTGGATATGGGAGCAACCACCACCGACTAGACAAAACCTTTTATGGAAAGCTAATATTTAATTTCCTAAAATAACTTTAGGTTAACCGAAAAGAACAATCAAATCACAAGGAAAAGAAAAACAAAAGAACACTATATCGAAAACAAATTCGAAACTCTAGAATCGTATGCCTCTTGTATTTAGTATTATTTCCAAAAATAACTAGTATGATGCGGAAAGAAAAATACTAGTTATACATTTTAGAAAAACCTCTTGATCTTCTACCGTATTCCTCTTCTAACCTCGGACGTTGTATGGGCAACGATCTTCCGAGATGAGAAACCACCAAAGCACCTTCTCCTTTCTTCAAATTTCGGCCAAGCACAAAGCTTCCAAGAGATAAAGATCTTTTCCACCAACCAAGCTCCAAGGGATGTAGGCTTTCTCTCCTTCTTCCTCAAGCTAGATCCGGCCACCAATTAAAACTCCATAAGCATGAAGAGGTTCAGCCACAAAAAGAAGAAGAAGAGAAGAAGGAAGGGTCGGCCACACCACCAAGGAAAAGAGGAAGAAAAATAGAATAGAGTCGTTCACCTTGAAGCCTCCTCTACCCCCTCTTTTATAATCCTTGGTCTTGGCAAATAAGGAAAATTTAATAAAAATTTCATTAATTCTTTTTCCATTGAAAAGAAAAATTATTTAATTAAAAATAATTTTCTTCTTCAAATACAATGGCCGGCCACCTCAAGCCCCAAATCAAGGAAAGTTTTAATTAAAACAAGAATTAAAACTTCCTAATTTGTTTCCGAAAATTTATAAAAATTTCTCCAATAATTTAATCCCTTCATGATTGGTTTATAAAAAGGAAATTTAATAAATTAAAATCTTTCTTTTAAATATGTGGATAAAAAGAAAGTTATCTCTAAAAATTAAAATTTCTTTTAATCTACAAATAAGGAAAGATATCAAGTCTTTTCTTAATCTTTTGTAGAAACTAATAAAAGAGAATTATTAATTTTTAAACATTCTTTTAAATCATGAACATGGTTAAAAAGGAAAGTTTTCTTAAAATTTAAAATCCTCCTTTAATCAACAAATAAGGAAAGATTTCAAATTTTAAACTCTCTTTTAAACATGTAGATGATTTACAAATAAGAAAAGTTTTTACCAAAAATTAAAACCATCCTTTTAAACTACAAATAAGGAAAGAGATTAATCTCTTCTCTTAATCTTTTGTAGAAAGCTATAAAAGGAAATTTTTAATTTTTAAACTCTCTTTTAAAATCATGATATCTACATAAGAAATAATTTTAATAAAAATCCTTTTTAATATTCTAGTGGCCGGCCACCTAAGCTTGGGACCCAAGCTTTGGCCGGCCACCTACATGGCTCATCCACTTGGTCTTGGCCGGCCCTAGCTTGGGTTCCAAGCTAGCTTGGCCGGCCCCATTGGATGGGTAAGAAGGTGGGTATGCAGTGGGTATAAATCTCTATATACTAGAGGTTACGATAGGGACCGAGAGGAGGAATTGGTTTTGGTCTCCCGATAAAATTAAGCATCCCGTGCTCGCCCCGAACACACAACTTAATTTTATCAATAATAATTCATTCCACTAGAGAACTATTATTGATCTACCGCACCAATCCCAAATTACATTTTGGACTCCTTCTTATTATGAGTATGTTAGTCTCCCTGTGTTTAAGATAACAAATGTCCACTAATTAAGTAAGTTACTGACAACTCACTTAATTAATATCTAGCTCCAAGAGTAGTACCACTCAACTTCATTGTCATGTCGGACTAAGTCTACCTACAGGGTTTAACATGACAATCCTTATGAGCTCCTCTTGGGGACATTCTCAACCTAGATTACTAGGACACAGTTTCCTTCTATAATCAACAACACACACTATAAGTGATATCATTTCCCAACTTATCGGGCTTATTGATTTATCGAACTAAATCTCACCCATTGATAAATTAAAGAAATAAATATCAAATATATGTGCTTGGTATTATATTAGGATTAAGAGCACACACTTCCATAATAACTGAGGTCTTTGTTCCTTCATAAAGTCAGTATAAAAGGAACGACCTCAAATGGTCCTACTCAATACACTCTAAGTGTACTAGTGTAATTATATAGTTAAGATAAACTAATACCTAATTACACTATGACCTTCCAATGGTTTGTTCCTTTCCATCTTGATCGTGAGCTACTGTTTATAATTTATAAGGTACTGATAACATGATCTTCTGTGTGTGATACCACACACCATGTTATCTACAATATAAATTAATTGAACAACTACATTTATCACAAATGTAGACATTTGACCAATGTGATTCTTATTTCTAGATAAATGTTTTATACCAAAAGCTAGGCTTTTAGTATACATTCTAACAATATCCCACTTATACTAAAAGACTAAGCTGCCATATCTGCTGCCATACATCTGATTCCCATGCCTTTTAAAAGCTCTTGCCTTAAGGACCTTAGGTTATCATCTGATGCAATCTAGGCGGCAACAACTTCTCCTCGTTATACAATTTCTCGTATTGGGTAGTACTTGCGCTCTATTGTGTTTACTTGCCTTATAGACTCATGGTTTCTTCGAGTTTTTTACTGCACCATTATTATTACAATAAATTGTAATAATCTTTGGACAAACTAGAAATCACATCTAAGTCTATCTTGAGGTTATTTAGTCATTCAGCTTTTATGGCTACCTCAGAGGCTTGCCTTATACTCAGCTTCTATGGTGGAGTCCAGAAAAACACCTATGCTTATCACTCTTCCATAGTTATGACTTTTCCTCCTAAAATAAACACAAAACCCCGAGGTTAACTTATTATTGTTCCTATCCAATTGGAAGTCAAAATCCATGCAACACACAAGAACCAAATTAACTGCCTTGTGAGCTAGCATATAATCTCTAGTGCCTCTATGGTACTTCAATATATGCTTTACTGCAATCCACTGTCCTTGTCCAGGGTTACTTTGATATCTGCTAACTATGCCCTTGGCAAAACAGATTTCTGATCTCGTGCATAGCATACATTAGGCTTCCGACAGCCGAAGCATAAAGAACTGCCTTTATTTCTTTTATCTCCTTTGATATCTACAGAGACATATCTTTAGATAAAGTTACTCCATCCTGAAAAGGTAAGAAACCTTTCTTGGAGTTTTGCATGCTTAAAACGAGCAAGGATTTTTCCGATGTATGAAGCTTGGGATAAGTAAAATATTCTTTTCTTGCGATCCCTTATTACTTTGATCTCAAGAATATATACATTCTCCCAAGTCCTTTATATCGAATTATTTGGACAACCATACCCCTACTTCTGACAACATTTTGATATTGTTTCCAACTACCAAAAATGTTATCTACGTATAGTACAAGAAATACCACCATGTTTCCATCACACCTTTTGTATACACAAGACTTATCCGTTTACTCAATAAATCCATAGGTCTGGATTACTTTGATAAACCGGATATTCCAAGACCTTGAAGCTTTGCCTCTGTCCATAGACTGAATGAGCTTGCACACAAGATGATCTTAGCCCTTTGCAATGAACCCTTCTAGTTGCTTTATATGGATGCTTTCATCAAGACTTCCATTAAGGAATGCTGTCTTGACATCCACTTGCCAAATAGATAAAAGAATCCGGATAGTCTTAAGCATGGCTACCAGTGAAAAAGTTTCCTTTTTCATCAAGCCTTGCTTTGAAAGTTACTACCTTCCTTTCTATCCCTCTTTCCCTATTATAAACCTTTTAACACCCAAAAGCTTTTACACCATTTGTGTAACGACCACCCTTCTTACTACTACCACTACTCTCTAAGAGTGACCGTTACTTATCTAGTAACTCTACTTAACCGGTTTATTAAAAATCTCTAGGAAAACCCTACCGAAAAATTTCGGCAGAGTCTCCCCTGTACCGGTGACCATTTTCCATAATACAAGCATAATATACTCAGCCACAGGCGGCTGGAAATATATTTCAATCAACCACGTAGTTTAATAAGAAATGGAAACTAACCACAACCACGCAGTTTAATAATTCAAATCATGCAGGTAATGATAACGGAAACATAACTTCTTACTACATAATTTTCTTATCAACTTAATAAGAAATTAAACTAAACAAATTCTTAAACTAAATGAGTTCTTTAGCTAAGTCCCAAGGACCTCCATAGTCCACACATCACACACTCCTCTTGCATCTCCTTGTCGCCTTCCTTCACTGTATCTTTTCTTTCCCTTTATCTGCAGTAGGAGGAAATGCAGTCTATAAGCATAAAGCTTAGTGAGCGCTATTTACTCACAAAAACTCGATATGCATGTATATAAATAAAAACATGCTAAAACTGAATGCTAACATATAAACTACTCATGCTCATATATAGTAAAGGAATCATGCTAACTGAAATGCTAAACATGTATAGCTAATCATGCTCATAAGAATGAAACTATAAAAGAAGCATACTAAACATGTAAAGCTACTAAACATGTAAAGCTACTAACATGTAAAACTACTAAACATGTAAAACTTCTAAACATGTAAAACTACTAAACATGTAAAGCTAAACTTGCTGAATAATCTAGTAGCAAGGAAACAATTGAAACTACTACTGCATGCTTCAAATAACAAGAAAACTAACTTTCTAATTCTAGACAGATTTGAAGCTCGTTTCATTTGTTTCAAAACTTATACTTTAATACTTCAAAATAATAATAAACTTCTTTTGGGCCCGGCATTGTACCACTTAGCGCGCATTCTTAATAAGAATCGAGGTAGCTAATTCCGAAACTACTAAGATACTTCTAGGCCTTGTGCCTAGGGGCATCTTGGAGCCCATCCCTTGGACCTTGTGTCGGGTACATGCCCTTTAAAAGTAAAATACTTTCTTTTCTTCTATAACTTCTTTATACTTGCCCTTACTTGGCATTTAAGCAAATACCTTGTGTGCGCTTTTGATATTCAATATTCTGGAATTGAAATCAAGTCTAAACCTTAGTCTTTCTTGCTTATAGTTCTTAAAGATAGAAACTCATGCTTAGGTAAAAGCAAAGAAACTAATAATTGCATGCTCAAGATATTCAAATAGCAAAAGAGACTAGAAAGTATCACCGTGCACATCTAATGGCAAAGGGAACTGATCATGCTTAATTATTAGCAAATGGAAAATTTCTCATGCTTTACTAACAGCAAGGAAAAACTAAACTGTAATACTCATTATATATGGACTGCCCCTGTTAATGAATTGCAAAGAGGAAAACACAAATCTGTAAGCTTAATGTACTGGACAATTTTGTTCCATGGCAGGGCAAATTGTAAGCTTTATTATAAAAGCCGAACTCCATAATTAAGAGGTTGTTCATGCTTGCTAAGTGGTAAATACAGAATTTCTAATTCACCCGGCAGTGCATACTTATTAAGCTATAAGCTCAAACGAAACTAAATCTTTTCATGATCGGTACCACAACAAGAAGACAAAAAGAATCAATTACTACGACATTTATTCCTCCTATCACGTGCTACAGCAGTGAAGAAGAAAAACAATTGCCACATACTAATCTAATTAATTCTTTCATTTTTTTTCCAGTCCAACAAATTGAATTGTGATACCCTGTAGCAAGGAAAACTAATTACTGCTATTAAACATGTAACTCATTTTTGCCCATTGCCCTAATCCATAAAATCACAGCATACAATTCCTCCCGGAATTTTTGAGGCACGACAGGTTACCAAAAGGAGCTAAATGCTCCTCACACTTCTCCCTTAATTTTCCTTCTCCATCTTCTTCCTTTCAACCTCACGGCAGAACCCTTTAACCCATCAATCCTCACAGAAATACAGAAATCCTTAGGCAGGTTACAACCAAAATGCAAAGGAAATCAATTCAGGTTCACGGCAGTAAATCCAAATACAACAGCAAGTTTCGAAACCAAACAAAAAGAGAAGATCAATATCGCGGAACCACTCCTACTGCAGGTGAGAAGCAACTCACCTCGCTGTTCTTGGACTTACAACCGAAAGGAAGAAGAAAAGCTCTAGGGTTTCGGTCAACTCAAGTCTTCCGGCTCCTCTTCGTCTGCCTACGTGTGCTCTTCGTCGAGAGATGCTCGGATCCAAGAAGAGCTTGCGAAATCTCCCTCCGGCGGCCGCCGGAGAGCAGCCTTAGGTCTCCTGCCGTTTTTCGCCCGTGGGTTTGTCGCCGTCACGCAGCCGAGAAGAGAAGGGTTGAGAAAATGTTGATTTTCCGAAAAGAAACCTAAATTCCTTTTCTTATACTAGGGTTTAAACCGAACTATACCTTAAATATAATCCGTTCTTTCCTTAATTAACAAAAACTCGCCGGTACAGCTGAACCAGCTTTTAACCGAAGCAAGGGGTCTCGGCTTCAATCCCTCAGCCGCGCACTTTTTCCCAATTTATTCCCTAATCATTAACTATGCTATAAACTTAATTCTTACCATATAAGGTTAACAAAACCGTGTAGCTCAGCTGGTTGAGCCGGTTGTGCTTGGGTCAGAGGAGCTGAGTTCGAAACCTAGCTTCTACAACCTTTTTATTTATTTATTTATTTTTAACTTTCTCCTCTCGGTAAAAATACTAAACGGACTCCAAAATTTGCATAAAAATACTCTAAAGATTCATAAAAATCTCTAGAATATTTTAAAAGTATTTCCAAATATTTTTATGGACTTTTAGAACTTGAAATAGGGAAAATTGGGTCGTTACAATTCCCCATACCTTATAAAAAGTTCGTCCTCGAACTTAGAATAGCTCTGGATACTTCTGTCTCATACTATCCTCCCGCTCCCAAGTGACTTCCTCGTGCTTCTGGTTCTGCCAGATAACGTTCACTAGTGGCACTTCTTTATTTCTTAGTCTCTTGACTGCTCTGTCCACTATCTGTGTAGGTCTACTCTCATAACTAAGATCCTCTTGGATCTGCACTGGCCGAGGCTCAATCACTTGGCTAGGGTCGTGGAGGCACTTCTTTAACATGGAGACATGAAACACATTGTGTATTGCTGACATGTCTTGTGGTAAATCCAACTTGTAAGTTACTTTCCCAATCCTTTCTATGATCAGGTAAGGTCCGACATAACGAGGACTTAATTTGCCCTTCTTGCCAAATCTCATCACTCCCTTCATAGGAGCGACCTTGAGAAAGACCTAATCCCTACTTGAATTCAAGTGGCCTTCCACAGGTGTCAAGATAACTCTTCCGCCTACTCCGGCCCATTCTCTGTCGATCTTCCGAATAGCCCGAGTAGTCTCATCTATCAGCCCTGTCTGTATGCCCACTTCCATCTCTTCTTTCACCGCTTCTTGCCGTGAAATGGGTGATCTGCACTTCCCACCATAACGCTCATATGGTGCCATTTTGATGGTGGCCGATAGCTATTGTTGTAGGCAAACTCAGCTAAGCATAGATACTTGCACCAACTGCCTTTAAAATCGAGTGCACAAGCCCGAGCATATCTTCTAGGATCCGTTTACTCGCTCCCGCCCATCACCGAGGATGTAAGGTCAATTTGAGTTTGGTGCCTAGTGCAGTCTGAACACACTCCCAAACGTGAGAGGTGAAGCGCCCATCTATCAGAAACAATAGATTTAGGAACTCCGTGAAGTCTGATCACCTCTTTAACATGCAACTGTGTCAACTGCTCTATAGAGTGGGACACCTTGATGGCTAGAAAATGAGCAGACTTGGTCAATCTGTCCACTATCACCCATATCGCATCATATCCATTTGTGGTTCTTGGAAGACCTGTTATGAAGTCCATGGATATGTCTTCCCACTTCCACTCTGGTATAGGAAGAGGTTGTAGAACTCCTCCTGGTCTCTGGTGTTCTGCTTTGACCCTCTGACATGTCAGGCAGGTACTGACATATTTAGCTACATCTCTTTTGAGTCCAGACCACCAGAATCTCTGTTTCACGTCTTGATACATCTTGGTAGAACCAGGATGCATGAAGTAAGGTGTACTATGAGCTTCTTCTAAAATTTTCTTTCTCAGCTCTTCATCATTGGGAACACACAAGCAACTTCCTTGATAAAGAATTCCACTGTCTGATACTCGAAATTCTGAATTTCCTTTTCTTGTATCCCTTGCTTGATCTTTTGGATATCTGGATTTTCACTTTGCTTTCTCTGTATATCCTCAAGCAAGGTTGATTCTAAGGTCAATGTAGAGAGTTGCCCATAAATAATTTCCATTCCAAAATCTGACAACTCCTTCTGCAGTGGTAGGGCTAATGATGACAAAGACATCAGGGATGTACTGGATTTTCTACTTAGTGCATCTGCCACTTTGTTAGCTTTGCCTGGATGGTAGAGGATTTCACAGTCATAATCTTTGACCAACTCTAGCCACCTACGTTGTCTCATGTTTAAGTCCTTCTGAGTGAAAAAGTACTTAAGACTCTGATGGTCTGTGAAAATTCTGCACTGAACGCCATACAAATAATGTCGCCAAAGTTTTAGTGCAAAGACCACAACTGCCAACTCAAGATCGTGAGTGGGGTAGTTCTTTTCATAATCTTTGAGTTGTCTGGAAGCATAAGCTATCACTTTTCCTTCCTGCATGAGTACAGCTCCTAAGCCCATCTTGGAAGCATCACTGTAGATGTCAAAACTCCTGTCACTTACTGGAATAATCAGAATAGGAGCACTGGTCAGTCTCTTCTTGAGCTCTTGGAAACTCTGCTCATATTTATCTGACCATTCAAACTTCTTGTTCTTTCTAGTGAGGGCTGTTAGTGGAGAGGCTATCCTGGAAAAGTCCTCCACAAATTTCCTGTAGTACTCAGCTAAACCAAGGAAGCTTCTGATCTACCTGGCGTTCTTGGGTCTACTCCAGTTGTTGACTGCTTCTATTTTGGCTGGATCCACTTGAATGCCTTCTTTAGAAATTATGTGACCTAGAAATGCCACCTGATCTAACCAGAACTCGCACTTTGAGAACTTAGCATAAAGCTGCTTTTGCTGAAGAGTCTGCAGTACTATCCTCAAATGCGTGTCATGCTCCTCTGGGGTTCTGGAATAGATTAGAATGTCGTCGATGAACACAATGACAAATTTGTCAAGGTATTCTCTGAACACTCTGTTCATCAGGTCCATGAAAACTGCAGGTGCATTAGTCACACCAAAAGACATGACTACAAATTCGTAGTGTCCATTTCTGGTCCTGGAAACTGTTCTGGGTGCATTACTTCCTTTCACTTTCAACTGATGGTTCCCCAAAACGTAGGTCTGTTTTAGAGAACATTGTTGCCCTCTTTAGCTGATCCAATAGATCATCTATTCTGGGAAGAGGTACTTGTCCTTAACTGCTACTTTGCTCAGCGCTCTAAAATCTATGCACATCCGCATAGATCTGTCTTTCTCCTTAATGAACAACTCTGGAGCTTCCCGAGGTGAATGACTAGGGCGGATGAAACCCTTGTCAAGTAGCTCCTGAATTTGTTCTTGTAACTCTCTTAGCTCTGCTAGAGAAATTCAATATAGAGCTTTTGAAATTAAGCTGGTGTTAGGAAACAACTCAATTTCAAACTTTACTTCTCTGTTGGGAGATAGTCCAGGTAGTTCTTCTAGAAATACCTCTGGATATTCACAGACTACCCGAACGTCTTCCTGCTTGGGTCTTTCTTGTTATCTTTGTCCTTCCAGTTCTGATTACTTGATTGGGTTCTCTGTTCCCCCCCTGTCTTGTCTTCTATCTTGACTAGCTTGTGTTGCGTTTGTTGTGCCTTGTTGCTGTTCAGATAGTGCTCACTAATGCCCTACTGACCAGCTCTTCACCAATCTATGGTCAGTGAGTTTCACTACTCACATTAGGTGTTATTTCTGGTCTCAGCATTAGGAGTATCAGTCTGACTCGTTCTTTCACTGTACTTACTAACTCTAGGCAAAGGTGAGCTAGCCTGTTAAATCTTTTAACCGCTTCTTCTACTAGTAGGTCACCCGGTCTAAATTCTATAAACTACTCATAATGTTTATTGGTGATCCGTTGGCGGAAAAACTCTTAGTAAAACTGTATCTCAAAGTCAACCCAGCTCATCTGGTTGACTGCTCTCTTACTCTTAACTCGCTCCCACTACATACAAGCATCTCCAGATAGGCAGAAAGAGGCACACTTAATGGTATCAACCTTCTCGACTTCTGGTCAGTCAAGAAGCTCCATTGTGCTCTCAAATGTCTTGAACCAAACCTGGGCATCCCAGGGCTCAGTCATGCCTGAGAATCTTTCTGGTTTCAGCTTCAGCCATTGGATGAGGTATGCTTCTTGTCTTCTAGGTGTTGTGGCGACTTCTAGGACCACCGATAGGACTTCAGTCACCACTGGGGTCTCCACATTAATGGTTGGGGGAGTGGGAGGAGCTGACTTCTGATTGGTCATTAAATTGGCAATCACTTGCTGCTGCTCGCTACTTGTCTCTGAAGTTGGGTAACAACTTCAGAGAGATTGGGCTCAGTTGATCAAAGCTTTTCATTCTCTTGATCTTGGTTCTCCGTACGAACGGTACGGGAATGTTCTCTTCTTGCCATCTAATTATGCAAAGAAAGAGACTTGATATCTTACTTTAACCCTTCTAATCATACATAAATATGGATAAAGAAAAGGGAAACTAAATCTTCTATCTTACTTTAGTACTCAAAAAAAACAAATACTCTATACTGCAGTTAATAATAAGGAAAGGAGAATAAAGAAACTTTCTTACTTAGAGACGACGAGGATGATGCTGATGTGTGTGTGATGCTGGAGAATGGAACACTGCTCTGATACCAACTGTAACGACCACCCTTCTTACTACTACCACTACTCTCTAAGAGTGACCGTTACTTATCTACTAACTCTACTTAACCGGTTTATTAAAAATCTCTAGGAAAACCCTACCGAAAAATTTCGGCAGAGTCTCCCCTGTACCGGTGACCATTTTCCATAATACAAGCATAATATACTCAGCCACAGGCGGCTGGAAATATATTTCAATCAACCACGCAGTTTAATAGGAAATGGAAACTAACCACAACCACGCAGTTTAATAATTCAAATCATGCAGGTAATGATAACGGAAACATAACTTCTTACTACATAATTTTCTTATCAACTTAATAAGAAATTAAACTAAACAAATTCTTAAACTAAATGAGTTCTTTAGCTAAGTCCCAAGGACCTCCATAGTCCACACATCACACACTCCTCTTGCATCTCCTTGTCGCCTTCCTTCACTGTATCTTTTCTTTCCCTTTATCTGCAGTAGGAGGAAATGCAGTCTATAAGCATAAAGCTTAGTGAGCGCTATCTACTCACAAAAACTCGATATGCATGTATATAAATAAAAACATGCTAAAACTGAATGCTAACATATAAACTACTCATGCTCATATATAGTAAAGGAATCATGCTAACTGAAATATTAAACATGTATAGCTAATCATGCTCATAAGAATGAAACTATAAAAGAAGCATACTAAACATGTAAAGCTACTAAACATGTAAAGCTACTAAACATGTAAAACTACTAAACATGTAAAACTTCTAAACATGTAAAACTACTAAACATGTAAAGCTAAACAGGGTGAATAATCTAGTAGCAAGGAAACAATTGAAACTACTACTGCATGCTTCAAATAACAAGAAAACTAACTTTCTAATTCTAGACAGATTTGAAGCTCGTTTCATTTGTTTCAAAACTTATACTTTAATACTTCAAAATAATAATAAACTTCTTTTAGGCCCGGCATTGTACCACTTAGCGTGCATTCTTAATAAGAATCGAGGTAGCTAATTCCGAAACTACTAAGATACTTCTAGGCCTTGTGCCTAGGGGCATCTTGGAGCCCATCCCTTGGACCTTGTGTCGGGTACATGCCCTTTAAAAGTAAAATACTTTCTTTTCTTCTATAACTTCTTTATACTTGCCCTTACTTGGCATTTAAGCAAACACCTTGTGTGCGCTTTTGATATTCAATATTCTGGAATTGAAATCAAGTCTAAACCTTAGTCTTTCTTGCTTATAGTTCTTAAAGACAGAAACTCATGCTTAGGTAAAAGCAAAGAAACTAATAATTGCATGCTCAAGATATTCAAATAGCAAAAGAGACTAGAAAGTATCACCGTGCACATCTAATGGCAAAGGGAACTGATCATGCTTAATTATTAGCAAATGGAAAATTTCTCATGCTTTACTAACAGCAAGGAAAAACTAAACTGTAATACTCATTATATATGGACTGCCCCTGTTAATGAATTGCAAAGAGGAAAACACAAATCTGTAAGCTTAATGTACTGGACAATTTTGTTCCATGGCAGGGCAAATTGTAAGCTTTATTATAAAAGCCGAACTCCATAATTAAGAGGTTGTTCATGCTTGCTAAGTGGTAAATACAGAATTTCTAATTCACCCGGCAGTGCATACTTATTAAGCTATAAACTCAAACGAAACTAAATCTTTTCATGATCGGTACCACAACAAGAAGACAAAAAGAACCAATTACTACAACATTATTCCTCCTATCACGTGCTACAGCAATGAAGAAGAAAAACAATTGCCACATACTAATCTAATTAATTCTTTCATTTTTTCCCAGTCCAACAAATTGAATTGTGATACCCTGTAGCAAGGAAAACTAATTACTGCTATTAAACATGTAACTCGTTTTTGCCCATTGCCCTAATCCATAAAATCACAGCATACAATTCCTCCCGGAATTTTTGAGGCACGGTAGGTTACCAAAAGGAGCTAAATGCTCCTCACACTTCTCCCTTAATTTTCCTTCTCCATCTTCTTCCTTTCAACCTCACGGCAGAACCCTTTAACCCATCAATCCTCACAGAAATACATAAATCCTTAGGCAGGTTACAACCAAAATGCAAAGGAAATCAATTCAGGTTCACGGCAGTAAATCCAAATACAACAGCAAGTTCCGAAACCAAACAAAAAGAGAAGATCAATATCGCGGAACCACTCCTACTGCAGGTGAGAAGCAACTCACCTCGCTGTTCTTGGACTTACAACCGAAAGGAAGAAGAAAAGCTCTAGGGTTTCGGTCAACTCAAGTCTTCCGGCTCCTCTTCGTCCGCCTACGTGTGCTCTTCGTCGAGAGATGCTCGGATCCAAGAAGAGCTTGCGAAATCTCCCTCCGGCGGCCGCCGGAGAGCAGCCTTAGGTCTCCTGTCGTTTTTCGCCCGTGGGTTTGTCGCCGTCACGCAGCCGAGAAGAGAAGGGTTGAGAAAATGTTGATTTTCCGAAAAGAAACCTAAATTCCTTTTCTTATACTAGGGTTTAAAAAACTCGCCGGCACAGCTGGTCAACCGGCTTTTAACTGATGCAAGGGGTCTCGGCTTCAATCCCTCAGCCGCGCATTTTTTCCCAATTTATTCCCTAATCATTAACTATGCTATAAACTTAATTCTCACCATATAAGGTTAACAAAACCGTGTAGCTCAGCTGGTTGAGCCGGTTGTGCTTGGGTCAGAGGAGCTGGGTTCGAAACCTAGCTTCTACAACCTTTTTATTTATTTATTTATTTTTAACTTTCTCCTCTCGGTAAAAATACTAAACGGACTCCAAAATTTGCATAAAAATACTCTAAAAATTCCTAAAAATATCTAGAATATTTTAAAAGTATTTCCAAATATTTTTATGGACTTTTAGAACTTGAAATAGGGAAAATTGGGTCGTTATAATTTGGTGGTTCTACAATGTAACGACCCGCCTCCTACTGACTAGGCTGCGAGGCCGATCGTTACGTAATGCTGTGCTAAATTACTATTGCGGAAATCTGGATTGATTAAAATTTTACTAAACTGATTACTGTAAAATCTGAACTTAATATTCTAGGTGTACCTAGGAGTTGTACACATGCTAGGGAAAATAATCTATGCCTCTCGGATGTCCTGCTAGCTGTAATCAGGCATTTCAATCGATCCATGAATCGATTGGGCTGTCGGATCGATCCAGTGATCGATCCAGCTTGATACTGGCACGGAGAGAAACCCTGGATCGGTCGGCTGACCGATCCACAAGCTTGATCGCTTCTGTATGCGGCTGGATCGGTCTACCGACCGATCCAGGAGTACACTGATCGGTCGGTAGACCGATCCAGTGGCTCACTGATCGGTCGGCTGACCGATCAGTGAGCTTTTGTGCTCACTGTTCGCATCTGGATCGGTCGGCTGACCGATCCATAACAGACGCTAACTCTCTGTTCGCATCTGGATCGGTCGGCTGACCGATCCAGTGGCACATCCCAATTCTGATCGATCTGTAGATCGATCTGGGTTTCTGATTTCGAATCAGAACCCCTGATTTCAGCACTGTTTCGTGCCTTAATCACCTTACAAGTTCTAAAATGACTAGGAAACATTCTAACAATGACAACTAACATTCTAACATCATAAAAGAAGGGTTCTAAGCATAATAGAGTGCATGGCTAACTAATTCATAGTGATTAACAACTAGAGTGCAAATAATAAAATACTGTAAAGTTCTGATGCTTAAACAAAGCTTGCTAAAATTCCCTAGAATCGTTTATTCCAAGTTCCTGCCACACACACCATCTCTGCATTGTCCTCCAGCTTCCTTTGCTAATCCATCTTTCCTTTACCTTTATCTGCAGTATAAGGAAAATAGAATCTGTAAGCTTAAAGCTTAGTAAGAAACCATCTACCTCACAAAAACATGCATACGGTGCTAATAATGATTTTAAAACATGCTATTTAAAACATATGCTGAACATGTAAAAGATGGCATGACATACAATCATTCAAACATGTATATCAAACTGAACATGGAGTTATCATGCATATTCACAGGGAAATACTAAGCTGGAGCATGATACTGAGCTAAGCTATTACTGATCTGATACTAAAACTGTACTGAATTCATATAACTATTTTATGAACTTTTGAAAACTATATACATAATAGTTCAAAATAATAATCATGCTGCTGTTTGGGCCCGGCTACTGTACTTGATGTGCGCGCATCCCTAACTAGATCCGGGGTTGCAAATTCTGAATCTAGTAGGGTTTACTAGGTTAGCTAAACCTAGGGACGACTGTGGGAGCCCAACCCAATGGATATCTAATCCAGTACAGTGCCACTGAAAATAAAATACTGAATATAGCTAGGAATTGCTTATTTTGTTGTTTCTAGGTTATCTGAACCTAGAGCTAGGTTATCTAAAACCTAGAGGCGACTGTGGGAGCCCACCCATTGGACCGTAGTCCCATGTAAGCTGAAACTAGACTAATATTCTGATTTAAATGCTACTAATGCATTTAACTGAGCTGTTAAAAATACCTGGGGTAGTACTTAGCTACACTAATCATTTTGTCGAACACTTGGTGTGCTCCAACTCTCCCCTCTAATAGAGAGACCACCTCTAGGCACCCGACAACGTCTAGAGCCTCCAACTGAAGAAGAACAACGTGTCTGGCCCATCTAGAGGTGCTCAACTAAATCCCTAATCTGCGAGGAGGGTTTAAACACACCCTACGTGTCGGAAAAATATGCATATAACTAAACTGATGCATAGAAAACCAAACGGAAGCTACTTATACTGCAGGTGAGGGGTTTCTTACCTCGTACGCTAATTTCCTTACAATTCTATTTGCTAGGATTCCGGTGGAGACAACCCCTTCGACAATCTTCTCGCGTCTATGCGTTCCTCTCGCGAAGTAGAGCATCTTCGTGCCGGAGTTGTCGCCGGAAGATGACCTTGGGGCCCTAGGGAGGGAACCCTAGGATTGGCGCCGAGAGGAAGAAGAAGAGGGAGAGGTGCGGCGTGAGGTTAGGGTGAGGAGGAGAAATTGCCGAACCAATTAAAAATAAACCAAACCCCACTTAAATTTTTCTATTTATATTAAGTGGGTAACTTCAGCCCAACTCTAATATAAATTTAATTGCCTCCCTTTCCTTTCAGCACGACCCTGCTGGGTTCAACTGGTTACTAACATTATCCGTAAACCGTAGGTCTCCGGTTCAATTCCCACTTAGGCCGTTTTCTATTTATTTTTGCCACTCCCGTTACTCTAAAAATTCTGTAAAAATATCCTAAAATTCCAGAAAAATCATAGAATATTTCTAAAATAGTTTTGAGAATTTTCGGGCGTTACATACAAGCTTCCAGATTTTATTAGAATACATATGTTCTAATTCTGTTATTCATTACTCTTTGCCAAGATGTTGCATCTTCATCTTGGAGTGTTTCGTCATATGTCCGGAGATCAGGTTCATGTCCTCTAGGGATCGAGTCCAAAAACTCTCCCAAAACATGAATCTTTTTAGGTTGCCTAACAACCCTCCCACTACGACAAGACACTTTCTGCAATTGTGTATCATTTGTGATACGTGTTACAGTATCCTTGTGGTATCTCATCTTGTACAGTTGGTACTAGATTAGACATGTCTTTTATTATTTCCTTAAGAACAAATTTTCTTATGGGCACATGGTTTATTACATAGTCCTTTTCTAAAAATCGGTCATTGATGCTAACAATGACCTTCTGATTTTTAAGACTATAAACCTACTTTCATTTCACTAGGATAACCCACAAACAAGTGAATTCCTGTCCAACTTATCATTGTCTCTCTTCTGCATATGTGTTGGACTACCCGAATCCGAATATGCTTTGAAATAGGCTTACGCCTATTCAACATTTCTATATGACTAGAGAGTTCTGACTTTAGAAGGTACTATATTCACTCCCGTTTCCAGAGTATATCCTTAAAATGATTTTGATAATATTCTTAATAACTTATCAATCTACTTATTTCCATAAGAGTCCTATACATTCCTTTTCCTACACCATTCTGTTGGGGTGTACCAGGTGTAGTTAGTTGGAATTGAATCCCTACTTCTGTTAAATGACTCCTAAATTCTCCCCAGAGGTACTTGCCACTACAATCTTACCGTAGTGTCTTGATACTTTTACTTTGTCGTTTCTCCACATCAGTCTCGTACTCTTTGAACTAATCAAAACACTTAGACTTGCGGCACATCAAGTAAATATATCCGTATCTCAAATAGTTGTCTATAAAATAGATGAAATATTTGAAACAACCTCTTGCCTGGATGCTCATAGGATCACACAAATCAGAATGAACCAATTCCAATATATCTTTGACTCCATACCCCTTAGACTTAAAAGCTTCTTGGTTATTTTTCCTTCCAAGTAAGACTCGTAGATTGGAAAGATTTCCACTACTAATGAACCCAAAAGTTCATCAGCTACCAATGAATCCTACTCAAGTTAATATAATCTAGCCTTAGATGCCAAAGATATAATTGGTTCATTTTCGAAGGTTACTTTCTCTTAAAGTTAGAAGATGTGTTACTAATTTCCATATGTTGCATCGTGAGAGTTATTGGTTTATAAATTGCCAACCAACGTATTAGAACAGATAACTTCCCTCTTTTCCTTAATAACAACTTTGTTATTAAAAGAGGCAGAATATCAAGTTCTTTGAATAGTTTAGAAACTGAAAACTAGTTCTTTCTAAACTTGGTGCGTAAAGACAATTACTAAAAAATCCATGTTTTATTCTTATCAAAAGATAAACATCTCCCACTGCCACAGCTACCATTTTTACAGTAGTGCCCATGTAGACGGTGTTTTAATTTTCATTTAGTTGTCGGGTTTCCTGGAACCCTGCAATGAATTGCGGACATGATTAATGGCATCTGTATCTACACTCCAGGTTCTGGTAGATAACACCACTAAACATGTTTCAACTAATAAATTAAATACACCTATATTGTTCTTAGTTCTAAGAAGACAGTCTACCTTAATGTCCAAGTCCTATTTCCAATCATTACAATTGGGATTACTAAGTCTTTTCTATAGTATGACTACTAGGGAATTGACAAACCTTTTAAATCATAAGAATCACAAAAATATTTGGTCAAGATCAACTCCTTAAAAATCCCCATGAATTTTGTATGCCACGATAGTGTGGACGTATACAAAATCGAAGAGGAGATTTTATTCATTAATTTTATTATCTCGTCAACTTTACTTTATGACGAAATAAAATTAATAGTTGATCTGTCTTTGATCAAATATTTGGTCAAAAACTTTTGAATAAAAAAATATTGATTCCAATATTATTTAAATTCTCCAACACCTCAAACACCGTGAATTTTGCATGCCACGTTAGTGTGGACGTATACAAATTCAACATTTGTAAAAGGAGGGTTTTAACCCATTAATTTTATTATCTTGTCAACCTAACTTTTTGACAAATAAAATTAATAGTTGGTATCATTTGGTCACACAAATAATAGCAGTGACTCCAATGGGGAGGATACTATTAGATGTGTCTAAGTGTATACCATTACTTGACACTAAGTCCATTAATAAGATTATGCCCCTTCCGTTGGGAAGATCACACGCTCTTAATTAACTTTCTATAGTCATCCAAAAATGGAAGTCTGTTCTAGTGATACACAAACAAGCTCATCCGTTATGGAGGAAGGCACTCAGAGCCAACGCGCAAGCTTGTTTGCATCACTTACAAACCAGTAATGGAGACCATAGGATTTACTTAAAAATCCCTCTCCCACTTAGTTATTTATAAATGAGGAATTTTAACTATGCTAACCTACTAAATATGTAAACTAACATGCACACACAGCACAATATAAAAGCAATAAATAGAAAATATAATTTTCAACTATTATGGCTTTTTTCTCTAGTTGTCCTCCGTGTGTTGTCATCCCAAGCTGCTGCCATATTTGGCCACTGCCACCGGGTCTAGTTAGATCCATCTTGCTCCTAGTTCCGCTGCGCCTCTGGTCCTTAGAAGGTTCCACGCTTTGCAAGATTCGATCTGCGACATAAATAGAATTTTACATTTTGATCCTATATTTCTCGAAGGAATGTACATGTAAACTAGATCGAACATAAAATAAAATTTACATCCATCTATCCTATATTCCATAAAAGGAATGTACATGTAACTAGATCAAAAATAAAATCCTAATAAAACTAAATACAGCTCCTGCTGTATTTTATAATACAATCATGCACACACAATAAAATGCCCTTGACATGTCCAAGGGTCCAATCACACACATAATAACTATAAGCCATAATAGTTGGATCCTGCATCCACAAAGTTAGCACATCCTACTATTAACCTGCCTAAATTATGTATGACATGTGCATAATTAAACTAATACCAAATACACAGAGGCAAAACCCTAGCTCTGATACCAATTGTTGGTTGCTACTCGGAAAGCCTAGAGGTTCCACTGTACAAAAATTTTGTACAAAAGTCTGAACCTTTTCCTAGCTACCATGTGTTCTTTTAAATTAAATTTTGGATCGCCTGCGGAACTTAACACGTTTGATCCAAAACTTAATCTATTTGTTCTTTTAGGTTTTGACTTGGATCTCCTGCGGAACTTAACACGTTCGACCCAAGTCACCTTAAGTTATTAATTCCATTAAATATTAATTTCCATAATTGGTTCCCAGTACTGACGTGGCGAGGCACATGACCTTCTTGGATATGGGAGCAACCACCACCGACTAGACAAAACCTTTTATGGAAAGCTAATATTTAATTTCCTAAAATAACTTTAGGTTAACCGAAAAGAACAATCAAATCACAAGGAAAAGAAAAACAAAAGAACACTATATCGAAAACAAATTCGAAACTCTAGAATCGTATGCCTCTTGTATTTAGTATTATTTCCAAAAATAACTAGTATGATGCGGAAAGAAAAATACTAGTTATACATTTTAGAAAAACCTCTTGATCTTCTACCGTATTCCTCTTCTAACCTCGGACGTTGTGTGGGCAACGATCTTCCGAGATGAGAAACCACCAAAGCACCTTCTCCTTTCTTCAAATTTCGGCCAAGCACAAAGCTTCCAAGAGATAAAGATCTTTTCCACCAACCAAGCTCCAAGGGATGTAGGCTTTCTCTCCTTCTTCCTCAAGCTAGATCCGGCCACCAATTAAAACTCCATAAGCATGAAGAGGTTCGGCCACAAAAAGAAGAAGAAGAGAAGAAGAAAGGGTCGGCCACACCACCAAGGAAAAGAGGAAGAAAAATAGAATAGAGTCGTTCACCTTGAAGCCTCCTCTACCCCCTCTTTTATAATCCTTGGTCTTGGCAAATAAGGAAAATTTAATAAAAATTTCATTAATTCTTTTTCCATTGAAAAGAAAAATTATTTAATTAAAAATAATTTTCTTCTTCAAATACAATGGCCGACCACCTCAAGCCCCAAATCAAGGAAAGTTTTAATTAAAACAAGAATTAAAACTTCCTAATTTGTTTCCGGAAATTTATAAAAATTTCTCCAATAATTTAATCCCTTCATGATTGGTTTATAAAAAGGAAATTTAATAAATTAAAATCTTTCTTTTAAATATGTGGATAAAAAGAAAGTTATCTCTAAAAATTAAAATCTCTTTTAATCTACAAATAAGGAAAGATATCAAGTCTTTTCTTAATCTTTTGTAGAAACTAATAAAAGAGAATTATTAATTTTTAAACTTTCTTTTAAATCATGAACATGGTTAAAAGGGAAAGTTTTCTTAAAATTTAAAATCCTCCTTTAATCAACAAATAAGGAAAGATTTCAAATTTTAAACTCTCTTTTAAACATGTAGATGATTTACAAATAAGAAAAGTTTTTACCAAAAATTAAAACCATCCTTTTAAACTACAAATAAGGAAAGAGATTAATCTCTTCTCTTAATCTGTTGTAGCAAGCTATAAAAGGAAATTTTTAATTTTTAAACTCTCTTTTAAAAGCATGATATCCACATAAGAAATAATTTTAATAAAAATCTTTTTTAATATTCTAGTGGTCGGCCACCTAAGCTTGGGACCCAAGCTTTGGCCGACCACCTACATGGCTCATCCACTTGGTCTTGGCCGGCCCTAGCTTGGGTTCCAAGCTAGCTTGGTTGGCCCCATTGGATGGGTAAGAAGGTGGGTATGCGGTGGGTATAAATCTCTATATACTAGAGGCTACGATAGGGACCGAGAGGAGGAATTGGTTTTGGTCTCCCGATAAAATTAAGCATCCCGTGCTCGCCCCGAACACACAACTTAATTTTATCAATAATAATTCATTCCACTAGAGAACTATTATTGATCTACCGCACCAATCCCAAATTACATTTTGGGCTCCTTCTTATTATGAGTGTGTTAGTCTCCCTGTGTTTAAGATAACAAATGTCCACTAATTAAGTAAGTTACTGACAACTCACTTAATTAATATCTAGCTCCAAGAGTAGTACCACTCAACTTAATTGTCATGTCGGACTAAGTCCACCTGCAGGGTTTAACATGACAATCCTTATGAGCTCCTCTTGGGGACATTCTCAACCTAGATTACTAGGATACAGTTTCCTTCTATAATCAACAACACACACTATAAGTGATATCATTTTCCAATTTATCGGGCTTATTGATTTATCGAACTAAATCTCACCCCTTGATAAATTAAAGAAATAAATATTAAATATATGTGCTTGTTATTATATTAGGATTAAGAGCACACACTTCCATAATAACTGAGGTCTTTGTTCCTTCATAAAGTCAGTATAAAAGGAACGACCTCAAATGATCCTACTCAATACACTCTAAGTGTACTAGTGTAATTATATAGTTAAGATAAACTAATACCTAATTACACTACGACCTTCCAATGGTTTGTTCCTTTCCATCTTGATCGTGAGCTACTGTTTATAATTTATAAGGTACTGATAACATGATCTTCTGTGTGTGACACCACACACCATGTTATCTACAATATAAATTAATTGAACAACTACATTTATCACAAATGTAGACATTTGACCAATGTGATTCTTATTTCTAGATAAATGTTTTATACCAAAAGCTAGGCTTTTAGTATACATTCTAACAATATAGATTTCCATTTCAATTTTGCCACGTGTCATTTTCTATGGCCTTTTCTAACAAGACCACTTACGTACCAACTTCCCAGATGATTCGACGGCCAACATTCCTTCCACACCTATGACTGATGTCCACCACCTCATCTATGGATTACCTAATTAGTGCTAATGTCGAGGCATTCTCCCAAGCATTCCCCCCATCTACCTATTATAAATAATCCGCTTCTCTTATTCGGACTTCTTGCTAATAGCGGAAGTCCCCTTCTCTTCTCTTCTTCTGTCTACGCCTTTACCCTTCGGTCTTCTGTTCGTGGCCTTGCCCTTTCCATGGATTCTCCCTCACCTAAGTATGCTCTTGGAGTCTCCACTTTCAGTTGTGTAGATCTAGACAATCTCCACTTCGTGTATGAAGTGTCCGCCACCATGCATATCATCATACCCTCTGAGGTCCATCAAATCTTCGGACTACCTCAGGGATATGTGACCTTTTTCAAAGAACAAGTTGTGGTTGGCCTTCGTTTTCTTATCCACCCCTTTTTTACCAATGTGAGTCGCTACTTTCATATTCCGTTTTGTCAACTCACCCCCAACTCCATTCGAATCCTGTGCAGGTTTGTTCTCATATGTGATATATGTGATATTCATTGAACTTCTTGCCTATTTCACTGCTTCTTCACCCCTCGGTGCCACAATGAAGGCCTTTTCCTCTTCCAGGCTCGTACCCAAACCAACCTTTTTGCCCTCTTACCTCCTTCGGGAATGGAGTGGAAAGATAAATACTTCTTCCTTTGCTTCCCTTCTGTTATGGAATGACCTACTAAACGACATTTTTTTGTCCATTCGATGCCTCCTCTGGGAGACTATTGCTCGTATCCTATTTTTATGGAGGCGTCTTCGCAGCTAGAGGGTTGGTGCTTCGATCTAAGCATCTTGTTAACTGTAGATGTGCTATATTTATTTAGGCTGAGTTCCGTTCCTTCAGAATTATCACACTCCCTTGGTGAGTATTACCCTCATCCTAACTTGTTCTTGCTTATCGTGCTAACCTTCGATTTACTACATCCGACACTCTTGCCCGATCGACGCTGACCAGGCCCCTCCCCCTAAGTGCTCTGGAAATTAATCGCCAAGAGCGTATAATCTTGGGTAGGTGGAGTCTTCCACATTTTACTTCCACCGCTCTCGGGGTAGCTACCACTACTGTTTATCGACCTGACACTTCTAGGGCACTGCCTCCTGCACACTCTACTCCAGAGCCTGCTGGGCGGGCTCATCCTGCTCTTTTTGTTCGTCACCCCCGGGTTCTGAGGAGGAGTCTAATTCAGACAAACAACCACTTTCGCGTAGACTAAGGTGCAGACCCATGGGACTCGGTCCGGTATCCGAGACCCCTGCTATGACTACATCATCCCAGCCAACTCTAGCTTTTGTTCCTGATCTACAACTCCCGAGCAACCCTATTATTCCTCCAGAAGTCTGGACAAGAGTTGGTCGAGGGAAGGCCCTGGTCGTTAAAGAAGATATCAATCTGAAGCGGCAATCTACACCCGTCGCCCTGGTCAGGCCTTCTCTCCCTCAACCGCCTACTTCCTCTCATCCTGGCCCCTCCACTCAACCTAGGCCTACCTTGTCTCAGCTTGGTCCATCTACTCAATCTGGGCCTACATCCCCTAAGCTGGCCCTAGCGGGACCACTCTTGGCTCATCCCGATCTCGCTATTCCAGTTTCCATGCTACTCTGCCTTCAAAGTGGGGATTATGTTGCTACCCTGCTGTCCCTACTCTTGCTGTCCTACTATGAGGCCAACTAGCTACACATTGGGAGGAAACTATAGAGTGAATGTTTACCGTCCCACTACCAACTCAGTTGGACCAGTTCTCCGAAGGTGCCGTAACGGTAAGCCTTTGCTTTCTTATTGTTCCTTTCTTCATATCCTGACTTCTTGTTTATATGAATAAGCTTTTGCCCAGTTGATACTATTGAGTCAGACCTTCTCGTATATACAACGACAAAATAAAATCTTAAAGGATCATGTATCCAATCTAGAGTCTCAACTTTCTGACCCCTCTTCGACCATTTCCCAACTAAAGGCGGAGGTGGAGACCTTGAGAAAAGTAAATGCCTCCCAGGCACAGATCCTAGGCCAAGCCCAACTGGAGACTAACCGGCTCCAGGATGATAAGAAGAGACTAGAAGCGCTTCACCAGTCATCTGAAGCTAAGTACCAAGAGGAGCTGGCTCTGAAGGAGAAGGCACAGTTGGAGCTGGCCCATCAAACTATAACCTTAGAGGACTTCAAGCTCATGCATAAATAAGAGATAGACTGCCTGACCTAATAACTTAATTTTAAGGATGTGCTCCTCCTAGACCATGGAAAGGATCTAGAATCTCAAGCTACAGAGCTAGACTCCTTGCAAACAGAGTTGTCTCAAGCCCGATCGACACAATCTCAGTCAACTCAGGCCTTCAAAACCAACAAGGCGGGAGAGAACGAGCGTCGGTTGGCTGATTAGGCAGAGTACCTACACTCTCTGGGGTTTGGTTCTCAGGTAGGAGATTGCTTTGTCTGATCACTAGCGTATGGAGCAATAGGAGCAGTCCAATAGCTTTACGAGGAAGGGTACCTATCGTCTGATCCTCCTGATGATTTCTTGGACCATTATCAGATCATTAGAGAAATGCCAGATGATGTTTTTGTTAGAGTGTATACTAAAAGCCTAGCTTTTTGTAAACATCTATTTGAAATAAAAGAATCACATTGGTCATATGTCTACATTTATTTGCTAAATGCAGTTGTTCAATTAATTTATATTGTAGATAACATGGCGAGTGGTGTCATTCACAGAATATCATGTTATCAGTTCTTTATAAATTATAAACAGTTGCTCACAACTAAGATGGAAAGGAACAAACCGTTGGAATAGTCGTAGTGTAATTAGGTATTAGTTTATCTTGACTAATAAATTACACTAGTACACTCTAAGTGTATTGAGTATGACCATTTAAGGTAAGTTCTTTTTATACTGACTTAATAAAAGAACAAGACCTTAGTTATTATGGAAGTGTGTGCTCTTAATCCTAATATAATAACAAGCACATATATTTAGTATTTATTTCTTTGACTTGTCAAAGGGTGAGATTTAGCTCGATAAATCAAAAGGCCCGATAAGTTGGGAAATGATATTGCTTATAGTGTGTGTTGTTGATTATAGAAGGAAACTGTGTCCTAGTAATCTAGGTTGATAATGTCCCCAAGAGGAGCTCATAAGGATTGTCATGTTAAATCCTACAGGTGGACTTAGTCCGACATGACGTTAAGGTTGAGTGGTACTACTCTTGGACTGAGATATTAATTAAAATGAGTTGTCAGTAACTCAATTAATTAGTGGACATCCGACATCTTAAACACAGGGAGACTAACACACTCATAATAAGAAGGAGCCCAAAATGTAATTTGAGATTGGTGCGGTAGTTCAATAATAATTCTTTAGTGGAATGAATTATTATTGATGAAATTAAGTTGAGTGTTCGGGGTGAACACGGGAAGCTTAATTTCATTGGGAGACCAAAACCAATTCCTCCTCTCGGAACCTATCGTAGCCTCTTGTATATAGAGAATTATACCCACCACATACCCACTTCTTACCCACGTTATACCCATCCTAATGGGGCCGGCCAAGCAAGCTTGGAACCCAAGCTTGGGTCGGCCTAAGCAATTAAGATGAGTAAGATGGTGTGGCCGACCCTAGCTTGAACCTAAGCTTGGTGTGGCCGGCCACATCATATTAAAAGGATTTTATTTTTTAAAATTTTTCTTATGTGGATTCCATGGTTTTAAAAGAGAGTTTAAAATTTAAATCTTTCCTTTTTATAGCTTTCTACAAAAGATTAAGAAAAGATATGATATCTTTCCTTATTTATAGATTGAAAGAAAGATTTTAATTTTGAGAAAACTTTCCTTTTTTGTAACCATGTTCATGATTTAAAAGAGAGTTTTAAAATTATAAATTTTTCCTTTTATAAGTTTCTACAAAGGATTAAGAAAAGATTAGATATCTTTCTTTATTTGTAGATTAAAAGGAGATTTTAATTTTAGAGATAACTTTCCTTTTTGGAAATCATCCACATATTTTAAAAGAGAGATTTTAATTTAAAGAAATTTCCTTTTATAACCAACCATGAAGGGATAAATTATTAGAGAAATTTTTTATTAAAAATTTTCGGAAACAAATTAGGAAGTTTTAATTATTGTATTAAAACTTTCCTTGTTTGGAGCTTGTAGGTGGTCGGCCATGTAGATAAAGAAAAATAAATTGATTTTTAATCAATTAAAATTTTCCTTTTCATGACAAAAGGAATTAAGGAAGTTTTTATTTAAATTTCTTTATTTGTCAAGACCAAGGATTATAAAAGAGAGGGTAGGGGTGCCTTCATGGCTAACAACTCTATTCTATTTCCCTCCCTCTCTTCCTTGGTGGTGGCCGGCCCTGTTGCTTCTAGCTCTTCTCCTTTTCTCTTCCTCCTTTGTGCCCAGCAGCATCAATACAAGAGGAGTCCTTGGTGGCCGGTTCTAGCTAGGAGAAGAAGGAGAGAAAGGAGGCTTTGTTTCTAGCATCCCTTGGAGCTTGGTGGTGGTGGCCGGACCTCTACATCTCTTGGAGAATTGGTGGTGGCCGAATCTAGCTTGGAGAAGAAGGAGCTTGGTGGTTCTCATCTTGGAAGATCGTTTCCCATACAACGTCCGAGATTAGAAGAGGAATACGGTAGAAGATCAAGAGGTTATTTGCTTACAAAGAAAGGTATAACTAGTAATTGTTTTCCACATCATACTAGTTTTTCTTTGTATGAATTTCAAACACAAGAGGCATATGATTCTAGAGTTTCGGATTTGTTTCAAAGTTGTGTTTCTTTTGTTTTGTTTTTCAGATTTGCGATTCGATTGTTCTTTTCGGTTAAACCTAATGTTATTTTAGGAAATTAAATATTGAATTTCTATTAAAGGCTTTATCGAGGCAGTGGTGGATGATCCCATACCCAAGAAGGCCTAGTGCCTCGCCATGTTTGACCTGGGAGCCGATTTTAGAAATAAATATTTAATCAACTTTATAACATAGGTGGATTTGGATCAATAGTGTTAAGTTCCGTTTGCGATCCAAATCTAAATCATTAAGAATAGATAAGTTTAATTTGGAATCAATAATGTTAAGTTCCATTTGTGGTTCCTAATTTAATTTCTAAAGAACACAATAGGTTGTTTAGGAAAGGTTCGACACTTGTACAAAATTTTTGTACAGTGGAATCGGTACGATCTTCCTAGGATCAACCAACAATTGGTATCAGAGCTAGGGTTTACCTCTGTGTGTTTGGTTTTCAATTTAGTTATGCACATGTCATACATAATTTAGGCAGGATAATAGTAGGATGTGCTAACTTTATGGTTGCAGGCTCCAACTATTATGGCTTATAGATGTTGTGTGTGATTGGACCCTTAGACATGTCAAAGACATTATTTTGTGTGTGCATGATTGTATGTATCAAATACAGTAGGAGCTGTATTAGTTTTAAAATTTTACTTTTTTGTTCGATCTAGAATACATGTACATTCCTTTGTGGAATATATGATAGATATATGTAAAATTCTATTTTTGTCGCGGATCGTATCCTTGTGAAGCGTGGTGCTATTGGAGGACCAGAGGCGCAGCAGAAAAGGAAGCTCGATGGACCCGACAACATGGACCTGATGGCGGTGGCTAAAGATGGCAGCAATCAGGGTTGTAGCACACGAAGAACAGTGATGGAAGAAGCCATAATAGTTGAAAAATTAATTTCCATATTTATTGCTCTTATTTACTGTGATGTGTGTGTGCATGTGATGTATGCTTAATATGTTAAAATTCCTCACCTTAAATAACTAAGTGGGAGAGGGATTAGTAGATAGATTTCACGGTCTCCATTACTGGTCTGTAAGTGATGCAAACAAACTTGCGCGTTAGCTCTGAGCACCTTCCTCCATATCGGATGAGTTTGTTTGTGGATCACTAGATCAAACTTCCTTTATGGATTGTTATGGAAAATTATTTAGGAGCATGTGATCTTCCCCATCGGAATGGGCACAATCCTACTTAATGGACTTAGTATCAAGTAATGGAATACACTTAGGCGCATTTAATAGTATCCTCCCCATCGGAGTCACTGCTATTATTTGTGTGACCAAAGGAAAATCAACTATTAATTTGTCATAAAAATAGGTTGACAAGATAATAAAATTAAAACCCTCTCTTACAAATGTTTGAATTTGTATACGTCCACACTATCGTGGCATACAAAATTCATGGTGTTTGAGGTAATTTTATTTGTCATAAAGATTTATTGACAAGATAATTAATGGGTAAAACCCTCCTCTTACAAATGTTTGAATTTGTATACGTCTACACTATCGTGGCATGCATAATTCCCGGTGTTTGAGGTGTTGGTGAATTTAAATGATATTGTTTTGAGGAATCAATATTATTTTAAATTCAAAGTTTTGACCAAATATTTGATCAAAGATAGACCAACTATTAATTTTGTTTGTCATAAAGTTAGATTGACGAGATAATAAAATTAATGGATAAAATCTCCTCTTTGATTTTGTATATGTCCACACTATCGTGGCATACAAAATTTATGGAGTTTTTAAGGTGTTGGTCTTGACCAAATATTTTTGTGATTCTTAGGATTTCAAATGTTTGTCAATCCCCTAGCTGTTATACTATAGAATAGACTTAGTAGTCCCAATTATGATTGGAAACAAAACTTGGACTTTAAGGTGGACTGTCATCTCAGAAATGAGAACAATAAAAGTGTATTTAATTCATTAGTTGTTGAAACATGTTTAGTGGTGTTATCTACCAGTACCTGGTGTGTAGATATGGGAGCCACTGATCATGTCTGAAATTTATTGCAGGGGTTCCAGGAAACCTGACAACTATATGAAAGGGAAAATACCGTCTATATGGGCACTGCTGCAAACATAGCAGTTGTTGCAGTGGGAGATGTTTATCCTCTAATAGGAATAAAACATGGATTTTGAGAAATTGTCTTTACGTACTAAGTTTAGAAAGATTTTGATTCTAGTTTCTAAACTATTAAAGAATAGATATTCTATCTATTTTGGTAACAAAGTTGTTATCAAGAAAATAGGAAAGTTATCTGTTTAGGTACGTTGGTTGGCAATTTAAAATCCAATAACTCCCACGATGCAACAAATGAAAATTAATAACACATCTTCTAACTCTAAGAGAAAGCAACCTTCAGAAATGAACCAATCATACCTTTGGCATCTAAGGCTAGGTCATTTTAACTTGAGTAGGATTCAAAGGATAATAGTCAATGAACTTTTGGGTTCATTGGTGGTGGAAAACTCTTCAACCTGCAAGTCTTACTTGGAAAGGAAAATGACCAAGAAACTTTTTAAGTCTAAGGGGTAAGGAGCCAAAGATGTGTTGGAATTCTGATTTGTGTGGATCTATGACTATCCAGGTAAGAGGTGGTTTCGAATATTTTATCTATTTTATAGATGACTATTCGAGATGTGGGTACATTTACTTGATGTACCACAATTCTAAGTACTTTGATGAGTTCAAAGAGTACAAGGCTGATGTGGAGAAACGTCAAGGTAAAAGTATCAAGACACTACGGTGAGATCGTAGTGGCGAGTACCTCTTAGGAGAGTTTAAGAGTCACTTATCAGAAGTCAGGATTTAATCCCAGCTAACTACACTTGGTACACCCCAACAGAATGGTGTAGTAGAAGGTATAATACTCTTATGGAAATAATTAGATTAACGATGAGTTTTTCAAAATTACCAAATCCGTTTCAAGGATATACACTGGAAACGGAAGTGAACATAGTACCTCCTAAGTCAAAAACCTCTACTCCCATAGATTTGTAGAATGGGTGTAAGCCTAGTCTAAAGCATATTCAGATCTGGGGTAGTCCAGCACATGTGCTGAAGGGAGATACTGATAAGTTGGACAGGAGTTCACTTGTTATCCTAGAAAAACGAAAGGAGGTTTATAGTCCTAAAAATCAGAAGGACATTGTTGGAACCAATGCTCGATTTTTAGAAGAGGACTATGTAATGAACCACAAGCTCATAAGTAAATTTGTTCTTAAATAATAAAGGACACGTCTAATTTAGTACCAACAGTACAAGATGAAGTACCACAAGAAACTGCAACACATATCACAAATGATACACAATTGCACAAAGTGTCTCATCGTAGTGGGAGGGTTGTTAGGCAACCTGAAAGATTCATGTTTTGGGAGAGTCTTTGGACTTGATCCCTTGTGAACATGAACCTGGTCCCCGGACATGAAGCACTCCAAGATAAAGATACAGTATCTTAGCAAAGAGCAATGAATATAGAATTAGAATATACGTGTTCTAATAAAGTCTGGGAGCTTATAGAATAACCAAATGGTGTAAAAGCCATTAGGTCCACAATAGAAAAAGAATGACAGACGGGAAGGTTGAAACTTTCAAAGCAAGGTTTGTTGAAAAAGAGAAACTTTTTATCGATAGTCATGCTTAAGTCTATCCGAATTCTTTTATCTATTGTTGCTCATATGGATTATGAGATTTGACAAGTAGATGTCAAGATAGCTTTCCTTAAAGGAAGTCTTGAAGAAAGCATCTATATGAAGCAACCAGAGGGGTTCATTGCAAAGGGCAAAGAGCATCATGTATGTAAGCTCAATCGATCTATGGACTGAAGTAAAGCTTCAAGGTCTTGGAAACATCCAGTTTAATAAAGTAATATAGACCTATGGATTTATTCAGTGACCGGAGGAATTTTGTGTACACAAGAAGTGTGATGGAAACGTGATGGTATTTCTTGTACTATACGTAGATGACATTTTTGGTAGTTGGAAACAATATCAAAGTGTTGTCGGAAGTAAGGGTATGGTTGTCCAAACAATTCAAAATGAAGGACTTGGGAGAGTGCGCACATATTCTCTGGAATAAAGGGATCATAAGAAAAGAATGTCGTGCTTATCCCGAGCTTCATACTATCCTAGCTCGTTTAAGCATGCAAGACTCCATGAAAGGTTTTTCTACCTTTTGGGCATGGAGAATCTTTATCTAAAGAGATGTCTCCGAAGACATCAAAATAGAAAGAGGACATAAAGGCAGTTAGTTCCTTATGCTTCGGCTATAGGAAGCCTAATGTATGTAATGTTGTATACGAGACTGGATATCTATTTTGCCCAGGACATAGTTAGCAAATATCGAAGTAATCCAGGACCGAGACACTAGACTGCTGTAAAGTATATATTAAAAGTACCTTAAAGGGACTAGAGATTATATCCTAGCTTACAAAGCAGATAATTTGCTCCCTGTGGGTTACATGGATTTTGACTACAAATCAGAAGGGACAATAGTAAGTCGATCTTGGGGTTTTGTGTTTACTTTAGGAGGTGAAGTCATAACTATGGAGGAGTGTTAAGTATAGGTGTTTTTCGGACTCCACCATAGAAGCTGAGTATGTGGCAGCCTCATACGCAGCCATAGAAGCTGAATGGCTCAGTAACCTCATGATGGACTTAGATGTGATTCCTGATTTACCCAAAATTATTTGGTGCAGTAGTAAACTCGAAGGAACCACGAGCCCAAAAGGCAAGTAAACATGATATAGCGCAAGTACCACCCAATACGAGACATCGTATAACGAGGAGAAGTTGTTGCCGCCTAGATTGCATCAGGTGATAACCTGAGAAATCTTTTCACTAAGACCCTTAAGCCAAGAGCTTTTGATGGGCATGTTGAAGGGTTGGGAATCAGATGTATGGCAGGATATATGGTAGCATAGTCTTTTAGTATAAGTGGGAGATTGTTAGAGTGCATACTAAAAGCCTAGTTTTTGTAAACATCTATTTTGAAATAAAAGAATCACATTGATCATATATCTACATTTATTTGCTAAGTGCAATTGTTCAATTAATTTATATTGTAGATAACATGGTGAGTGGTGTCATTCACAGAAGATTATGTTATCAGTTCTTTATAAATTATAAACAGTTGCTCACGACTAAGATGGAAAGGAACAAACCATTGGAATAGTCGTAGTGTAATTAGGTATTAGATTATCTTGACTAATAAATTACACCAGTACACTCTAAGTGTATTGAGTAGGATCATTTAAGGTAAGTTCTTTTTATACTGACTTAATAAAAGAACAAGGCCTTAGTTATTATGGAAGTGTGTGCTCTTAATCCTAATATAATAACAAGCACATATATTTAGTATTTATTTCTTTAACTTGTCAAAGGGTGAGATTTAGCTCGATAAATCAAAAGGCCCGATAAGTTGGAAAATGATATTACTTATAGTGTGAGTTGTTGATTATAGAAAGAAACTATGTCCTAGTAATCTAGGTTGATAATGTCCCCAAGAGGAGCTCATAAGGATTGTCATGTTAAATCCTATAGGTGGACTTAGTCCGACATGACAATAAAGTTGAGTGGTACTACTCTTGGGCTGAGATATTAATTAAAACGAGTTGTCAGTAACTCAATTAATTAGTGGACATAAACACAGGGAGACTAACACACTCATAATAAGAAGGAGCCCAAAATGTAATTTGGATTGGTGCGGTAGTTAAATAATAATTCTTTAGTGAAATGAATTATTATTGATGAAATTAAGTTGAGTATTCGGGGCGAACACGGGAAGCTTAATTTCATCGGGAGACCAAAATCAATTTCTCCTCTCGGTCCCTATCGTAGCCTCTTGTATATAGAGAATTATACCCACCACATACCCACTTCTTACCCACCTTATACTCATCCTAATGGGATCGGCCAAGCAAGCTTGGAACCCAAGCTTGGGCTGACCAAAGCAATTAGGATGAGTAAGATGGTGTAGCCGGTCGTAGCTTGAACCTAAGCTTGGTGTGGTCGACCACATCATATTAAAAGGATTTTTTTTTAAATTTTTCTTATGTGGATTCCATGGTTTTAAAAGAGAGTTTAAAATTTAAATCTTTCCTTTTTATAGCTTTCTACAAAAGATTAAGAAAAAATATGATATCTTTCCTTATTTGTAGATTGAAAGGAAGATTTTAATTTTGAGAAAATTTTCCTTTTTTGTAACCATGTTCATGATTTAAAAGAGAGTTTTAAAATTATAAATTTTTCTTTTTATAAGTTTCTACAAAGGATTAAGAAAAGATTAAATATCTTTCTTTATTTGTAGATTGAAAGGAGATTTTAATTTTAAAGAAAACTTTCCTTTTTGGAAATCATCCACATATTTTAAAAGAGAGATTTTAATTTAAAGAAATTTCTTTTTATAACCAACCATGAAGGGATAAATTATTAGAGAAATTTTTTATTAAAAATTTCCGGAAACAAATTAGGAAGTTTTAATTATTGTATTAAAACTTTCCTTGTTTGGATCTTGTAGGTGGTCGGCCATGTAGATAAAGAAAAGGAAATTAATTTTTAATCAATTAAATTTTCCTTTTCATGACAAAATGAATTAAGAAAGTTTTTATTTAAATTTCCTTATTTGTCAAGACCAAGGATTATAAAAGAGAGGGTAGGGGTGTCTTCATGACTAACAACTCTATTCTATTTCCCTCCCTCTCTTCCTTGGTGGTGGCCGGCCCTATTGCTTCTAGCTCTTCTCCTTTTCTCTTCCTCCTTTGTGCCCGGCAGCATCAATACAAGAGGAGTCCTTGGTGGCCGGTTCTAGCTAGGAGAAGAAGGAGAGAAAGGAGGCTTTGTTTCTAGCATCCCATGGAGCTTGGTGGTGGTGGCCGGACCTCTACATCTCTTGGAGAATTGGTGGTGGCCGAATCTAGCTTGGAGAAGAAGGAGCTTGGTGGTTCTCATCTCGAAAGATTGTTGCCCACACAACGTCCGAGATTAGAAGAGGAATACGGTAGAAGATCAAGATGTTATTTGCTTACAAAGAAAGGTATAACTAGTAATTGTTTTCCGCATCATACTAGTTTTTCTTTGTATGAATTTCAAACACAAGAGACATATGATTCTAGAGTTTCAGATTTGTTTCAAAGTTGTGTTTCTTTTGTTTTGTTCTCCGTATTTGTGATTCGATTGTTCTTTTCGGTTAAACCTAATGTTATTTTAGGAAATTAAATATTGAATTTCAATTAAAGGCTTTGTCGAGGCAGTGATGGATGATCCCACGCCCAAGAAGACCTAGTGCCTTGCCATGTTTGACCTGGGAGCCGATTTTAGAAATAAATATTTAATCAACTTTATAACATAGGTGGATTTGGATCAATAGTGTTAAGTTCCGCATGCGATCCAAATCTAAACCATTAATAACAGATAAGTTAAATTTGGAATCAATAATGTTAAGTTTCGTTTGCGATTCCTAATTTAATTTCTAATGAACACAATAGGTTGTTTAGGAAAGGTTCGACACTTGTACAAAATTTTTGTACAATGGAACCGGTACGATCTTCCTAGGACCAACCAACAATTTTTTCTCAATTTAAATGACCTCCTCATCTAACACCTATATTGTCTTGTTTCCTGCTTATGAAGGCTTATTTTATGGCTCCTTAGTACTTTTCCTAGAGGTTTTCCTATTTTCCTTGGGTTATCTTCATGTGTATAAGTGAGGTATAGTGCATTAGGTCCCCAACCCCAGAACTGTATGTGATAGATCTTTTCGGATCTTTGCTCGACCTGGCTGAGATGACCAGCCAGGGATGAAGAGCTTAGTCTGAGACTTGTAATAGGATCTATCTAAGCTCTACGTTCATGACTCGAGAGCTTCCAATGAGGACTTCCGAAGTGCCTGACTGAAAGCTTAACTCGGGTCAGGTTTAACTGGTCAGGGTTTTGTTTAGATGCCAATAGATTTCATCTTTAGACCTGAGATCTTTTTATCAAACAACCACTGTTACAAAGGATCATACTCTTAGACATGATAAGGTTGGAGGTAATTAGTGTTGGTTGATACTCAGAATATCGTACCGATTCCCCTATACAAAAATTTTGTACAAGTCCTGAACCATTCCTAACAACCTATTGTGTTCTTTAGAAATTAAATTAGGAATCACAAGTGGAACTTAACATTATTGATTCCAAATTTAACTTATCTGTTCTTAGATGTTTAGACTTGGATCGTAAACGGTACTTAACATTATTAATCCAAGTCTACCCATGTTACAAAGTTGATTAAATATTTATTTCTAAAATTGGCTTCCAGGTTAAACATGATGATGCACTAGACCTTCTTGGTTATGGGCTCATCCACCACTTCCTTGACAAAGCCTTTTAAAGAAATTTAATATTCAAACTCCTTATAGTAGCCCTAGGTTTAACCAATAAGAACAATTGAATCACAATATCGAAAAAGAAAAGAAAAGAACACAAACTCGAATCACAAATTCGAAACCTAGAATCATATGCCTCTTATGTTTGGTATTTCAAAATCTATACAAAGAAAACTAGTATGATGCGGAATAAAATTACTAGTTATACCTTTCTTTGTAAGCAACAGCCTCTTGATCTTTTATCGTATTCCTCTTCTTATCTCGGACGTCGTGTGGGTGACGATCTACCGAGACGAGAACCACCACCACCTTCCTCCTTATCCAAGCAAGTTTCGGCCACTCCTAATCTCCAAGAGATGTAGAACTTTTGGCCACCAACCAAGCTCTAAGGGATGCAAGAAACAAAGCCTCCTATCTCTCCTTCTTCCTCTAGCAAAATCCGGCCACCACCAAGCTTATTGAGATGAAGATGCCGCTAACCATAAGGGAAAAAGAATAGGAGAAGAGTAGGAAGAGAGGGGTCGGCCACCAACCAAGGAATAGAAGAGATATTATTGTATTAAGGTGAGGCACCTCTACACTCTCTTTTATATTCCTTGTCCTTGGCAAATAAGGAAAGTTTAATAAATAAACTTCCTTATATTCTTTGCCAATGTTTAAGAAGGAAAAATTTATTTAAAATTTCAATTTTAAACTCTTAATGACCGACCACCTTATCCCCTTCAAACAAGGAAAGTTTCAATCACAAAATTAAAATTTTCTAATTTGTTTCCTGAAATTTTTAAAATAAAAATTTCTCTTTTAAAAATTCCCTTCATGGTTGGTTATAAAAGGAAACTTTAATAAATTAAAATCTCTCTATTAAAACATGTGGATGATTTCCAAAAAGAAAAGTTTTCTTCAAAATTAAAATCTTCCTTTTAACTACAAATAAGGAAAGATATCAAACCTTTCTCTTAATTCTTTGTAGAAAGCTATAAAAGGAAAGATTTATAATTTTTAAAACTTTCTTTTAAATCATGAGCATGGTTACAAAAAAGAAAAGTTTTATCAAAAATTAAAATCTTCCTTTTAACTACAAATAAGGAAAGATATCAAACCTTTCTCTTAATCTTTTGTAGAAAACTATAAAAGGAAATATTTAAATTTTAAACTCTCTTTTAAAACCATGCTTCCACATAAGAAAAGATTTTAAAAATAAAATCCTTTTATTTTTCATTGTGGCCGGCCACCACCTTAGCTTGGGTTCAAGCTAGGGCCGGCCACCTAAGCAAACCAACTCACTTTGGTTTGGTTGGCCCTAGTTTGGCCGACTACCTTAAGGTGGGTAAGAAGATGGGTATGTGTGGGTATAATACTTTATAAATAAGAGGCTATGATAGGGACCGAGATGAGTAATTGGTTTTGGTCTCCCAATGAAATTAAGCTTCTTGTGTTCACCCCGAACAACCAACTTAATTTCAATAATAATAATTCATACCACTAAAGAATTATTATTGAACTACCGCACCAATTCCAAATTATATTTTGGGCTCCTTCTTATCATGAGTGTGTTAGTCTCCCTGTGTTTAAGATATAGAATATCCACTAATTAAATGAGTTACTAACAACTCACTTAATTAATATCTAGCTCCAAGAGTAGTACCACTCAACCTTATCGCCATGTCGGACTAAGTCCACCTGCAGGGTTTACATGACAATCCTTATGAGCTCCTCTTGGGGGCATCATCAACCTAAATTACTAGGACACAGTTTTCTTCTATAATCAACAACACACACTATAAATAATATCATTTCCCAACTTATCGGGCCTATTGATTTATCAAACTAAATCGCACCCTTTGATAAGTCAAAGAAATAAATACTAGATATATGTGCTTGTTATTATATCAGGATTAAGAGCACACACTTTCATAATAACAAAGGTCTTGTTCTTTTATGCAGTCAGTATAAAAAGAACTTACCTTCAAATGGTCTTGCTCAATACACTTAGAGTGTACTAGTGTAATTTATTAGTCAAGATAAACTAATACCTAATTACACTACGACAATTCCGATGGTTTGTTCCTTTCCATCTTAGTTGTGAGCAACTGTTTATAATTTGTAAAGAACTGATAACATGATCTTCTGTGTGTGACACTACACACCATGTTATCTACAATATAAATTAATTGAACAACTACACTTAACATATAAATGTAGACATTTGACCAATGTGATTCTTTATTTTAAAATAAATGTTTACAAAAGCTAGGCTTTTAGTATACACTATAACAATCTCCCACTTATACTAAAAGACTATGCTGCCATAAATACTGCCATACATCTGATTCTCATTCCTTCATCATGCCCATCAAAAGCACTTGCCTTAAGGGCCTTAGAGAAAGGATCTTCTAGTTATCATCTGATGCAATCTAGGCGACAACAACTTCTCCTCGTTATATGATGTCTCGTATTGAGTGGTACTTGCGCTCTATGTGACCTATCCAATACCCAAGTGGTAAAACAGCTAGCCATTTTAGCCATTTCATCATCCCTTCCGTTATCTACTCGAGGAATCTTAGTCATTGTGACTTCCTTGAAACCCTCCTTCATTTTCTCATATGCTTCCTTGTATAACTACAGCTTCTCACTGTTAAGCTCTAAGTTGGCCGCTACTTGCTGAGCTACCAACTGAGAATCTGAGTAAATGACCACCCGAGTGGCTCCGACATGCTGAGCTGCCTGTAATCTTGCTAATAACACCTCATACTCTGCCTTATTATTGGAGGCTCTGAAATTTAGCCTAACGACTAATTGCATGATATCTTCCTGAGGGGATATTAGCAGTATCCCTACTCTGCTTCCTTGTTGAGTGGACACCCCATCTATATAGACCTTCCAAGTTTCTTCAGAGTCAGGCTGATGAATCTCTGTCAGAAAATCTACAGGGCTTGTGCCTTTATCGCAGTTAGGTGCTGATATTGTATATTATATTCTCCTATCTCGGTCACCCACTTGATGAGTCAACCAACTACCTCCATGTTAGTAACAGCCTTCCCCATTGTGTTGTTGGTTAGAATAATGATTGGGTGTGCCAAGAAGTAAGGTCTTAAGTGGCAGGTCATAAGGATCAATCCATAAACCAACTTTTCCAAGGATGTGTATCGAGACTCGGCCCCTTTCAATAAGTGGATGAAGAAGTACACTGACCGTTGTACATCATCCTGTTCCTTTACCAACACTGCCCCCATGGCCTCAGGGGTAGCTGACAGATATACCCAAAGTGGCTCTCCAACAATAGGCTTAAACAGGGAGGGTAAGGTCTCCAGATGTTGTTTTAATTCCTCCAAAGCTTTGCTACACTCTTCATCCCACTGAAACTTGGTAGCTCTTGTGAGCACCTTAAAGAAAGGGAGCACTGAGTCTGCAGATTGGGATATGAACCGAGAGAGCGACGTAATCCAACCTACCAGCTTCTGTGCTTCTCTAAGATTCCTGGGCACCTGCATGTCACAGAGAGCTTGAACCTTTTCTAGGTTGGCTTTGATTCCTCGCTTAGTAATGAGATACCCCAGAAATTTTCCCCCTCGAGCCTTGAACAAACACATCGGCTATGAGGCTAATGGCTGTGGTGGACTTGATGAGGATGTCATCTACATAAACTTCCACATTTCGCCTAATCTACCTCCGGAAGATTTCGCCCATCATTCACTAATAGGTAGCTCCTGCATTGCGCAGACCGAATGACATAACCATATAACAGAAAGTGTCATTGGTTGTGACAAAACTAATCTTCTATTGATCTTCTAGAGCAAGAGGGATTTGATGGTATCCTTGATAGACATCAAGCATACAGATCCTCTCACAATCCGAAGTAGAATCGACCATCTGGTCAATTCTTGGTAACAGGTAGTAATCTTTGGGGCTGGCCCAGTTGAGGTCTTAGAAGTCGATGTAGACTCTCCACTTATTGTTAGGCTTAGACACCATGACCACATTAGAGAGCCAGGATGGGAACTGTACCTCTCTAACGTGCCCTGCTTTCAAGAGCTAGTTCACTTCAGCTCGGATGATCTTATTTTGTTCGGTCGAGAAGTTCCGCTTCTTCTGCTTGACCGACCGGGAATCAAGCAGGAGGTGTAGCTTGTGCTCAGCCACCTCAGGCTTGACTCCCGGTAGTTCCTCGGGGGACCAGGCGAAGACGTCCCTATTGCGTGTTAGGCATTTGACCTGATCTGTCTTGATCTTAATCAGTAGATTGCCTGATATGCGGGTGATGCTCTCCGGATGCTCTGGATAGAGCTGGACCTCTTCCCAAGGGATGGGTTCCTCGGCTATAGGTAGAGGTTCCTCTTGGACTCTTGGATGACGTGGATTCTGCTCTCTTGGGTTCTCTGAGCCTTGTGGGCCTTCACTTTCACCATGTCGATATAACACCTGTGAGAGACCAGTTGCTCGCCTCTGACTTCCCTGACCTAGTCTCTCACTGGGAATTTAATCTTCTTATGGAAGGTGGAGACTGCCGCCCGGAACTCATGCAATTCCGGTCTTCCCAGGATGAAGTTATAGGAGGATGGTGAATCCACTACAATGAAAGTGCTTCTCCGTGTCCTCACTAGGGGCTCATTACCCTGAGATATGGCTAGCTTAATTTGGCCTATTGCTCTTACCTCATTGTCGGTGAACCCGTACAATGAAGTGTCCACTAGCTGGAGCTCACTAGCGTCAATTTGCATGCTATCGAATACATTCTTGAACAACACATTTACAGAGCTCCCAATATCGACGAAAACTCTAGCTACGCGACTGTTGGCTATGACTGCTTTGATTATTAGAGCATCATCATGCGGGAGCTCTAACCCTTCCAAGTCTTGTGATTCGAAACTGATTATGGGTTCGACAGCTTACTCCCAACTGCATCCTACAACATGTATCTCTAGATGACGCTCATGAGATTTTTGAGCCGTAGTGGAACCTCCATCTGTGGGCCCTCCGGAGATCATGTCGATCTCTTGGATTACCGCAATTTCCCTGTTTTCCTCCTTCAGGGATTCCCCGGCTCCTTGCCTCGACTTGGATGTTGGATTCCCTGACCTGTATTTTCGGGCAGGGATTTAGCTGATTGACCTACCACGGTAGGCTGGCTGGCCAGTAGCTTCTGAAGCTTAGGCACGATCTCAGGTGGAGGAAGGCCTAGTTCAGCTGCGCGCTGACAGTTACGAGCGAATTGGACGCAATCCCCAGTGGCATGGGTGTGAGACTGATGGTAAGTGCAATATCGAGGTCTCCACTAGCCGAGTCTTGAGACTTGGACAACTTCTACTCGTTGAGCTGACCTGGAGTCCTGACATGACGGGAATCCTGGTCATGCACCCTTGGAGTGAGGAAAAGGATGAGCTGGAGGTTGGGGTGGCCTTTTCTCCGGCTTGTTGGCAGGAGTGGCCGCCTTGTCTGCTTTCCGCCGAGCCGCCTAGGCCTCTTCTACATTGATGTAGTTGGCGGCTCTCCCCAGCATCTCATCAAAGTTCCTTCTGGCTCCCAAATAAGAGCCTGAAGAACTCCTCATCCATCAAGCCATGGGAGAAGGTGCTCATCAATATCTTGGAGGTGACAGATGATACGTCCTAAGCTACCTGGTTGAAGCGTTTGATATAACTCCTCAAGAGTTCTGCAGACCCCTGTTTGAGGGACAACGGTCTGTCTTCTAATACTTCCTACTACTGGAAAAATGATGCAAGAAAATGGTCTTGAAGTCTTGGAAACAAGTGATGGATCTGTTTGGCAGTCCATCGAACCATTTTTGTGCCGAACCGGACAGAGTGTTTAAGAACACCCGGCACTTGATGGTGTCACTATATTGGTGTAGCAGTGCAACTTTTCGAAACTTTCAGAGGTGATCCTCCGAGTCCTTGCTACCATCATTTTCTCCAATAGCTAGGGGTTTGTACCCCTTCGGTAGCTTTTCCTCGGGTATTCTTAGATAGAAGGACACTTGCTCTTCCGGTACCTCCTTGGGCTCCTCCCGGAGGACTATAACTTTCCCCTTCTTTGAATCTCTAGGCGGGGAGCTCTCGGCCATGGAGGCTTGTGGCTGCTCTTTCTTATTATAACAGTCCAAACCCTTATTGTCATAGTCCGGGCAAGGCTCCCGATAGAAGGCTTGAGGGAAATCCTTGGGCTGTCTTCTTTTAGATCTCCTATCTGAGACGCGGGTCGGGTCCTTGGAAATTGCAGGCATCTTGCATGGGTGTGAAGTGGTGGTCTGTTTTTCGGAAGTTGCCCGCCTCTTGGCCTCCTTGAACAGTTTATATTCTCCTACTGCCATGGCGACATTGATTCTTCAAGTATCCTCCATCTTCACATTCCAGAACAGGTGAAGGAAATTCCCATAGACGGCATCAAATTGATCATGTCCGAAATCTGAGTCAGACGAAGGTCGGATGACCTGTTACTAGTGTTGACGGAGAGGCAACTAGGACACCCTTATCGTATGTGCCCAAGAGAATGGACCCCCACGTGGCGCTGACGGATGATAGTAACTAAGCCGACGGTACTTAAGTTCTGCCCGTACTCAGACAAGCACACGAAACTTTAGAGGCCAGAAACCAGGGGAAAAGTCCCCGGAGTAGACCCTCCGACGCTTAAGTTAGGTACTTTTTCCCCAGAAGAAAAGTGTACGAAGGAAAAAGAATTGTAGAGGACAAATGTAAATGTGCGCGTACCTGCTCGAGGGAGAGGACCTTCCTTTTAATATAACCATGCACACCTCTGGAGTCTGACCGATGTCAGAGAATGTCAGATGCCAAGACCTGTCGGGTGATGGAGGAGCGTGGCACCCTCCCATGGGCTGGAAGAAGGTGTCATTCGCATATGATCGCAAGCCATTGGAATATTCCTTAACATACAGCAATTATTCTCTGACAAGCAGTTACGATTCTCTGACTTTGTTGTCGCCTAGTGCCTTCTGTCTCGCCCGGGTTTGACTAGCGGTAGCTTGGGATGATCTCTCAGGTATAACTAGGGGTGAGCAGTCAACCAGCCAAACCGACCAATCCGCTTATACTAACCCGAACCGAATCGAAAAAAAATCCGCCAAATATAGGGCCGGATGCAGGGTCTTGATATTGTATTATCCGATCTAGTAGGGTTGGATAGTTTTTTATCCCAATAACCGAACCAACCCGATCCGCGATCACCCATACTTGTAGCAACTACTGTCGATAAGTTGCTACACGTTGTAGTAGTTACTGCTGATAAACTACTACACGTTGTAGCAGCTACTGGTGATTAGCTGCTAGAACGTGTAATGAATAATGTCTATTATCATTTTAAAATATTTTATTTTTTTTGTTGTTTTATATTTATATTTTATATTTCATTGTATAGGGTCGGATATCCAAATAACTGTTGGATATAGTGTTGGATCAATGAGTTTCGCTAGAAGGGGGTGAAAATTTTGTATAGAGTAAGCAGCGGAAAACCAAAAACACAACGTTAACACAAGTTGTTTTACTTGGTTCCGAGCCTTTGTCGACTCCTACTCCAAGGTCCGCACACAAGGGTGCTTTCGATGGGCAATCCACTAGCATTTCAAAATATTATAGATGAGGTTACAATTGCTTTTAAAGGAAAATAATACCGACAAAAACTAAGGAATGACAAGAAAAGCGCGTTGTCGGAGGAGCGTCGCAAGAGCGTAGCACGACAGAGCAATCAGTGGAAGATCTTCTCGTTGTTGTGTCTTGACTCCAGCTTTACCCTCCTTATATAGGAGGTTCGGGGTGCCTGGATCCTTTCGGGCGCCCAGAATATGACGTAACCGAGCCAATCACGAAGCTTCACGTGTCGACGCGCGAAATGGATAAAGTTTGCTTCCAAGCGCCCGGATCCATTTCGGGCGCCTGGATCCATTCCGGGCGCTCGGACCTTCGGGCGCTCGGATCTATTCCAGGCGCCCGGACCCTGTTTTCCAACAGCTTCCTTCCTGCAAGAAAACGTTAGTCCGGAGGCAAATACAAGATATATATCCTATAAAATAGAGTATTAGCACAGTTTAAAATCAAGCAGAATATTAATTAGATTCTGTCTCCTCGAGACTGGAATCTAGTCACAATCTCGACTTAGATATCCGAAATGGATTTAAGTCGGATCAACGCCTAATGTTCCCTTCCCGAGAACGCGCCCTCATAGTCACTCTCCTCTAGTGACTTACCTTCACTTACCTACCAAACGTCCGATCAGCCCTTCGACCCGTCTGGACTTCTTGTCAGCTACCTGGTCAGCCCGTCGACCTAGCTGAGCTTCCCTACAACACTGAGTTAGCACAGTATTAACAGAATTCAAGTATAACCTAGGGTTACCTCCTAGGGTTGCCTAACTTCACTCACTAGGACTTCCATTTCCTGGCTTCACTCACCAGGACTTCCTCTACCTAGCTTCACTCACTAGGGTCTGGCTTCACTCACCAGGACTTCCTCCACCTAGCGTCACTCACTAGGGCCCGACTTCACTCACCGGGACTTCCACCACCTAGCTTCACTCACTATGGCCCGACTTCACTCACTGGGACTTCCACCACCTAGCTTCACTTACTATGTCCCAGCTTCACTCACCGGGACTTCCACCACCTAGCTTCACTCACTAGGACCCGACTTCACTCACCGGGACTTCCACTTTACCTAACCTTTGGTTAGGACTTACCTTTGCTAGTCATCTAGTCCTAACTAGACTTCTCTTTCTCAAACATCAAGTCCTGTTTGGGTCAACCCTTGGTCATATTATCAAACATTGAAACCCTAGAGGTCAATTGCACCAACAATCTCCCCCTTTTTGATGTTTGACAATTTTCTTAAGTTAGACTTGAGTCTTTTAAGGGTTAATTCTCAAGATTTGAGAAATTTGAAAAAAAATTGAGAGTAGATTAGGAATGTTTTTAACTTAACTTAAGATTTTTCTAACTTAAGATATCACTCTCCCCTTTGGCACACATCAAAAATATTAATTGATTGAGTTAATTTAATGACACTCTTAGTTATAATATTTATTTTATTTTTTGTTTTAAATAGGATTAATTAAGTTTGTAGTCAGTATTAATTCGAAGTTGAATAAATTAGTAGATTAATAAATCTATTTATTTTTTTTTTAAAAAAAATAAGATTAGGAATTAATAAATTAAATAAGTTGTTAATTTCAAATTGTTAAATCACATTTAAGTAAAATAGACTTAGAATTAATTTTAATTTTAATTTAACTTTAAGTTTAGGTTTAGTTTAAGTTTAACTTAATTAAAATTTTAAAGATTAATTTTAATTTTAAATTTAAGTTTTATTTTAAGTTTAAATTTTAAGTTTAAAATTTAGTTTTTAACTTAATTTAAGTTTTAAGTTTTAAGTTTAACCTAATTTAACTAGTTTAATTTAGTTTAGTAAATTTTGACTTTAATTTAATCAGTATTAATTTAATTTAATTTTTAGTCGAGTTGATTTTAAATTTGATTTTAAATTTTAGTTTTAGTTTTGATTAAGTTAGTTAAAAATAATTTTTAAAATAGTTTTAAAGTTAAATTAATTTTTTAAACAATTTTTAAGTTAAAATAATTTTTAAAATAAATTTTAAGTAAAAATATTTTCTTAAAATAATTTTAAAGTTAAATTAATTTTTAAAATAATTTTTAAGTTAAATTAATTTTTAAAATAATTTTTAAGTTAAAATATTTTTTAATTTAAATTAATTTTTAAAATAATTTTTAAGTTAATTTTTTAAAAATAATTTTTAAGTTAAATTAATTTTTAATTTATTTTAAAAGAATTTTTTAAAATAATTTTTAAAATGAATATTTACAGAGTTTTTAAAATAATTTTTAAAATGAATTTTTAAAGAGTTTTTAAAATATTTTTTTTAAACAATTTTTCAAATCTTTTTTAAAGAGTTTTTAAAATAAATTTTTAAAGAGCTTTTAAAATAACTTTTAAAGAATTTTTAAAATAATTTTTAAAATAATTTTTTAATGAATTTTTTAAAGTATTTTTAAAATATTTTTTAAAGAGCTTTTAAAATAAGTTTTAAAGAGTTTTTAAAATAATTTTTTAAAGAATTTCTAAAATAATTTTTTTTTAAATAATTTTTAAAATAATTTTTTTTAGAATTTTAAAAATAATTTTTTTAAATAATTTTTAAAGAATTTTTAAAATAATATTTTTAATAGAAATTTAAAAATAAATATTAAAGAAATTTTAAAATATTTTTTTAAAGAATTTTTAAAATATTTTTTAAAGAATTTTTAAAATCATTTTAAAATAGTTTTTTTTAAAGAATTTTTAAAATATTATTTAAAGAGTTTTTAAAATAATTTTTTAAAGAACTTTTAAAATAACTTTTAAAGAGTTTTTAAAATAATTTTTTAAAGAATTCTAAAAATAATTTTTTAAATAATTTTTAATATAATTTTCTAAAGTATTTTTAATATGATTTTTAAAGAATTTTTAAAATATTTTTAAAATAATTTTTTAAAGAGCTTTTAAAAGAATTTTTAAAGAATTTTTTAAAAGAATTTTTAAAATAATTTTTAACCAATTAAAAAATTTTTAAATAATTTTTTAAGAATTTTTAAAACAAATTTTTAATGAGTTTTAAAAATAATTTTTTAAAGAATTTTTAAAATAATTTTTTAAAGAATTTTTAAAATAATTTTTTAAAGAATTTTAAAAATAATTTTTAAAGAATTTTTAAAATAATTTTTTAAACAATTTTTAAAATAATATTTAAAAGAATTTTTAAAATTGGGTTTTTAAAGAAATTTTAAAATATTTTTTGAAAGAGTTTTTAAAATAATTCTTTAAAGAACTTTTAAAATAACTTTTAAAGAGTTTTTAAAATAATTTTTTAAAGAATTTTGAAAATAGTTTCTTAAAGAATTTTTAAAATACTTTTTAAAAGAATTTTTTAAAAGAATTTTTAAATAATTTTCAAAGAATTTTTGTAATATGTTTTAAAGAGTTTTTTTAAAAGAATTTTCATAAAAGATTTTTTAAATTTTAATTTAATTATTTAATTTAATTTAATATAATATAATTTAATTATTTAATTTATTTTAATTTAATTATTTTATTTAATTTTATTATTTAATTTAATTTAATTATTTAGTTTATTTTATTTTATTTTATTTTAATTATTTAAGTATTTAATTAAAATAAATTAAATAATTTAATTTAATTTAATTATTCAATTTAATTTAATTGTTTAATTAAATTAAATTTCTTTTAATCATTTAATTTAATTATTTTATTAAATTTAATTTAATTTAATTTAATTATATTATGAAATTAAATTAAATTAATTAATTTAATTAAATTAAATTAAATTATTTTATTTTTTAATTTAATTATTTAATTCAATTTAATTTAATTATTTAAGTTAATTTAATTATTTAATAATTAAATTTTATTTAATTGAGTCCTTAGTCATCTCACCCGAACTACATTTTCAATGAGGGAATCTTATAATTTTGTAAGATGAATTAGGTTCAGTTTTTTGGTTTAGTTTAATTTGGTGTTAGATTCAGGTTTAATTTTGGGCTCAACAAATAGATATTTTTTGAATAAACTTCTGGGCTATGATGAGTCACTTGGACATCATTAGAGTAACCATGCATTCGAGGTTTTCGAAATAGTCCTATCCACTGAACTTAATACAAAACCTTGGTCTAACGGGTTAGGATCCGTAAAGGGTAGCTTCGGTTAGTTCCACTAAGCCAAATGCACCAGGTCGAAGCCATATTTTCCTAGACATGCATAGACAGAGTTTTCCTAATGTACTATCATCCAAAATTTCACCAGTACCGTAGGTCAAGTTAAACTATTGTCCCTTTGAACTAGTCATAATTATCCTACCTGGTAGGTTTATTTTGGTTACCCTATCGGGTAGGTTTATTTTAGAGGTGCCAGCTATTCTGGAGTCCCCCCTGAATTATTGATCCAATTTAGGTTTTAGTTTTGGTTAAGATTTATTGTTTAATTTGTAACTTTAAATTTAAGATTTTAATTTTGAATTAATTGAATTGGTCAAATCATGCTTCTTTAAAAGAGTTTATTTAATGTTTAAGTTTTTATTAATTTTTAATTTTGAATTAATTGAATTGTTTGAATTATATCTAAAGTTTATCTTTTAACCTTTTATTAATTGTTAATTTTGAATTTTCTAGACTATCTTTTAACATGTTATCTTTAACATTTAAGTTTGTTAAATTTAATTTTGATTATGTCAAAGTGTTTGATTTTATCCTTATATTTCCTTTGCCTTTTAAGTTGATATGTTTAGTGGAATTTATTAGATTAATCTGATCATTTAATTTTTTGTTAATTAAATTATCTTGGGTTTAGATAGGATTTTCTTGATTGATATTGTCTAGATTATTAAATAATTTATTAAGAAATTTATTAATTTTATCTAGATCAATATTGACCTTGTCATCTTTATCATTTGAATTTTCAGATTTGTTTAGGTTTAAATTTGAATTTTTAGGTTTATTAATTATTTTCAGATTTTCTGAATTAATTTGATTTGTTTTATAAGAAAATATCCTAGGGGTATTTTTGTAAGTATTGTCAACTACACTATTTTCACATATATTTTCATAAATATCCAAATTAACATGCATATTTTTTAAACTATTATTAGCAGGAGTATTTTGGTAAATATTACTAACCTTGAGCGCAACCCCTAATTCAGTAGGCTTTTCCGTTAGATCTGACTCGAGTCCGGATTCGATTTTGGCTTGATCGTCTAACTCCAATGACTTCTCGTGAAGCTTGGTCAGACAGGTCCAAAACTCGTGGGCATCCTTGACTTTTCCTATCCTGCAATTAACTTTGTTAGGTAATAAATCTGAAACTAACTTTATTACCTTTTGGTTTGCTTCTGAGTTTTGTGTTGATCTTCTCAGTGCCAAGCCACTATCAAAGTTGTTCATGGAGATGAAACTTTCCATCTGCATCCTCCACAAATTGAATTCATGTCTCTCGTACATCTCATATGAAGGTGGTTCGTTGATGCTTCGTCCTTTTAGAAGAGACATTGGTCTTGTACATAAGAAAACAAAAGAAAGATCCCAAGACTTGGTCTTGGATTAGCAGTGTTGGAGGAAAAGAAATATGCGTGAAAAAAAATAATAACAAATTTTTTTAAATAAAAAAATATTTTAAAAAATATTTAAAAAGTATTATTACAAATTTTTTGAAAATGCGATATTTCGCTAATACCGACCAATGGTGAAAAGATGAAAAATGAAGTTTTCAAAAACGGTTTTAGAGGGAAAAAACGAAAGGCGTAAGAATATATTTTAAGAACAAACAATATCTAATTTTTCTTTAAAAAGACCCCCCCCCTTTGCCTGATTGATGGTTGCACCAAATTAGAGCGGTACCGGCTCTGATACCACTTGTTGGATCGATGAGTTTCGCTAGAAGGGGGGTGAATAGCGATTAAAAAATTTCGTATAGAGTAAGCAGCGGAAAACCAAAAACACAACGTTAACACAAGTTGTTTTACTTGGTTCGGAGCCTTTGTCGACTCCTACTCCAAGGTCCGCACACAAGGGTGCTTTCGATGGGCAATCCACTAGCATTTCGAAATATTATAGATGAGGTTACAATTGCTTTTAAAGGAAAATAATACCGACAAAAACTAAGGAATGACAAGAAAAGCGCGTTGTTGGAGGTGGGTCGCAAGAGCGTAGCACGACAGAGCAATCAGTGGAAGATCTTCTCGTTGTTGTGTCTTGACTCCAACCTTTACCCTCCTTATATAGGAGGTTCGGGGCGCCTGGATCCTTTCAAGCGCCCTAAATATGACGTAGCCAATACAATCACGGAGCTCCACGTGTCGACGCACAAAATGGATAAAGTTTGCTTTCGGGCGCCCGAATCCATTCCGGGCGCTCGGACCCTGTTTTCCAGCAGCTTCCTTCCTGTAAGAAAACGTTAGTCCAGAGGTAAATACAAGATATATATCCTACAAAACAGAGTATTAGCACATTTAAAATCAAACAGAATATTAATTAGATTCAGTCTCCTCAAGACCGAAATCTAGTCACGATCTCGACTTGGATATCCGAAATAGATCAAAGTCGGATCGACGCCTAATGTTCCCTTCCCGGGAACGTGTCCTCACAGTCACTCTCCTCCAGTGACTTACCTTCACTTACCTGCCAAACGTCCAGTCAGCCCTTTGACCCTTCTGGATTTCGTGTCAGTTACCTGGTCAACCCGTCGACCTAGCTGAGCTTCCCTGCAACACTGAGTTAGCACAGTATTAACAGAATTCAAGTATAACCTAGGGTTACCTCTTAGGATTGCCTAGCTTCACTCACTAGGACTTCCATTGCCTGACTTCACTCAACAGGACGTCCTCTACCTAGTTGTTAGAGTGTAAACTAAAAACCTAGCTTTTTGTAAACATTTATTTTTGAAATAAAGAATCACATTGGTCAAATGTCTACATTTATATGCTAAGTATAGTTGTTTAATTAATTTATATTGTAGATAACATGGTGTGTGGTGTCACACACAGAATATCATGTTATCAATTCCTTATAAATTGTAAACAGTAGCTCACGACTAAGATAGAAAGGAACAAACCATTGGAATAGTCGTAGTATAATTTGGTATTAGTTTATCTTAACTATAAAATTACACTAGTACACTCAGAGTGTATTGAGCTGGACCATCTAAGGTAAGTTCTTTTTATACTGACTGCATAAAAGAACAAGACCTTTGTTATTATGGAAGTGTGTGCTCTTAATCCTGATATAATAACAAGCACATATATCTAATATTTATTTCTTTGACTTATCAAAGGGTGCGATTTAGTTCAATAAATCAATAGGTCCGATAAGTTGGGAAATGATATTATTTATAGTGTGTGTTGTTGATTATAGAAGGAAACTATGTCCTAGTAATCTAGGTTGATGATGTCCCCAAGAGGAGCTCATAAGGATTGTCATGTAAACCCTGCAAGTGGACTTAGTCCGACATAACGATAAAGTTGAGTGGTACTACTCTTGGAGCTAGATATTAATTAAGTGAGTTGTTAGTAACTTATTTAATTACTGGACATTCTATATCTTAAACACAGGGAGACTAACACACTCATGATAAGAAGGAGCCCAAAATGTAATTTGGGATTGGTGCGATAATTCAATAATAATTCTTTAGTGGTTTGAATTATTATTGATGAAATTAAGTTGGGTGTTCGGGGCGAACACGGGGAGCTTAATTTTATCAGGAGACCAAAATTAATTCCTCCTCTCGGTCTCTATCGTAGCCTCTTATTTATAAAGTATTATACTCACCTATACCCACCTTCTTACCCACCTTAAGGTGGCCGACCAAGCCTAGCTTGGAGCCCAAGCTAGGGTCGGTCAAACCAAGGTGAGTTAGTTTGCTTAGGTGGTCGACCCTAGCTTGAACCCAAGTTAAGGTGGTGGCCGACCACAATAAAAAATTAAAGGATTTTATTTTTAAAATCTTTTCTTATGTGGAAGCATGTTTTAAAAGAGAGTTTAAAATTTAAATATTTTCTTTTATAGTTTTCTACAAAAGATTAAGAGAAATGTTTGATATCTTTCCTTATTTGTAGTTAAAAGGAAGATTTTAATTTTTGATTAAACTTTCCTTTTTTAACCATGCTCATGATTTAAAAGAGAGTTTTAAAAATTATAAATCTTTTCTTTTATAGCTTTTTACAAAAGATTAAGAGAAAGATTTGATATTTTTCCTTATTTGTAGATTGAAAGAAAGATTTTAATTTTGGAGAAAATTTTTCTTTTTATAATCATCCACATGTTTTAATAGAGAGATTTTAATTTATAAAAGTTTCGTTTTATAACCAACCATGAATGGAATTTTTAAAGAGAAATTTTATTTTAAAAATTTCCGGAAATAAATTAGGAAGTTTTAATTTTATATTTAAAACTTTCCTTGTTTGGAGCTTAAGGTGGTGCCCGACCATTGAAGTTTAAAAAGGAAATTGTTGTTTAAATTTTCCTTTTGTTGGCAAGGAGAATAATGAAGTTTTTATTAAAACTTTCCTTATATGCCAAGACCAAGGAATATAAAAGAAAGGGTAGAGGTGCCTCACCTCATAACCTAACATCTATTATTTCCTCTCTTCTCTTCCTTGGTGTGGCCGGCCCCGAGTCTCCTTTTTTCTTCTTCTTTAGTGGTCGGTGGCACCCTCTCTTGGAGCTCTTGTGGTGGCCGGATTTTGCTTGGAGAAGAAGGAGAGAAAGGAGGCTTTGTTCTAGCATCCCTTGGAGCTTGAAGGTTGGTGGCCGAAACTTGCAAGGAGGAAGGTTGTGGTGGTTCTCGTCTCGGTAGATCGTCGCTCACACGACGTCCGAGATAAGAAGAGGAATATGATAGAAGATCAAGAGGTTGTTGCTTATAAAGAAAGATATAACTAGTAATTCTATTCCGCATCATACTAATTTTCTTTGTATAGATTTTGAAATACCAAACACAAGAGACATATGATTTTAGGTTTCGAATTTGTGATTCGAGTTTGTGTTCTTTTATTTTTTTTCGATCTTGTGATTCAATTGTTCCTTTTAGTTAAACCTAGGGTTACTATAAGGAAATTAAATATTAAATTTCATTGAAAGGCTTTGTCTAGGAAGTGGTGGATGCTTCAATACCCAAGAAGGTCTAGTGCCTCGCCATGTTTAACCTGGAAGTCAATCTCTGAAATTAAAATTTAATTGAATTTGTAATATGGGTAGATTTAGATCAATAATGTTAAGTATCGTTTGCGATCCAAGTCTAAATCTCTAAGAACAAATAAGTTAAATTTGGAATCAATAATGTTAAGTTCCGTTTGCGATTCCTAATTTAATTTTTAAAGAACACAATAGGTTGTTAGGAATGGTTCAGGACTTGTACAAAATTTTTGTACAGGGGAACCGGTACGATATTCCGAGTATCAACCAACACTAGCTTCACTCACTAGGGTCTGACTTCACTCACCAGGACTTCCTCCACCTAGCTTCACTCACTAGGGCCCGACTTCACTCACCGGGACTTCCACCACCTAACTTCACTCACCGGGACTTTCACCACCTAGCTTCACTTACTAGGGCCTAGCTTCATTCACCGGGACTTCCACCACCTAGCTTTACTCACTAGGGCTCGACTTCACTCACCGGGACTTCCACTTTGCCTAACCTTTGGTTAGGACTTACCTTTGCTAATCATCTAGTCCTGACTAGACTTCTTTTTCCCAAACATCAAGTCCTGTTTGGATCAACCCTTGGTCATATTGTCAAACATCGAAACCCTAGAGGTCAATTGCACCAACATATAGGATCGGATGTAAGTCCTGATATTGTATTATCTGATCTAATAAGGCCAGATAGTTTTTTATCCTAATAACTGAACCAACCCGATTTGCGATCACCCCTAGGTATAACACCTGACTCGAGTCTTGATGAGAAGGATGAGCTGTGGCGAGAGTCCCATCTTCTCGTTTGGATTGTTAAAGAGCTGACTGGGAGTTGGCCTACTGAGAGTACCAGTCCTAGATATGTAGACCGAACTGAGAAAACCCGACCAGTCGAAGCAGGTCAGGCGTTACCCTGGTTGCACATTATGTTTCAGATCTGGGATCTTGATATGTAAGCACCCGACCGAGAATCATGCTGTTGATGATGTCAGGCGGGCCCACTTCTTATTTCCCTAACTACTATCTAGCATATCCCTTGACAGCTGACTGACACACCCCCTTGACTTCTGACTGTCACGTCTCCTTGACTTTTGACTGTCACGTCCCCTTAACTTCTGACTATCATATCCCCTTGACTTCTGACTGTCATATCCCCTTGATTTTTAACTACCACGTCTCCTTGACTTCTGACCACCTGAATTTATTGAATCCTATCATTATACACCGTATCAATAATATATGAAAGAAAATAGTTAAAATATATCAAAAAATACTTTTAAAAATTAATTATAATTTTGTGAAGTAGATTACTCTGTTGATTTTAAAATACAACCTTTATGTTATGTTTACTCCCAGCGCGGATAAAAAAAGGAAAGGAATCTAGGGTGGAAAATTATTCTCAAAGGAAGAGAAGAGAAAGGATAAAGAAATTCCTTCCTTTGTATTCTTATTTATCTTTATTGAGGAAGATGGATACATGCAACGTAATTTTATAAATAAAAAAGATACATGCATCATTTTTTTTTACATGTATAATTTTGTAAATTAAAAAAGGTACTTACGTCATTATTTTTTGATATATGATGTAATTTTGTGAATAAAAAGGGGTACATGCGTCATTTTATTTTTTATCTGTTGTTTTCTGTCCGATTTTGAGATGATCAATTTTGATTTCAAAATCATCCGTGAATAGATTACATTTTTCTTCTATTTGAAAATTTCAATAAAATAAACGATCAAAATTTTCCTACTTTAATTTTATTTTCCGCTTAAACAGAAACTTAATAGCGTTTATCGTAAGATATTTTAATTTTATTATATAGTTTAAAAAACATGGTGATAGATTTATAGCAATAATTGGATGGATACTCTCTAATCGCTGATACCAATGACTTTAAAACGGAGAAATTATGATTTATTTATTTCTCGAGAGAAACGATAAATGAATGGCAAAATTGCTATCTGCCACGTTACCGGCTCATTCGTTGCCGACAACGCTAGGAAGCCGCTGAGATGGCCATTGTCCCAGAGACCACACTCCGCCAATCAAACGCGGGACGCGTGGATTGAAGATGATGGCTTCGGTCTTAATTTAATCCAGCTCTCCATCTTCGCGGCCACCAGTACCTTCGACACATGACTCGCACATGGCTGCACGAGCTAGGTGTTACCTTGGTGTGTCTGCAGGATAGCAGACCCCAATTTAATATTCCCAATATACCCCTTTGAAGTAAACTCTTTCTTAAAGAGGCGAGAGAAGAAAAATATTGAAAAATATCCCAGTCTCCTCTCTTCTTCTTCTCGCAAAGAGGCGAGAGAAGGCAATCAAATCAATCATGGCCGGCGGCAGCAGAATCCACAGTCCCTCTATCTTCCTCCTCCTCCTCCTCCTCTGCTGTTTGATCACCATGGCTCACTCCACCAGGCTCTCCCTTCACAAAGTAAGTGTTCTTTCTAGCATGATCGAGGATTTGCCTACAGCTACTATGCTTTTTCTTTACTATTCTTTTTGTTCTTTGGGGCAAATGATCGAGCAGCTGGTGGATGGAAGCAATAAGGACGAGTACAATTGCGTGTACACCATCTACGTCCGGACCGGGACGATCTGGAAGGGCGGCACGGACTCGATCATCAGTCTGGCGATTGCCAGCGCCGACGGAGACGGGGTCCTGATCGAGGACTTGGAGTCGTGGGGCGGCCTCATGGGCGACGGCTACGACTACTTCGAACGCGGCAACCTCGACATCTTCAGCGGCCGCGGGCCCTGCATCTCCTCCTGGCCGCCCTGCTGGATGAACCTCACCTCCGACGGATCCGGCCCCGGACACGGCTGGTACTGCAACTATGTTGAAGTCACCACCACCGGCCCCCACTTGGGATGCAACCAGCAGCTTTTCACCGTCGAGCAGTGGCTCGCCCGCGACGCCAGCCCCTATCAGCTCTACGCCATCCGCGATCTCTGCTCCAGGTCCAACTCGGGCGATGGCGACGACGAGGGAGGCGAGGAGATTGCAACGATCACAAAGGGAGAGAAGAAGCACGTGACCGTCGCGTGAGCCGATCACCATTCACCGCTCCGCTAGACCCCACGTTGTCGTTGCATTTTGTCGTCGTTGTTTGTGAACTTTGTGTTAGATTCATTAAACCGGCACCGTTTTGTCACCGTATCGGTTCCGTCGATGTGTTATTTCTTCGGTCGTGCTAAAATTTCGGGTTGGGGAATAAAACAGACGTTACGGACTTGGTGTTAATAAATAAATAATCAAAGGATTTCTATGGAATTTAATTTGTTTGATGGCTACAAGAAATAAATGATTTGTCGCGGTGATATAAACTTCTTGAATCTGTTATATTTGTTACAATTCTATCTGTTATATTTAAAAAGATTATAAAATTTATAATTCATTTTTGATCGATTTATGTAGTGTAGCAATTGATCGATCACTGTTTATCGGCACGTGCTAATTTCATTTTTGATCGATTTATACCGTGTAGCAGTTGATTCTATCACTCATTAAGTATGAGTGAAATAAATAGAATTAGAGATAAAAGTACATCAATATAATTTATAAAAGTATTTGAATATAATTTTCCCTATAGAGGTACTTTGATCGATTTATACCGTGTAGCAATTGATTTTATCACCGATTAAGTAAGAGTAAATAAATATAATCATAAAAGTACATCAATATAATTTTCTCTAGAGATAAAAGTACATCAATATAATTAAAAAAAATAAATAGAAGTTATATTTCTTTTAATTATATTTATATTCTCACATATTTTTTTTCATATGTCAAATTATATTTTTTAAACATATCAGTATTAAAGAAAATCAATTAAGGACATGAATTCTAGATGAATAAATATGATCTAACGTCATATTATTCTGAATTTTTAAATCTGATTTAGACTAAAATCAGATGATAATCATGGAAAATTTTAAGGGTGCGTTTGGTTCAGGGTTATTCTTGATAATCTTGTTTATCCATCTAAGGTTATCAACAAAAACCTTGTTTGGTTTAGGTATTCGATGATTTCTGAGTAATGTTCCATGCCCGACACGTCAGCAAAAGGGTCATATAGCCCGGAATCGGAAAACCTCAGAAAATTAAGGTTTTTCTTGATTCCGGGGTTAACGATTTTTTTTTTACCAAAAATACCCTCGGATAAGAAAAAACATGAAAAAAAGAGAAAAAAATGTAAAAAATATAAAAAAAATAAAAAATATTTTAAAAATTTAAAATATTTTAAAAATAAATAATTTAAAAAATTAAAAAAATTTAAAATTTAAAAATAAAAAAAAATTTAAAAAATTTTAAAATTTAAAAAAAAATTAAAAAAATTAAAAAATTAAAAAATTAAAAAAATTTAAAATGTAAAAAAATTAAATTTTTTTTAAAAAATAAAAAAAATTTAAAATTTTTAAAAATTAAAAAAGAATTAAAATTTTAAAAAAATTAAACAATTTTAAAAATAAAAAAATAAAAAATAATAATAAATAAATAAATAAATAAAAATTAAAATGTAAAAAAATAAAAAATATAAAAACATTAAAAAAAATAAAAAAATATAATAAAAACATAAAAAAATATACAAGAAAAAGAAAAGTAAAAAAATATAAATAATAATAATAATAATAATAATAATATGTATAGTATTATTATTAGGGTATTCATTAAAACCTTCAAATAAATAAGTTTTTGTTACATTACCTAGGTTGAATCAAACAAGATTTGGTTATATTTTATTCCCCATAATCTTAGTTATATGATTACCTGTAATCACATAACCAAGATTATATATGATAACTTGAACCAAACATACCCTAAATGATATGGAATTATATCTTGTGTATCTTATGTGTTTAGTATAATGTGTCAAATTAATATTTGAAGCATAAAATTTTAAAAATTTAGAAAGTTCAGATATGAAATCGTATATGGATTATTTCTATATCCTTTGGTATTAATTTGATATACTATTTAAAATCAGTTAATTTTCAACTCATTTTTAATCTATTGATAAAATGTTGGTCATCCAATTATTCCCAATATGAAACGTCTTATGTCATTTGGATATTACGAAACGATACAGTCAGTTGCCGATATTTATAAATTCCATTTCTACGGATCTCGTTCCGTTTCAATTCAAACAAATGTCTAACTGTACTTATTACCTCATAGATCACTGGACTCTCTTTGGGACCCAGTTATTGCAAGGTAGAACGGTAGAACCTTGAGTACAATAGTTGGTCCCTCTACTCACGATGAATACAGGTTACTCTCTGCTATGCACCTGGTGGGGCACCAATCACAAAGCCTCTCTATCCGTGACGACCCCACGTCTATGTTCTCGCGTTCTTCGGATATACCATTGTTTATACTACCTTTAGTCGGTTATTCCTTCGCCCTTTTCTCCGATCCGATCAGATCCAACGGCTGCAACACAGAGGATGAAGCTCGGGACGGCGGAGCAGCGGACGCTGGTCCTGGTGAACCTGGCTGCGATCATGGAGCGAGCCGACGAGGCGCTCCTTCCGTCGGTGTACAAGGAGGTGGGCGCGGCGCTGCACGCCTCGCCCACCGGCCTCGGCTCCCTCACCCTCTTCCGATCCATCGTCCAGTCCGCCTGCTACCCCCTCGCGGCGTACCTGGCCACCCGCCACAACCGCACCCACGTCATAGCGCTCGGAGCTTTGCTTTGGGCGATCGCCACCTTCCTCGTCGCCCTCTCCAACACCTTCCTCCAGGTGCGCACCTAAAAAAAATCGTTCGATTCGCTCCATCTTGACGTCGGCCGGATTTTGATTTGTTGGATCTCGACTGAGGGTACCATTTACCCTATCATGATTTCGTTCTTCAATTGCAGATTTTTGTTGACGATATTGATGTTCCCAATTGCAATAACAAAATTGTGCCGATTTCCTTCTTAAAAGTCAATTCATGTATGATTTCTGTAACGAAGAATCAAACATATTTCGCAAGACAATTTCGTTTTCCCTCAGGTAGCAATTTCCAGAGGCTTGAATGGAATTGGATTAGCACTTGTGACCCCAGCAATTCAATCCCTTGTTGCCGACTCCACCAATGACACCACCCGTGGTACAGCTTTCGGATGGCTACAGCTGACCGGCAATTTCGGTTCTATCATCGGAGGCTTCCTATCTCTGTCGTTGGCTTCCACTACCGTAATGGGAATCGCTGGTTGGAGAGTTGCATTTCACATTGTCGGTATCATAAGCGTGGTTGTTGGAGTACTCATCCGGCTCTTCGCAGTTGACCCTCATTTCATCGACGATCCCAAGCCGGCCAGTGATCATCTCTCAAGGAAGACGACTTGGGCAGAAGTCCTAGATTTGCTCGAAGATGCGAAGGGTATCGTAAAGGTCCCGTCGTTTCAGATAATCGTGGCGCAGGGAGTGACCGGTTCCTTTCCCTGGTCGGCATTATCTTTCGCACCGATGTGGTTGGAACTCATCGGTTTCTCTCACAGGGGCACTGGAATTCTCATGGGCGTGTTCATCGTTGCAAGTGCACTTGGAGGGCTGTTAGGCGGGGCAATGGGGGACTTCTTCGCCGGTCGTTTCCCTAACTCCGGGAGAATAGTTCTGTCTCAGATCAGTTCTGCCTCTGCAATTCCACTTGCAGCCTTGTTGATGCTGGTCTTGCCAGATGATCCATCCACGGGAGTGGTACACGGCCTCGTCATGTTCATCATGGGCTTAAGCATCTCTTGGAATGCCCCGGCGACAAACAAGTATGTTTACTAACTGATTCTATGAATCCATGATGCTTTATGTTGTCGATGAATCGTGAATCTAACACGAATTTCCTTTTTTCCATGCAGCCCTATATTTGCAGAGATAGTGCCTGAGAAATCAAGAACAAGTATATATGCACTCGATCGATCTTTAGAGTCTGTTCTTTCATCGTTTGCCCCTCCTACCGTCGGCATTTTGGCTGAGCGTGTCTACGGCTACCGGCCAGTGGCCAATGGACGAAGCAACAATAGTATCGAGGGAGACAGTGCAAATGCTGCATCTCTAGCCAAGGCACTTTACACATCGATAGCGATTCCTATGACGCTCTGCTGCTTCATCTATTCGTTCCTCTACTGTACGTATCCGAGAGACAGAGGCAGGGCGCGAATGGATTCGGTGATAGCATCGGAACTGGAACAGATCGAGTTGGATAATGCTCAGGAAATGTTCAGAGAGTTTTCTGAGGTTCAGCTCTCTGAAATTGAGATGAATGAGAACCAGAGAAGTGTGATTGATATTGTTTATGAGGATGAAGACACTGATGACAGCGATGAGCGAACACTACTCGCCCACTAAGTAGAGTTTCCGAATTGTAGTAGTAAATAATCATAGCTAACCTTGTTTTGAACTTGCATTAAAAACCATTCATATTTGCATTACAACTCAGTTGCTGTAATTAACAACGAAACAAAACAGCTGATTTTCGAGCACAAAACAAATTAGTTCACCATCTGAGAACTCCTGGCTTTTTTGGATCGACACAGTTCCACCATCTCGTCGTACTTGGAAGCATAGACAAAACCCCACAACTGCAGAAATGAATCGAGGAAATGTTTTATTTGGAATCACATCCGACCAAAATTCAGTTCATCTAAGACGAGACGAATCATCAGATACCTCAATCTCCTTTACTTCAAACTCTTCTGTGTGGGCGAGACAGGAATTGCCGAAAGTATCTGAAGAAGAACTCGATCCATTCAACCTATAAAAACGAGTCGAAAAACATTAGTTCTGATACTCAAAACCGGCACATGATATTGAGATAGAGTCAGCTAAAGAGAAGAGTTTACAGATCTCCATCCAAGAATAGTGCGAAGTGGCCGCCACCGCCCAGTGCCAAGGAATCTGATGAACAAAGTGTGAAATAGCTATTCCTACCTGTAGAATTTCGGTAGGCAGAATAAGTACACGCAGCATGTTCGCATCGAAGAGTAGCTCAAGTACCTGTAGCTCGGAATATTACAGGAGTTCCAGATAGATCAGTGAAAACAAAGCTGCTACTTGTTCCCTGAAACAATGCGAATGCAGAATTAGTTCGAGCCGACGAAATGAGAACATGTCGAATGGAGGGGAGAATCCTTCAACTTGTAGACCTGATACTTTCTACGATTGGTCGGTTGCAGTGGTGCTTCAACTAGTCCACCAAAAACAGCACCTCTTCTATCGCCAACAACCTGAAAAGAGGATAGTGCTGTAAACTTCACTGTGCTTAGAAGATTGATATTCCATCAACGATATGTCATCTATAATTTTTTAGATTATTTTGTTTAGAACAATGGAGATTGCGCCTTGGTTTTGACCTCTTCATTCAATTACTAGAATATTCTGTAAGAGCCTTGGCGATATTGAACGAAGTCTTGAGATCTAATCAAGCCTTCATCCCTTGGTTTCGATGTATGCCTTCCTTTCTCCTCACAAGAAAAGGCTCGAAAGACAAACATTTATCCTTGAATCTTAGTATCTTAGCATCCTACTCAGTAGAAATAAGACAACTCCAAATAGTTGAGATAATCATGATTTAAGTCAATGATGACGATTAGAGAAGAGAATATAAACTATCCTAACCATAAATAGCATACATACCCAAACAATATAATTGTTTTTAGAAACTAGTTAGTTTACCAAGAGAGAATAGCCAGGACAAAGTGCACTTCTTCTATAAAGAGTCGATAAAGAAATCCCATGTCTCCATGTGCTGCATTTATCCAAACAAAAACGATGAACAAATGAATGCAACATTTCTTTCCCTTCTATAATAATCTCAATAGAAGCACCTGTATAGCAGCACCCAATTTGTCCCTTTAACTAATGCTGGCAGTGAGAAGTAGAGGGCAGCACGAATATTATCCGACAGAAGCATTGATTTTTCAGACATGTCTGGCAGTTCAGAATATGTATTATCATGCTTTGTGACCGAAACTGATCTGTGTTCGCCTTTGGTTTCTGAACTCTGTCTCAATCCAATTATTTTGGCAGCCTTGTTGATAGCTTTTCCAAGTATTCTCCTGCCTCTAGTAAACAAAGATATCCTTCCACTACTTTCAGTCTTATTTTGATCTCCAGTAGGATGATTACTTGACTTTGAAGATGACAAGAAAGAGATTAAGCATGCAGTAAAAGGTGATGTATCAGGTCCATCAGGAACTTCACATTCCTTCTTAGGATCTACTGTTGTCAAATCCTTTTCCTAAACAGAGAAGATGATTTTATCCAATCAGAAACCTTATGCAGGCAGGATTGCACACTGAAAATGTTTCTAAAAATTTAAAAAGATGGGAGAATACATTCCCAAAGTTTCTGTATTTGAAGGATATTCCAAAGACTACAATCGACTACTAAAAACATTATTGCTAGAGGAATATCAAATTGATATTGTTGTGCTAGAAAATGCTATGCTTAAACTGCAACTCGAAGCACTATGCTTAAACCATAACTCAAGAATCTCGGCATCACGCAGCTGCAATCAAATGAAAGAATCGAAAGGAAAAAAAAACACAAACGAACCAAATCGGGGACAAATTCAAACAACGATGAACAAAATTCACAAAGACTCAAATTTTTTTACCTCAGAAAATGTTGAGTTAGTGCTTACCCAAGGGACGACGGCCAAGTTTGCTGCTTTGCTTCTGAACGATGGCAGGCATCCCATCGATCGGCCAAGGAAGAAACAGCGGCGCTGGCAAATTCCCTCTTTGATTTGACCGTTACTTGGTCTTGCGTATTTATAGAAATTTTATTCTTTTTTTTGGCTAAAAAAACTTAAGAAGGTCCTTAATCGGAGAAAAAGAAAATCTAACAACGGTCAATATTTTCCAAAATTCCCACTAAAATTTATTTTTTTAGATGTTCTAATCTTTATCAAAAAGTAATAAATATATATTTTTTCATTACAACTTAATTAAATTGTTTTGTCTTTAGAAATACGATCGATAAATATTTACTACATTTTTATGAAATCCAATATATTTGGTCATGAAGCCTAACGCAGAGTTTTCCAAATACGCATTTTATGACTAGGGATTTTTTTATAAATTAAAAAAGTATTATGTGAAAATATATAATCACAAAATTAAAATAGAAAGAAATAAACTATTTTAACAACTAGGAAAAAGAAAGTCCATTTTTTAAAAAGGAAGAATTGAAATACATATCTTAATTTCACCCTATTCCATTTATAAAAAAAGGCTTTAATATAATACTTAGACAAATAACCATGGACACTCATAAAGGGGCAAGGGAGTTATGACCCCTTGTTTTTTTAAACATAAAATAAAATGATGAGTATATCTTTAAATATTTAATTAATAAAATAAATTTATCCTATACAAACAAAAGTCATAAAATTCTATTACAAATTCTTTCCACAGTCATGCCTCTTGTCTTCTTCTAAACAAAAAATATTCTCCTCCTAGCTTGACTTGACTTGTGAAGGAACACATTTTTCCTTACTTCCCTCCCCTCTTGGCCTTTTGATTTTGACATTTTAGAAACATAAATTATATTTATTTATTGTTCTTTATGTATTAATTGTTAGTTTGGTGCTTTTATGTTTTCATCTATTTTTTTCTTATTTCTTGACATATATCTTAATTTTTTTTAGAACTATATGCAATATGTTAAGATATTTTTCAAGAAAATTAAATATTCAAGAAACATCATCTTCTTAAAAAGGGATAGTGATCAATCTGTTGAAAAAAAGGAGTTATGAAATTTGTGTTAAAAAAAAGTTTGAAGAGTCTTTTGATTAACTTCATATTGATTCAGATGTAATTAATCTTTCATCAGATCTATGACTAAGACTTAGGATTATGGATTATGAACCCAATATCTGTGAGTTTGAAGAGAATATTATCTAAGAGGCTCATGCCAATTCTGCAAGCATAAATTGAAAACTAGAGATTTCAATAACAAGCTTATAAGATTTAATTTGTCATGGTTTAGTGAATTTGATTGGTTAGAGTATAGCGTTACTAAGGATGCAGTATTTTGTCTATATTGCTATCTTTTTAAGGAGTGAGGGGAGGAAAGGAGTGATGATATATTTGTTAGCAAAGGTTTTACAAATTGGAAAAAGAAAGAAAAGTTATGAGAGCATTTGTGGTGAGGGGGTACTAATAGTGCTCATAACTTAACTTTCAACCTACGTCAAGACTTGCTAAATTAAGAATAACATATTAAGAATAATTTTGTTAAAGCAACAAAGGAAGCGAAAATTGATTATAGGATTTGATTAGTCATCAATTAAGTACAGTAGATTTCTTATGAATCATGGTCTCCCATTTCGTGGTCACAATGAATATGAAGATTTAAGCAATTGGGGACTTTTTGCTGAACTTTTGCAATTTCTTACTTGTTGGATATCCCCGATGCGGTGTGTGCTTAACATGTTTCGCAAAACATGCATTGGAAGAAAAAAAAATATGATAATAAAGCTATTTTATTACAATACACACACTACACACATAAAGGATACAATCACGCAGACATAATCGTAAAATAAAAATTTAAAAATAACAATTATTCTAAGCATACCTTATAGATGATGTGTGGGGAAAAGGACATCAACTTTAGCAACATCCATGAACCTTGCCTCTATTTGTATCCACGCCGAGTTTTTCAAGACAACTCCGGCGAGCAACAAGGTTCGTCTCTAATTGGTACTAGTCAAGCGTGGAGGTGATGTGATAAAAAACCCAAACTCACGAATAATGAATTGGTTATTAATGTTCTCCCTTCTATATCAATATATAGGTTCTCTTGATGAGTTAAATTAAAAAGTCTAAACTCAATCCAAATTTCTTAACCAAAATTTGGCTAAATAATCTCTTGGTTTGGTTCACAAACAAATCAACTTGGTTTAAACGAAACTAATTTGGTTTATTACTAAACCAAATAGGGTCTAACTTTTCCATAAGAGATGTGGCCCATCTATACTTCTGTTTTGACAAAATATTTTCCATATTTACCCTTTGTCTCGTCTAACTAAGCATCTTACCTCTTGATATGAAAATTGAATTCTCAAACTAGTTTTATGTCTTTTAGATACTCATAGGACGTGTGACTTAATAGGTTTTCAGTTTATTTTGTCCGTCCATAATTAACTATTTAATTATGGCTCGATCATAAGTGACACCTAGTAGAACATCATGATCCCCAATTAACTAGAAAATCACAGTTGATTCCAGAATTAGTTCTAACCCCTTTAGCAGCTACATTAAGTCTTGCCTTATTCCTTTCACTCATCTTATACACACTTAGTTCATGACCTAGTCTATGTTCCCATTAGACTGATTATGTCACACCTAGCCCAAGTAATACTTTCTCGTCTTATGAATTCAAATTACGCTTACATGTGTCTAAGAGTTTCATACTCTTAACTATTGGTGTAGTTTGTATTAACAGTCTAACTCAAATTTTGATAAATGACAAGTGAGTTAAGTTAGGTGTTTTGTGATCTAATTGCATTACCAAGTGTGCAGGAATTGACAAGTCCAAAGGACCAGACACCAGGCTGAAATTCTGCTAGGTCCGCGAGACCAGATAACTGGTACGAAGTCAGATAGGTCAACGGACCGACTGAATGTCTGGTAGAAAGTCTGATTAGATCTGAGGGACTGGACTGTTAGGATGTATACTAAAAGCCTAGCTTTTGGTATAAACATTTATCTAGAAATAAGAATCACATTGGTCAAATGTCTACATTTATGATAAATGTAGTTGCTCAATTAATTTATATTGTAGATAACATGGTGTGTGGTGTCACACACAGAAGATCATGTTATCGGTTCCTTATAAATTATAAACAGTAGCTCACGACCAAGATGGAAAGGAACAAACCATTGGAAGGTCGTAGTGTAATTAGGTATTAGTTTATCTTAACTATATAATTACACTAGTACACTTAGAGTGTATTGAGTAGGACCATTTGAGGTCGTTCCTTTTATACTGACTTTATGAAGGAACAAAGACCTCAGTTATTATGAAAGTGTGTGCTCTTAATCCTAATATAATAACAAACACATATATTTGATATTTATTTCTTTAATTTATCAATGGGGGAGATTTAGTTCGATAAATCAATAAGCCCGATAAGTTGGGAAATGATATCACTTATAGTGTGTGTTGTTGATTATAGAAGGAAACTATGTCCTAGTGATCTAGGTTGAGAATGCCCCCAAGAGGAGCTCATAAGGATTGTCATGTTAAACCCTGCAGGTGGACTTAGTCCGACATGACGATGAAGTTGAGTGGTACTACTCTTGGAGCTAGATATTAATTAAGTGAGTTGTCAGTAACTTACTTAATTAATGGACATTTGTTATCTTAAACACAGGGAGACTAACACACTCATAATAAGAAGGAGCCCAAAATGTAATTTGGGATTGGTGCGGTAGTTCAATAATAGTTCTCTAGTGGAATGAATTATTATTGATAAACTTAAGTTGTGTGTTCGGGACGAACACGGGATGCTTAATTTTATCGGGAGACCAAAACCAATTCCTCCTCTCGGTCCCTATCGTAGCCTCTTATTTATAGAGTACTATACCCACCTATACCCATCTTCTATACCCACCTAAAGGGGGTCGACCAAGCTAGCTTGGGAATCAAGCTAGGGCAGGCCTAAGCTTGGTTTATGGGTGGCCGGCCCTAGCTTGAACCCAAGCTAGAGGGGGCCGGCCATAATGAAATTAAAAAGAATTTTAATTTTAATTTTTATTATGTGGAAGATATAATTTATTAAAGAGAATTAAAATTAAAATATCTCTCTTAAAAGGATCTACAAAAGATTAAAAAAAGAGATTAGATCTCTTTCCTTATTTGTAGATTGGAAAGATATTTTATTTTCTCTTTGAAAATTAGTCACATGTTAAAAAATTAAAATTATAGAAATTTTTTTTTATCAACCATGAAGGGATTTTTGAAGAGAAATTTTATTTTTAAAATTTTCGGAAACAAATTAGGAAGTTTTAATTTGTTGATTGAAACTTGTCTAATTTGTCTCTCTATGATGTGGCCGACCATTATAAGTTTAATTGGGAAATTTTATTTTATTTTTCTCAATTAAATCATGTCAAGGAAATTAAGGAAATTTTATTGTAATTAAATTTCCTAATTTACCAAGGCTAAAGAATATAAAAGAGGGGGTTGGGGTGCCTTCAAGAGACACAACCTCTATTATTTTTCTCCCTCTCTTATTCCTTGGTGTGGCCGGCCATCCTCTTCCTCTCTTCCTCTTTGTGGTGGCCGAAACCTCTCTCTTGGCTTGGAGCTCTTGTGGTGGCCGGATACTACTTGGAGAAGAAGAAGAAGAAGGAGAGAAAGCTTATATCCCTTGGAGCTTGGTTGGTGGTTTTCTTCATCCTTGGTAAAGCTCTTGTTTTGGCCGAACCTAGCTAGGAGGAGAAGAAGGTGCTTTGGTGGTTTCTCATCTTGGAAGATCGTTGCCCACACAACGTCCGAGGTTAGAAGAGGAATACGGTAGAAGATCAAGAGGTCTTTCTAGAAGGTATAACTAGTAATTTTTCCTTTCCACATCATACTAGTTTTTTTTTTAAAATAATACCAAATACAAGAGGCTTACGATTCTAGTATTTCGAATTTATTTTCGAAGTAGTGTTCTTATGTTTATTTTTTTTTCTTGTGATTTGATTGTTCCTTTCGGTTAACCTAAAGTTATTTTAGGAAATTAAATATTAGCTTTCCATAAAAGGTTTTGTCTAGTCGGTGGTGGTTGCTCCCATATCCAAGAAGGCCATGTGCCTCGCCACGTCAGTACTGGGAACCAATTATGGAAATTAATATTTAATGGAATTAATAACTTAGGTGATTTGGATCGAACGTGTTAAGTTCCGCAAGAGATCCAAGTCAAAACCTAAAAGAACAAATAGATTAAGTTTTGGATCAAAAGTGTTAAGTTCCGCAGGCGATCCAAAATTTTATTTAAAAGAACACATGGTAGCTAAGAAAAGGTTCAGACCTTTGTACAAAATTTTTGTACAGTAGAACCTTTAGGTTTTTCGAGTAGCAACCAACAATTGGTATCAGAGCTAGGGTTTTGCCTCTGTGTATTTGGTATTAGTTTAATTATGCACATGTCATACATAATTTAGGCAGGATAATAGTAGGATGTGCTAACTTTGTGGATGCAGGATCCAACTATTATGGCTTATAGTTTTATGTGTGTGATTGGACCCTTGGACATGTCAAGGGCATTTATATGTGTGTGCATGATTGTATTATAAAATACAGCAGGAGCTGTATTTAGTTTTATTAGGATTTTATTTTTGATCTAGATACATGTACATTCCTTTTATGGAATATAGGATCAAAAATGTAAAATTCTATTTTTGTCGCGGATCAACTCTTGCAAAGCGTGGAACCTTCTAAGGACCAGAGGTGCAGCGGAACAAGAAGCAAGATGGATGCGACAGCTAGACCCGGTAGCGGTGGCCAAATATAGCAGCAGCTTGGAATGACAACACACGGAGGACAAATATAGATAAAAGCCATAATAGTTGAAAATTAGATTTTCTATTTATTGCTTTTATATTGTGTTGTGTGTGCATGTTAGTATACATGTTTAGTAGGCTAGCATAGTTAAAATTCCTCATTTATAAATAACTAAGTGGGAGAGGGATTTTTTAAGTAAATCCCATGGTCTCCATTACTGGTTTGTAAGTGATGCAAACAAGCTTGCGCGTTGGCTCTGAGTGTCTTCCTCCATATCGGATGAGCTTGTTTGTGGATCACTAGAACAAACTTCCATTTTGGATGACTATAGGAAGTTAATTAAGTGCGTGTGATCTTCCCCATCGGAAGGGGCACAATCTTATTAATGGACATAGTGTCAAGTAATGGTATACACTTAGGCACATCTAATAGTATCCTCCCCATCGGAGTCACTGCTATTATTTGTGTGACCGAAGTAAACCAACTATTAATTTGTCAAATAAATAGGTTGACAAGATAATAAAATTAAAACCCCTCTTACAAATGTTTGATTTTGTATACGTCCATACTATCGTGGCATACAAAATTCACGGTGTTTGAGGTAATTTTATTTGTCATAAAGATTTATTGACAAGATAATTAATAGGTAAACCCCTCCTCTTACAAATGTTAAATTTTGTATACGTCCACACTATTGTGGCATGCAAAATTCACGGTGTTTGAGGTGTTGGTGAATTTAAATAATATTGTTTGAGGAATCAATGTTATTTTAAATTCAAAAGTTTTTGACCAAATATTTGATTAAAGACAGATCAATTATTAATTTTATTCGTCATAAAGTAAAGTTGACGAGATAATAAAATTAATGGATAAAATCTCCTCTTTGATTTTGTATACGTCCACACTATCGTGGCATACAAAATTCATGGGGATTTTAAGGAATTGATCTTGACCAAATAATTTTTTGTGATTCTTAGGATTTAAAATGTTTGTCAATTCCCTAGTTGTTATACTATAGAAAAGACTTAGTAGTCCCAATTGTAATGATTGGAAATAGGACTTGGACATTAAGGTAGACTGTCTTCTTAGAACTAAGAACAATTTAGGTGTATTTAATTCATTAGTTGAAACATGTCTAGTGGTGTTATCTACTAGAACCTGGAGTGTAGATACAGATGCCATTAATCATGTCTGTAATTCATTGCAGGGTTCCAGGAAACCCGACAACTAAATGAAAATAAAAAACACCGTCCACATGGGCACTACTGCAAAAGTAGCAGCTGTTGCAGTGGGATAGGTTTATTCTCTAATAGGAATAAAATTTGGATTATTAGAAATTGTCTTTACATACTAAGTTTAGAAAGAACCTGATTTCAGTTTCTAAACTATTATAGAATAGATATCGTGTCTATTTTGATAACAAAGTTGTTATCAAGAAAAATAGGGAAGTTATCTATTCTGGTATGTTGGTTGACAATTTATAATCCAATAACTCCCACGATGCAACAAATGGAAATTAGTAACACATCTTCTAACTTTAAGAGAAAGCAACCTTCGGAAATGAACCAATTATATCTTTGACATCTAAGGCTAGGTTATAATAACTTAAGTAGGATTCATTGGTAGCTGATGAACTTTTGGGTTCATTAGTAGTGGAAATCTTTCCAACCTGTGAGTCTTACTTGGAAGGAAAATAACCAAGAAGCTTTTAAGTCTAAGGGGTATGGAGCCAAAGATATATAGGAATTGGTTCATTCTGATTTGTGTGATCCTATGACTATCCAGACAAGAAGTATTTTCAAATATTTCGTCTATTTTATAGACAACTATTTGAGATATGGATACATTAACTTGATGTGCCGCAAGTCTAAGTGCTTTGATTAGTTCAAAGAGTACGAGGCTGATGTGGAGAAACGTCAAAGTAAAAGTATCAAGGCACTACGGTGAGATCGTAGTGGCAAGTACCTTTTTGGGAGAATTTAGGAGTCACTTATCAGAAGTAAGGATTCAATCTCAACTAACTACACCTGGTATACCCCAACAGAATGGTGTAGAAAAAGGAAGGTATAAGACTCTTATGGAAATAAGTAGATTGATGATGAATTATTTAGAAAATTACTAAATTCATTTTAAGGATATACTCTGGAAACGGAAGTGAACATAGTACCTTCCAAAGTCAGAACTCTCTACTCATATAGAATTACTGAATAGGCGTAAGCCTATTTAGAAGCATATTCGGATTCGGGTAGTCCAACACATATGCTGAAGAGAGACAATGATAAGTTGGACAGGAATTCACTTGTTTGTGGGTTATCCTAGAGAAATAAAAGTAGGTTTATAGTCTTAAAAATCAGAAGGTCATTGTTAGCATCAATAACCGATTTTTAGAAAAGGACTATGTAATAAACCACGTGCCCATAAGTAAATTTATTCTTAAGGAAATAATAAAGGACATGTCTAATCTAGTACCAACTGTACAAGATGAAATATCACAAGGAAACTGCAACACGTATCACAAATGATACACAATTGCAGAAAGTGCCTCGTCGTAGTGGGAGGGTTGTTAGGCAACCTAAAAAAAGATTCATGTTTTGGGAGAGTTTTTTGGACTCGATCCCTGGAGGGCATGAACCTGATCTCCGGACATATGACGAAGCACTCCAAGATAAAGATGCAACATCTTGGCAAAGAGTAATGAATAATAGAATTAGAATATATGTATTCTAATAAAATCTGAAAGCTTGTAGAACCACCAAATGGTGTAAAAGCTTTTGGGTGTAAAAGGTCTATAATAGGAAAAGAGGGATAGACAGGAAGGTAGAAACCTTCAAAGCAAGGCTTGATGAAAAAGGAAACTTTTTCACTGGTAGCCATGCTTAAGTCTATCCGGATTCTTTTATCTATTTGGCAAGTGGATGTCAAGACAGTATTCCTTAATGGAAGTCTTGAAGAAAGCATCCATATAAAGCAACCAGAAGGGTTCATTGCAAAGGGCTAAGAGCATCTTGTGTGCAAGCTCAATCAGTCTATGGACTGAAGCAAAGCTTCAAGGTCTTGGAACATCCGGTTTATCAAAGTAATCCAGACCTATGGATTTATTTAGTAACCAGATAAGTTTTGTGTATACAAAAGGTGTGATGGAAACGTGGTGGTATTTCTTGTACTATACGTAGATAACATTTTTGGTAGTTGGAAACAATATCAAAGTGTTGTCAGAAGTAAGAGCATGGTTGTCCAAATAATTCGATATGAAGGACTTGAAAGAATGTGTATATTCTTGGGATCAAAGTAATAAGGGATCGTAAGAAAAGAATATTTTACTTATCCCAAGCTTCATATATCGAAAAGAAAAAATCCTTGCTCATTTTAAGCATGCAAAACTCCAAGAAAGGTTTTTTTTACCTTTCTAGCATGGAGTAACTTTATCTAAAGAAATGTTTTCGTAGACATCAAAGGAGATAGAGGAAATGAAGGCAGTTCTTTATGCTTCGGCTGTCGGAAGCCTAAAATATGCTATGCACGAGATCAGAAATCTGTTTTGCCAAGGGCATAGTTAGCAGATATCAAAGTAACCCTGGACAAGGACAGTGGATTGCAGTAAAGCATATATAGAAGTACCTTAGAGGCACTAAAGATTATATGCTAGCTTACAAGGCAGTTATTTTGGTCCCTGTGGGTTGCATGGATTTTGACTTCCAATCGGATAGGGACAATAATATGTCAACCTCGGGATTTTGTGTTTACTTTAGGAGGTAAAGTCATAACTATGGAAGAGTGATAAGCATAGGTGTTTTTCTGGACTCCACCATAGAAACTTAGTATATGGCAAGCCTCTGAGGTAGCCATAAAAGCTGAATGACTCAATAACCTCAAGATAGACGTAGATATGATTTCTGGTTTGTCCAAAGATTATTACAATTTATTGTAATAATGTTGGTGCAGTAGCAAACTCGAAGAAACCATAAGTCTATAAGACAAGTAAACACAATAGAGCGCAAGTACCACCCAATACGAGAAATCGTATAAACGAGGAGAAGTTGTTGCCACCTAGATTGCATCAGGTGATGACCTATAGATCCTTTCACTAAGGTCCTTAAGGCAAGATCTTTTGATGGGCATGTTGAAGGGTTAGGAATCAGATGTATGGCAGCAGACATAGCAGCTTAGTCTTTTAGTATAAGTGGGAGATTGTTAGGATGTATACTAAAAGCCTAGCTTTTGGTATAAACATTTATCTAGAAATAAGAATCACATTGGTCAAATGTCTATATTTATGATAAATGTAGTTGCTCAATTAATTTATATTGTAGATAACATGGTGTGTGGTGTCACACACAGAAGATCATATTATCGGTTCCTTATAAATTATAAACAGTAGCTCACGACCAAGATGGAAAGGAACAATCCATTGGAAGGTCGTAGTATAATTAGGTATTAGTTTATCTTAACTATATAATTACACTAGTACACTTAGAGTGTATTGAGTAGGACCATTTGAGGTCGTTCCTTTTATACTGACTTTATGAAGGAACAAAGACCTCAGTTATTATGGAAGTGTGTGCTCTTAATCCTAATATAATAACAAGCACATATATTTGATATTTATTTCTTTAATTTATCAATGGGTGAGATTTAGTTCGATAAATCAATAAGCCCGATAAGTTGGGAAATGATATCACTTATAGTGTGTGTTGTTGATTATAGAAGGAAATTGTGTCCTAGTGATCTAGGTTGAGAATGTCCCCAAGAGGAGCTAATAAGGATTGTCATGTTAAACCCTGCAGGTGGACTTAGTCCGACATGACGATGAAGTTGAGTGGTACTACTCTTGGAACTAGATATTAATTAAGTGAGTTGTTAGTAACTTACTTAATTAGTGGATATTTGTTATCTTAAACACAGGGAGACTAACACACTCATAATAAGAAGGAGCCCAAAATGTAATTTGGGATTGGTGCGGTAGTTCAATAATAGTTCTCTAGTGGAATGAATTATTATTGATAAAATTAAGTTGTGTGTTCGGGGCGAACACGGGATGCTTAATTTTATCGGGAGACCAAAACCAATTCCTCCTCTCGGTCCCTATCGTAGCCTCTTATTTATAGAGTACTATACCCACCTATACCCACCTTCTATACCCAACTAAAGGGGGCCGACCAAGCTAACTTGGGAATCAAGCTAGGGCAGGCCTAAGCTTGGTTTATGGGTGGCCGACCCTAGCTTGAACCCAAGCTAGAGGGGGCCGGCCATAATGGAATTAAAATGAATTTTAATTTTAATTTTTATTATGTGGAAGATATAATTTATTAAAGAGAATTAAAATTAAAATATCTCTCTTAAAAGGATCTACAAAAGATTAAAGAAAGAGATTAGATCTCTTTCCTTATTTGTAGATTGGAAAGATATTTTTTTTTCTCTTTGAAAATTAGTCACATGATAAAAAATTAAAATTATAGAAATTTCTTTTTATCAACCATGAAGGGATTTTTGAAGAGAAATTTTATTTTTAAAATTTCCGGAAATAAATTAGGAAGTTTTAATTTGTTGATTGAAACTTGTCTAATTTGTCTCTCTATGATGTGGCCGGCCATTATAAGTTTAATTGGGAAATTTTATTTTATTTTTCTCAATTAAATCATGTCAAGGAAATTAAGGAAATTTTATTGTAATTAAATTTCCTAATTTACCAAGGCTAAAGAATATAAAAGAGGGGGTTGGGGTGCCTTCAAGAGACACAACCTCTATTATTTTTCTCCCTCTCTTATTCCTTGGTGTGGCCGGCCATCCTCTTCCTCTCTTCCTCTTTGTGGTGGCCGAAACCTCTCTCTTGGCTTGGAGCTCTTGTGGTGGCCGGATACTACTTGGAGAAGAAGAAGAAGAAGGAGAGAAAGCTTATATCCCTTGGAGCTTGGTTGGTGGTTTTCTTCATCCTTGGTAAAGCTCTTGTTTTGGCCGAACCTAGCTAGGAGGAGAAGAAGGTGCTTTGGTGGTTTCTCATCTTGGAAGATCGTTGCCCACACAACGTCCGAGGTTAGAAGAGGAATACGGTAGAAGATCAAGAGGTCTTTCTAGAAGGTATAACTAGTAATTTTTCCTTTCCGCATCATACTAGTTATTTTTTGAAATAATACCAAATACAAGAGGCTTACAATTCTAGTATTTCGAATTTATTTTTGAAGTAGTGTTCTTATGTTTATTTTTTTTTCTTGTGATTTGATTATTCCTTTCGGTTAACCTAAAGTTATTTTAGGAAATTAAATATTAGCTTTTCATAAAAGGTTTGGTCTAGTCGGTGGTGGTTGCTCCCATATCCAAGAAGGCCATGTGTCTCGCCACGTCAGTACTGGGAACCAATTATGGAAATTAATATTTAATGGAATTAATAACTTAGGTGATTTGGATCGAACGTGTTAAGTTCCGCTGGAGATCCAAGTCAAAGCCTAAAAGAACAAATACATTAAGTTTTGGATCAAAAGTGTTAAGTTCCGCAGGCGATCCAAAATTTTATTTAAAAGAACACATGGTAGCTAGGAAAAGGTTCAGACCTTTGTATAAAATTTTTGTACAGTGGAACCTTTAGGTTTTCTGAGTAGCAACCAACATGGACAACCAGCAAAAGTCTAGTTGGGTATGTTGACCAGACAATTGGCATGAAGACCTGGTAGGTTAGAAGATTAGTCAACCAACTGCAAGATGGTAAGTAAGGTAAGTCACTGGAGGAGAGTGATTTTGTGAGGGCACGCCCCGGTTGAGGGACAGTAGTTATCGACTCAGGTTAAGTCCATTTTGGATCCATAATCTGAGACCTTGACTAGCTCCTGGTCCTAGGAGGACATAAACCAATTACTACTTCTTATTTTCACTGTGCTAATCTTGTTTTGCAGGTTAGATGTTTTAGTTTTGGACTAACACAACTTGCAGAGCAAAAGGAGCAAAAAACTTTCAGATGAATAGTACGTGAAGGTGCCTTCAAGCAGTGGAAGTCGCCTTCGCACTATTCATGGAAGGTTCCTTCAATGGCTTAAAGGCGCCTTCCAAGAGATAAAATTTGGACATTATCGTAGATAAGGCACAGTGACTTCGGGATCAGATTTGACCCATTGGAGTCGCCTTCAATTCCTATGGAAGGCACCTTCCATGCCCTATTTAAGGCAGTCTTGACCAAGCTTCATTCAACAACTACTATACGAGCTACTAAGCATCTATTTGAGGTTTCGACTGCTCCGACATCCTGCCGCGACTCTGCTGCGAAGGTGTTGTGCCCGACTACTACTCTGAGGACTTTCGATCGTGGCTAGCACATCGACACCGACACTCGAATGCTCTCACTTTGATTCATACATGTCGATAATGAAAGCTATTTTTTTGTAATTAATTATTGCAAAAGAACAAGTGCAGGGTGTTGCACTTGTTCTAACTTTCTTTGTACATGATTCCCTCTTCCGGAGGTATCAGAAGAGGTATTTTAGTGGATTACCTTTCGATAGGTCCATGGGACCTGGGTCTTGGAGTAGGAGTCGCCAAAGGCTCCGAACAAAGTAAAACCGACCGTGTTTTCTTGTGTTCTTTTTCTTCTTAATTTTCCACTACGTACTTATCTTTTCAATTTCAAAAAGAAACAAGTTTTCAAAACCATGTGATTCCCCCCCCCCCCCCCCCCTCTCACGTGCGATTCGATCCAACAAGTGGTATCAGAGCTAAGTTCTGCTCTGAATTAGTGCAACCACCAATCAAGCCAAGGGGAATTATTTTATTTTATTTTCGAATTTTAGTTTTTCGTACTCAATTTGAATTAGTAGAACTTACCATTTCAAATAACGATTTTTCATTTGATTTTTAACTCGAAGTTGGCGCAACACCACTCGAGTTCCTCGAAATTTTATTCTTCTTCTCAAACTCTGCTAATCGAAGACTAAGTCTTGGTACCTTCTTCAGTTTTTTTATATATAGCTCTAAATGGCCCAAAATGAAGGGTACAACACCGTTCATCCTCTACTCTTCAATGGGGATGATTTTTCATACTGGAAGAAGCGGATGGAGGTGTACCTGAAAACTGACTTCGACCAATGGTTCAGCATCACCAAAGGGTACAAGGTGCCTGATGAGGTGATAAGGCAGGGCCCACCCTGCGGAGGATAGTTGTCGCGATGGAGGTCAAAGTCAAGATGATCAGCGCTCAGATACCATCGGCCGATCGGGCGAGCATGCCCCGACCGAGGGGAGAAGGTCCCGATCCGTCACCGCCTTCGATACGGGGAGGAGTCAAACATCCGACGCTTAATGGAGTAGGAGACGCCGGAAGGAGGAGTCTATATGTAGAAACTGGGCCAGCAGCTATCCCGCTCGGCCAGGCAGTAGGATTTGACAATGGTAGAGTGGAACTTCTGCCGAATGGCTACCTCGCTCGGCCAGGCATAGGATTAGGTAACGACAAAGTAGAACTTTTGCCGAGCAGCTACTTCGCTCGGCCAGGCAACAGGACTTGGCAATGGCAGAGTGAAACTTCTGCCGAGCGGCTACCCCACTCGGTTAGGCAACTGGACATGACACAAACATGGTTGAGTTCCAGCTAAGCGGACGAGATACAGGAACAACGAAGTTCCGGCCGAGTGGCCAGCCCACTCGGCCTAGCAGCATACTCTCTCTGGTATCCATCGACATCCCTTTGAGATTTAGTGTCGCCGACATTGGGCATGGACAGTCAGAAGATCGTATGACGGAAGCTTCCACTGTCACCTCAAAGATATGCTTGGCCTGTTAAGGTACTGTGTCAAAGACACTTTACTGACAAGTCTTTTTAGGAAAAATTTTGGGAAGCATGTACACGCGCTACAGGAGCTCTATATAAAGGGGGAGGGGGGTTTCAAGCATCGGCGAAGGTACGCAATACATGCGATATTCACTGTTTGCGCTATAGTCTTTTTGTTGCTCCGCCTTATACTTCATCACCGATGACTAACTTGAATGTCGGAGGGCCAACGCCGGGGACTCCTTCCTTGGCTCGGCATTGACGTAATTTGTGTTGCAAGTCTGAGCAGAATCTACAGGCGGTTAGCGGGAGTGCCACATCCCCAGCTTTCCATCTCATTGACTTTCGGAAAGGATCATATTTGGCGCCGTTTGTGTGAACTTAACCCGTATCTGAACCGAGAAGATGGAGGATGCTGGACGACTTACCATCGTGACGCTCACCCAGGAAGAGTTCGATATGCTCTTTTAAGCTCGAGCGACAAAGATGATTGAGCAGCAGCAACAACAGGCATTAGTCGATTGGCAAGCGCCGCAGCCTGCAACATCGACGACCGAGAGACGAGCAGGGTAGGAAGATTGAGTGGAGCAAATCTCCGTATGGGGGCAGAATAGAAGGTCGAATGGCACACAGGGGGAAGCACCTCCCACTCTGATCCCCTTTTATCGTGCCTTGTTCTAAACCCCCTCAAAAATAGCCCAGGTGAATCAAGAATGGGGATCGTCTTCGGATGATGCTTCCGTTCGGGATGCACGAAAAGGAAAGGTGCCCCGAAGCAACACGTCACCCAAACAGATAAATTGACAGTTCTCCGAGGAGATTTTACAAGATCCTCTGCCCCAAACACTATACCCCGCTAGCGATCGAAACATACAACGGATCGACCGATCTAGATGACCATCTGAATAAGTTCGATAATGAAACAATGCTGCACCAGTATACAGATGGGGTAAAGTGCCGAGTCTTTCTCACTACCCTCTCAAGATCGGCGCAACATTGGTTCAAAAGATTGTCGAACGGATCTATACGCAGCTTCAAGGACTTCCGAGATGCATTCTTACATCATTTCGCCAGCAGCCGACGCTATCAAAAGACGAGTGTCAACCCCTTTTCCCTGAAGCAAGGATCGAAATAAACGCTCTAGGCCTACATACAACGTTTCAATCAAGCAGCCATGGACATCCCCTCGGTCTCATCTGAGACAATGATGAACGCCTTCACTCAGGGACTCATCGAGGGAGATTTCTTCTGATTGCTCATCAGGAAGCCACCCAGGGGCTTCGACCACATGCTCAAGAAGACCAACAAATATATAAATATGGAAGAAGCTCAAGCAGCAAGAAGAAAAGAGGCGTCAACTGAACCCTCAGCGACGATTGATCGTCGATCGGCGAGCAGCCATCAGCCGCCCAAAGGGCTAAGGGTTGAAGGAGCGCAACCACACCTGGAAATTAGGACGCATACTGTATAGCATGTGGCTTTCGGTCGGCAAAAGATGATGAGAGGCAATGTATGGACACCAATGTTCTGCTCCTTTCACCAGAAGGCAATGCACAACACGCCCGATTGCTACGATCTGGCATCGATTGACAGCCGATCGACTCTGAGAGGATATCACCGCCGATCTCCAACACCCGATCGACGACATCGACAATGATCTACTGGGCGAAAAGAGGATGAAAGAAGGGCACCTGAACGACACCATCAACACCAGCGAAGGGATGACACTGATCCCTGCCAAATCCCGGCTGAGCGAAATAGGTCCTCCGATCAGGAAGAAGATATTGGTGTAGTGGGGTCGGCAAGAGGGGAGGGGTGAATTGCTTGCAAAATAAGAACTACCCTCCTCGTACTTTCAACTCTAAAATAGTAACAATAAAATAAAAACAAAATACCAGAAAGGAAAGAAAGAAGACTCAAGGATTTGACTTGGTTACAACCTAGGTGGTTGTTAATCCAAGGCGGTTGAACAACTCTACTAGAAACATCTCCTTCACTGTAGGCGGAGAAGCCTTTTTACACACTAAGAAAGCTCAAATGTTGCTAGGAATTGAATACAGAGTTGAATGAATAATTTTCTAGCTTCAAGGGCCTTTATATAGCTCCTGGAAATCCTATCTCGAGTCTTGAGGGTGCCTCCAAAGGGGTTGAGGGTGCCTCCAAGGGGATAAGTGGATAAAACTTTATTCGCTCGCAAACGGGTTGTTTTGTTGGTTGCTACTCAAAATATCGTACCAGTTCTCCTGCATAAAAATTTTGTACAAGTCCTGAACCATTCCTGACAACCTATTGTGTTATTTAGAAATTAAATTTGGAATCGCAAACGGAACTTAACATTATTGATTCCAAATTCAACTTATCTGTTCTTAGTGGTTTAGACTTGGATCGCAAATGATGCTTAACATTATTGATCCAAATCCACCCATGTTACAAATTCAATTAAATATTAATTTCAGAGATCGGCTTCCAGGTTAAACATGGCGAGACACTAGGTCTTCTTGGGTATGGGAGCATCCACCACTTCTTAGACAAAGTCTTTCAACGAAATTTAATATTTAATTTCCTTATAGTAACCCTAGGTTTAACTAAAAAGAACAATCGAATCATAAGTTCAAAAAACAAAAGAAACACAAAATCAAAAATATAAATTCGATTACCTAGATTCATTAGCCTCTTGTGTTTGGTATTTCAAGATCTAAATAAAAGGATGAACTAGTTATGATACGGAAACTAATAACTAGTTATACCTTTTATAGCTTATAGACCTCACGATCTTCTGTCATATTCCACTTCTTATCTCGGGCGTCGTGTGGGCGACGATCTACCTAGACGAGAATCCACCCAAGCTTCCTTCTTCTCCAAGCAAGTTTCGGCCACCACAAGAACTCCAAGAGAAGATGAGGTTCAACCACCACCACCAAGCTCCAAGGGATGCTAGAAACAAAGTCTCCTTCCTCTCCTTCTTCTCCAAGCAAGATCCGACCACCATAAGAACTCCAAGAGAAGATGAGGTTCGGCCATAAGAAGAAGAGAGGGGAAGGAAGAGGGTCGGCCACACCAAGGAAGAAAAGAGAGGAATACTAGATGTATATTCTTGTGAGGTGAGACACCTCTACCCTCTCTTTTATATTCCTTGGTCTTGGCAAATAAGGAAAGTTTTAATAAAAACTTCCTTATTTTCCCTGCCATTGAAAAGGGAAATTTAACTAATTAAAAATCCTTTTCTCTATTAATGTGGTCGGCCATATCTAATCCTCCAAGGAAGGAAAGTTTTAAATATAAAATTAAAACTTCCTAATTTATTTCCAGAAATTTTTAAATAAAATTTCTCTTTTAAAAATTCCCTTCATGGTTCGTCATCAAAGGAAACTTTTATAAATTAAAATCTCTCTATTAAAACATGTGGATGATTTACAAAAAGAAAAGTTTTCTCTAAAATTAAAATCTTCCTTTCAATCTACAAATAAGGAAAGATATCAAATCTTTTCTTAATCTTTTGTAGAAATTATAAAAGGAAAGATTTAAATTTTAAAACTCTCTTTTAAAATCATGAGGATGGTTAAAAAAGGAAAGTTTTATCAAAAATTAAAATCTTCCTTGTAACTACAAATAAGGAAAGATATCAAACCTTTCTCTTAATCTTTTGTAGAAAAGTATAAAAGGAAATATTTAAATTTTAAACTCTCTTTTAAAACCATGACTTTCATATAAGAAAAATTTTAAAAAATAAAATCATTTTAATTTATTGTGGCTGGCCACACCAAGCTTGGGTTCAAGCTAGGGCCAACCACCTCTTTAAACCATCTCACCTTGGTTTGGCCGACCCTAGCTTGGGCTCCAAGCTAGGCTTGGCCGACCACCTTAAGGTGGGTAAGAAGGTGGGTATGGGTGGGTATAACACTTTATAAATAAGAGGCTATGATAGGGACCGAGAGGAGGAATTAGTTTTGGTCTCCCGATGAACTTGAGCTTCCCGTGTTTGCCCCGAACACCCAACTCGAGTTCATCAATAATATCTCATTCCACTAAAGAGTTATTATTGAACTACCGCACCAATTCCATATTACTATATGAGCTCCTTCTTATCATGAGTGTATTAATCTCCCTGTGTTTAAGATATCGAATGCCCACTAATTAAATGAGTTACTAACAACTCAATTAATATCTAGCTCCAAGAGTAGTACCACTCAACCTTATCGTCATGTCGGACTAAGTCCACCTGCAGAGTTTACATAACAATCCTTATAAACTCCTCTTGGGGACATTATCAACCTAGATTATTAGAACACAGTTTCATTCTATAATCAACAACACACCATATAAATAATACCATTTCCCAACTTATCGGGCCTATTGATTTATCGAACTAAATCACACCCTTTGATAAATTAAAGAAATAAATATTGAGTATATATGCTTGTTATTATATCATGATTAAGAGCACACACTTCCATAATAACAAAGGTCTTGTTCTTTTATGCAGTTAATATAAAAAGAACTTACCTTAAATGGTCTTGCTCAATACACTCAGAGTGTACTAGTGTAATTTTATAGTTAAGATAAACTAATATCAAATTACACTATGACTATTCCAATGGTTTATTCCTTTCCTTATTAGTCATGAACTACTATTTATAATTTATAAGGAATTGATAACATGATCCACCACATACCATGTTATCTACAATATAAATTAATTGAACAACTACACTTAGCATATAAATGTAGACTTTTGACCAATGTGATTCTTTATTTCAAAATAAATGTTTATAAAAAACTAGGCTTTTAGTATACACTCTAACATGTTTGACCCAGTTGAGGGCACCCTCAATGCTGTTGAGGGAGCCCTCAATACAGTTGAGGGTGCCCTCACTCTGGTGAGGGTGGAGGCGCCTCAACAGTTGTTGAGGGCGCCTGCAGCTGCTTTTCCAGCACTTCTTCATCTTCTCTTTATCTTCCGAAGTCCTGATAGCTTGGGTGATTGTGGCTAACTGAAATAGGGCGCACCCGAACCCAATTTTCGGCTTTCTCCTCGAGCAGACTTTCGCCCCAGCTTCTCTTCCCTCGAACGTCGTACACATTCTTCTCGTCCACTGGTGTACTCTTCCATAGCTCTTTCATCCTTCGGACACACCGAGCCCGTCAACTCCCTTCCCGTACCGTCCTTCTCGCTAGCTGTGTCTTCTGCTCGACTTCTTGCGCTCCTAAGCTCCTGCACACTTAGACACAGGGATCAAAACCAAACAAGAGCTAACCTAACTTGGTTGATCACATCAAAACAGCCACGGGGTCCAACAATCCCTCCCTTTTTAATGTGCATCAACCCAAGTTCAAGTTACGGTAAAAAAAAAAGACAAGTAGTAATTTAAAGAAATTACTAAACTAGCATTTTAAGTATAAGGATTGCAATAATAGAATTTGCAATACTAAGTAAACAAAAGATAAAAAAATATTATCTTGTTCCTAAAAAAACTTTAATATTATCTTATTCCAAAAAAAAATTTAAGGGGGTGTTTGGTTCTTTCCTAGGAATAGGAATCGGAATCAGAATCATTGTATTGTGGAATGAGAATGGGTATGCGCATGAATATCACTCTTAAAAGCAATGTTTGGTTAGTTGCATATTTTCTATCAGAATAAATCAAAATTTCCCTTTTTACCCTTAAAGGAAAATAAGAGAAAAAATTAGATGTGAGAGAAAAATACGATGAAAGAGAATGATGAGGGAGAAAGTCTAATGAGAGAGAAAGTGTGATGAGAAAGAATGAAGAGAGAGAAAGTGTGATGAGAGAAAATGAGAAAAGAGAGTGTGATAGGAGAGATCATGATGAGAGAAGATGAGAGAGAAAATATGATGTGAGAGAAAGTATGATGGGAGAGGATGAAGAGAGAGAAAATGTAATGAGAAAAATGAGGAGAGAGAGTGTGATGAGAGAGATTAAGTAGAGAGAAAGTATGATGAGGAAAAAAGAGAGCAGTGGTGTGATGGGAGAGATTGAGGAGAGAGAAAGTATGATGAGAGAGAAAGTGTGATGAGGAAAAAAGATAGCAGTGGTGTGATGGGAGAGATTGAGGAGAGAGAAAGTACGATGAGAGAGAAAGTGTGTTGAGAAAAAAAAGATGGAGTGTGACAAGAGAGATTGAGGAGAGAGAAAGTGTGATGAGAGCGAAAGTGTGATAAGAAAAACAGAGAAAAGATAGTGTGATGAGAGAGATTGAGGAGAGAGAAAATATGATGAGAGAGAAAGTATGATGAGAGAAAAAGAAGGAAGAGAGTGCGATGGAAGAGATTGAGGAGAGAGAAACTATGATAAGAGAGAAAGTGTAATGAGAAAAAAAGAGGAAAGAGAGTGTGATAGGAGATATTAAGGAGAGAGAAAGTGTGTGATAAAATGATGAGAGAGAAAATATGATGAGAGAGAAGTGATATGAAAGAAAAAATAAATAAATATATTTTGATATTTGGTATTAAGGGAGAAAATTTTAATTTTAGGTCAAGGGTATTTTTGGAATAAGGGAATATTTTGATTGATGAAAATAGGGTAATGACTCATTGAAGGGGAGGTACATGGAAATGAGTTATTACCCAATTTCAAGGATTCATTCCTTTATTTACATTTCTATTCCTATAATCCAAACATTAACAATGACAATCAATGATTCTCATTCCCATTCCCCACTCCTATTCCCCTAAATCAAACGCCCCCTTAGTACTAATTTTTTAAAAAATATTAATCTCCCCCTAAACTTGTTCCTATCTCTCCCCCTATGATCACAACTAAAAACGGGGTAGGAATTTTTCAAAATAAATTCTAAGTTAACAAAGAACTCTAACTTTTAGGCAATTTAAACAAAGTATTTTTTGAGAAATTTCCAACAAATGTTTAAAAAAAACTTGTTAAGGCATTGTTTAATTCCTATTTTCATGCTTTATCAGTAAGTTAATTAAATATTTTATTTCAATATTTTGACTTCCAGGCCATGGCGAGGCACTAGGCCTTCTTGGTTATTGGAGCAACAATCACTTTCTTAGACAAAGTCTCATAAGGAAATTAACTGTTTAATTTTTCTTGCTGAAAGCGCTAACTTACAAAGATTTAATCTAGAAAAGATTTTGAAACCCAATAGAGATTCCTTCCTACTGGGTTAGTTAAAAACTTAGGGGGTACATAATTTTTTGGTATCCTTCTTAGTTGTTCTTGATGTTGTTTAATATACCAATTTAATTTATCATAAAGTCTAAGTTTTGATTTTTGAAATTTATTTAAGCATGCATGATCATTTTTTAATTTTTCAATTTCCAATTTTAACTTTTCATTTTCTGAGTTCTAATTATCTAACAGTATTTTAATTCATCAATTTCTTTTTCTGATTTGACTAAGTCTTTAGTAAGTACTTTGATAAAGTGAAAAGACTGTTTAGGGGTTAGCGCACGCACCTGACTTATCTCTATTTCTGATGCTCCTCCTTCGTCGTAACTTTCTTCTTCTGATCCTCCCCCTTCATCTATGCTCATTTCTGAGCTGGTTTCTTCTTCAATTTGATGGTTGGCCATTAGTGCTAATCCCGAGAAGCCTTCGACTTCAGATTCGATGGATGATGATTCATCCCATGTAGTCTTCAGACTCTTGCATTTAGAGGACGTTGGTCTTTGAGACTTCTCCTTGTCCCTTTTCTTTAATTTTGGGCAGTCATCCTTGATGTGCCCTTCCTCATTGTAGTTGCAGCATTGAACCGTCCTTTTGTTGCGTTGATGCTTTCTCGTCTGCGATCTAAATTTATTAGTCTTAATAAACTTATTTAACTTTCTTACCAATAGCACTGCTTCAATTTCGTCGATTGACGCTTCAGAGTTGGGAGCGCCCATCTCGGCTTATAGGCCGCAACATTGTGATTTGACTTCTCTATTTGTTTAGGTTCTACAATTCGAGATTCGTGAAGTTCAAATGTAGAAAATAAATTTTTTAGCGTACTTACCTCAAAGTCCTTAGAGATGTAGTATGCATATACTAAGGACACCCATTTTGGAGTTCTTGGGAAGGCGTTGAGTGCATACTGTATCGAGTCTCGATTTGTTACCGTTTCTTCGAGATTACTTAGTTGAGTTATCAGCTCCTTAATTCTCGCTTGGAGTTGTGCTACCTTTTCGTTGTTGTTCATCCGGAGATTTGTCAGCTGAGTCTGGAGGATGTCACGCTTTGCTAACTTCGCTTCTGAGATGCCTTCGTGGAGCTCCAAGAATTTTTCCCAGAGGTCTTTGGTGGAGTCGTAGCTTCTGATCCGACTTACCTCCTAGGGCGGAAGGACGCTGAACATATGGAATTCTGCTTTTCTGTTGGCCACGAAATTAACTTGCTCCTTTTTCATCCAGTTGTATTCTTCCTTGTCTTTAGGGGATGCAAAACCGTATTTCATAATTAAAAGAATATCAAATTCTGTTTTGAAGAATACCTCTATTCGGTGTTTCCATGTTGCGAAATCTCCATTAAATTTCGGGGGATGAATACTTGCACCGGCCATAGTCTTGATCTTGATGCTTCAGTCGGCGGTCAGTCCTTTTGAGGCAGTCTGGCTCTAATACCACTTGTTGGTGCAGCGAGGCCAACAAAGGGGAGGGATGAATTGCCTGCAAAATAAGAACTACCCTCCTTGTACTTTCAACTCTAAAATAGCAACAATAAAATAAAAAAAATAACAGAAAGGAAAGAAAGAAGACTCAAAGATTTGACTTGGTTACAACGTAGGTGGTTGTTAATCCAAGGTGGTTGAACAACTCTACTAGAAACGTCTCCTTCACTGTAGGCGGAGAAGCCTTTTTACACACTAAAAAAGCTCAGATGTTGCTAGGAATTGAATACAGAGTTGAATGAATAATTTCCTAGCTCCAGGGGCCTTTATATAGCTCCTAGAAATCCTATCTCGAGTCTTGAGGGCGCCTCCAAAGGGGTTGAGGGTGGCTCCAAGGGGATAAGCGGATAAAACTTTATCCGCTTACAAATGGTTTGTTTAACCCAGTTGAGGGCACCCTCACTCTGGTGAGGGCAGAGGCTCCTCAACAGTTGTTGAGCGCGTCTCCAGCTGCTTTTCCAGCACTTCTTCGTCTTCTCTTTAGTTTCCGAAGTCCCGATAGCTTGGGTGGTTGTGGCCAACTGAAATAGGGCTCACCCGAACCCAATTTCTGGCCTTCTCCTCAAGCAGACTTCGGCCCAGGCTTCTCATCCCTCGAACATCGTGCACGTTCTTCTCGTCCACCGGTGTATTCTTTCGCAGCTCTTTGGCCCTTTGGACGCACCGAGCCCATCGACTCCCTTCCCGTGTCGTCCTTCTCGCTAGTTGCGTCTTCTATTCGACTTCCTGCGCTCCTAAGCTCCTGTACACTTAGACACAGGGATCAAAACCAAACAAGACCTAACCTAACTTGGTTGATCACATCAAAACAGCCACGACATCCAACAAAAGAAAACAAAAGCAGCGCATCCCGAGGAGAAATAGGCATGATCATCGGAGGACCGACCGACGGTGACTCCAATAGAGTCAGGAAACCGTATGCTCAGTGACTAGAGATCCATGCCATGGAATGCAGCAAGGAGAAGGTCAAAGGGCCTGAGATCAGCTTCGACCCCAGCGATTTGGAGGGAGTGGGAGATCCCTCATGATGACGTATTGATCATCCGAACGGTAATTGCTAGTTACACTATTCACCAAACTTTTGTTGATACAGGGAGTTTGGTGAACATCATCTTCAAGAAGACGTTCAATTAATTACAAATCGATCGAAATGAGTTGCTGCCCATGACGACCTCACTATACGGCTTCACGGGCAATGAGGTACTGCCGCTCGGACAGGCCCAACTGGCCATCTTGCTCGGGAAAGAACCACTGATGAGAACCAGAACCACGAATTTCATCATGGTGGATGCACCGTCGGCCTATAATGTTATCTTGGGCTGACCGACCCTCAATGAATTCCGGGCGATGGTGTCTACCTATTGCTAAAAGATCAAGTTCCTGGTGGATGACCGGGTAGACGAAGTCAAAGGCGATCAGCTGGCTGCTCGGCGATGCTACGTTGAGATGGTCAAGACCGAAGCAAGAAGCACTCAGAAGAATCCACGCTTGGAGGTGAACGCCGTCACCAAGAAACTTCATGGGTTGGCCTACGAAGAAAAGTCCAAATTCACCCAAGTTGGACGGTGGCCACCATATTAATCACGACCAATCGGGAACCTAAGAAGAAGGCAGAGCAGTTGTGGATCACGGATCATCTCGAACCCTACAGGGTTGGATGAGAGGTGCACGAGTGAATTATGTATTTTTGTATGTTTCCTGAACGTAGGGCAAAATATGAATAAAAGTGAAGAATGCCTCTTGGGATGCGTTTTTCTCAACGGTCGAATGACAACCTTAAACCCTTGTCTTCATCAACGGTTGAGCGGTGACCTTAAACCCTTGTCATCATCAGTGGTTGAGTGGTGACCTTAAACCCTTGTCGTTATCAACGATTGAGAAGCGACCTTAAACCCTTGTCATTTGTAATGACCCAAATTTTCTCATTTTGAGCCCCATAAATAATTCAAAAATATTATTAAATGTTATAGAAAAATTCTAGAGATTTTTAGAAATTTTTAGAATATTTTTATGCAATTTTTGGAGTTCGTTTGGTATTTTTACCAAGGAGGATAAGTTTTAAAAATAAACTAAAATAATAATAATAAAAAAAAGGGTTGTAGAAGTTGGGTTTCGAACCCAGCACCCCGGACCCAAGCAAAATCGGCCCAACCAACCGAGCTGCGCTCAATTTGTTAATCATATATGGAGTGATATATATTTAAGCAGTAGTTAAGAACAGTTAAAATAAAAGGGAAATTAAACGCTCGGTTGAGGTTTCGAAACCGTGACCAGAGGTTTCGGTTAAACACAGCCAACCAACTCTTCCAGCGGGCGTTTCTTATTAAAGAAGGAGAAATATTCTATTTGAACAGTAGTTAGGAAATGGAGAATAAATACGAAATAAAATGGTTGCAGCCGAGATTCGAACCCACAAGTTGGGCTTTAAGCAGAACGCAGCCCACCAACAGACCAGCCGAACTTTTCTTAACTAAATATATATCGAAATATATTTAAGTAGTACTAGTTAACAGAAATATGAGAGTATTAAAAGGAGAACTTAAGTTTTGGCCGTGACCTAATTTTTCCCCTCTCCTATTCTTTCTCTCGCGCGGCGTCGGGGTTCTCTTGGGCGAAATCGCAGCCGCCGCCAGGATTTCTTCCTCCGGTGGCCGGCGAAGGTTTCCTTCCGACGGATCTTCACCAATTGAGACCACCTCGGCAGGAGGGCGCGTAGGCACGAGGAAGCGGCCGGGGAAACTCAAGCTTCGCCGCAAACCCTAGATTTCTCCCTTCTGGTTGTAAGTCCTAAAAGCAAAGGTGAGTTGCTTCTCACCTGCAGTAGGAGTAGCTCCGAATTGGCTTTGGTGTTTTCTTGTTTTCTTGAGTTTTGCCGTGAAGAATCTTGGTTTTTGTTTGCTGCCGTGAACCTTAAAGAAAGAAGAGACAAATTAGTTCAGTAAGCATGAAGAACAGATTTTCGGATTCCTGTGTTGGGCAAGGAATAAGGAAGAGTTTAGTTTCCTTTAAAGCATGTAGTTTGATTTTGTAGAATGGTATGTTATGATACAATACATGAAGAACAGTCATGTTTTCCTAGGTTTTCAGTAGCAAATCTTTGTTTGGTTGCAAGGTGTGTACAATGGCACAATGTTGGTGAATATGCTGTGAGATACTTGATTGTAGTTTAGTCCTTAAAGCATGTAGGTAAATGTACTGCAGATTTATGCAATTGATATGGAATTTGTGATGTGTTCAGATTATGGTGGTGTAGAATCAATTCTGTTGATGCTCTGTGAACAGTTAGGCTAAGAAATTTTGTAGACAGTAAGTGGTAATATGATGAGCAAGTTGATTTATAAAAGCTGGAGAGAAGATTATTTTATAGCAAATAGAAAGATGTAAGTGCAGGTGGTGACAAAATTAAATCTTGGACGTGAAAGATTTTATGGATCTTAAAAGGAAAACGAGAGTATGAAGCTTTTTAATGTTAAAAGATCTTAGTTGAAGAATTAGCAATGTGAGAGACACAGTAATATAAAGATAAATAAGAGTTAGAGGGAGACAAGGGATAGTCATAACATATGACAGTATTAAGCTCTATAATAAGTCAGATCAGCAGGAATGATGATAAGAGAATACTAGTAATGTTAGATGGATTCTAAGTAAATTGTAGTATATAGTATATTTACTGCAACTCTACTTGCACTATTCAGCTTATATCAGTTAGATCTCTTAATGGCTAATTTAAACATGCAGTGATCTCTTCATTTTGTAGTTTAGTGTTTCAGTTTGAAATTGTTCTGTTAATTCCGAGCACGAACAGTTTAGATTTCCTTTGCCTATAGGTTAATGCTATTGTGAGTAGTTGATCTATTTAATTTATGGTAGTTACTTCACTTATCAGCTTTGGAGATGTAGAACCATGGAACAATTAGAATTGTAGCCTAGATTCTACCATGCACGAATAGTTTTTTTTTGAAGCTTGCTGTGAGGTTTCGGTTTGTAGCAGATAAAACAGATTTTCAAAGTGTTAAAGATGGTTTCTAGTGTGCATTGTATTCCTTGGGTTGACTGTAGAATTTCTGGACAGATTAGAAGGAATAGATTTAGGTGTGGTAGTAGATGTGTTCATTGTTTCATTTTTAGTGTAGTTTCCTTTAAGCAACTAGTGCTATAGCAGTGCAGATTTTTTTTTATTAATATGCAGATTTTAGTTAAACTTAGCATGCAGATTTATGTTAAGCTTTGTATATAGATTTTCAGTACGTAGGGTGTGTTCTAGTGCACACCAAGTGTTCGATAGAATGCTTAGCTCAGTAGGATGCTACAGTAAGCATCTAAATAGCACAGTGAATGCAGTAAGAAGCATTTAATTCAGCTTATATAGTCTTGCTACAGCTTTTATGGACTAGATGTCCAATGGGTGGGCTCCCACAGTCGCCTCTAGGTTCAGATAACCTAGTTAAAGCAAGGTAAGAAAATTAATTATGAAATCAATATTTTATTTTCAGCAAAGGCACTGTACTGGATTAGATATCCATTGGGTTGGGCTCTCACAGTCGTCCCTAGGTTTAGATAACCTAGTAAACCCTACTAGACTCGGAACTTGCAATCCCGGGTTTAGTTAGGGATGCGCGCACAAGTACAGTTGCCGGGCCCATCAGCAGCATGATTATTATTTTAATCTATTATGTAAATAGTTTTCAAAACTTCACAAATTAGTTATGTGAATACAAGTTAGACTCAGTTTAGCATTAATTAGTTTAGCTTAGGTATCAATTCAGTTTCTTATTGATACACATGATAGTTCTATGATTAGCTATACATGTTTAGTATTTTAGTTAGTATGATTCCTTTATTGGTTTATGAGCATGATTAGCTTTACATGTTAGCTTTTCAGTTAGTTCCTTTGCTATTTATGAGCATGAGTAGCTTTACATGTTAGCATTCAGTTTTAGCATATTTTTATTCATATACATGCATATCGAGTTTTTGTGAGTAGATAGCGCTCACTAAGCTTTATGCTTATAGAATGCATTTCCTCCTACTGCAGATAAAGGAAAAGCTAAAGTATGAAAGGAAGGCGACAAGGAGATGCTGTGACGGTGTGTGATGCCAGGACTATGGAGAGATCATGAGTTTGCTAAGGAAACTGTCAAGACTCCTTTTGAGTTTTCTTTCAGTTATTAAGTTGATAGAGATTGTATTAGTTGTTTCCTTTGTCTATGTTGATTAATTGAGTCTATTCCGCATTGTTAGTTGAGTTATTTCCTATTGTTGGAGCTATATAGTTTCCTATTGCTAGAATAGTTTCTTTTTAGTGTCGTGTTATTATTTCTGCGTGGTTGTGAAAAATATGTTCCAGCCGCCTGTGGCTGTGTATATAGTGTTTGTATCCCAGTTTGGGGTCACCGGTACAGGGGAGACTCTGCCGAAATTTTTCGGTAGGGATTTCTCGAAGTTAAGTAGCGTACCTGTTAAGTAGAGTTAGTAGTCAAGCAACGGTCACCTTTAGAGAGTAGTAGTAGTGTAGAAAGGTGGGTCGTTACATCATCATCAATGGTCGAGCGACGACCTTAAACTCTCGTCTACGTCAACGGTCGAGTGACAACCTTAAACCCTTGTCTTCACCAATGGTCGAGCGACGACCTTAAACCCTTGTCTTCACCAATGGTCGAGCGACGACCTTAAACCCTGTTCTACATCAACGGTCGAGCGGCAACCTTAAATCCTTGTCTTCACCAACGGTCGAGCGATAATCTAAAACCCTGGTCTATATTAGCGGTCGAGCAGCGACCTTAAACCCTTGTCTACGTCAACGGTCAAACGGCGACCTTAAACGCTTATCTTCACCAACGGTTGAGTGGTGACCTTAAACCCTTGTCTTCACCAACAGTTGAGTGACAACTTTAAACCCTCGTCTTCCCCAACGGTCAAGCGACGACCTTAAACCCTGGTCTATGTCAACGGTCGAGCGACGACCTTAAACTCGGGTCTATATCAACGGTCGAACGACGACCTTAAACCCGGGTCTACATCAACGGTCGAGCGATGACCTTAAACCCTAGTGTCCGCCTAATCTTCCTCTACGGTCGAGCGACGACCTTAAACCCTTGGCTCAGTGCAGCGGCAGCAGGTGTGACACATGGTGCATCGCCATGGGCCAACATTTAATGAGGACAATTAAAAGGCATGGGGGCACGCTCAACCTTAATACAAAGAGATTTGCACGATTTTCTAGAAATCTGGGTGATGTAAGCCAGGATCACGCTCACCCAGAGAAGCCTAAGAAAAGATTGCCAAGTGTGAATGCTCATTGTGTCGATCGGCTTAAGGGGGCAGAACTATAGCCGATCGAAAATCCTCAATAGGCCGATCAGCAAAGAGTGGTCACATAGCTGACCGTTTGGTCATGTTAGTCCGATCAAAGGCCAAGAAGTGTCGAAGCCGATCGGGTGAAAAGCTTCACAAACAACTTTGTTCAGTCAGTCGGACTTGCAGCCTCCTTCGACTAGACTTGAGGGGGAGGCATGTGATGTGGTGATAAGACGGGGCCCACCCTGCATAGGATAGTTGTTGTGGTGGAGGTCAAAGTCAAAGCAGTCAATGCTCAGATAGCATCGACCGGTCGGGCGAGCATGCCCCGACTGGGGGGAGAAGGTCTCAATTCACCGTCGCCTTCGATACGGGGAGGAGTCAAACGTCTGACGCTCAATGGAGTAGGAAACGCTGGAAGGAGGAGTCTATGTGCAGAAGCTGGGCCGAGCGGCTATCCCGCTCGACCAGGCAGCAGGACTTAGCAATGGTAGAATGGAACTTCTGTCGAGCGGCTACCCCGGTAGGCCAGGCACAGGACTTGGCAACTGCAAAGCAGAATTTCTGTCGAGCGGCTACTTCGATCGACTAGGCAGCATGACTTGGCAATGGCGGAGTGGAACTTCTGCCGAGCGGCTACCCCTTTCAATTAGGCAACAGGACGTGGCACAAACATGGTTGATTTCGACCGAGTGGACGAGATACAGGAACAGCGAAGTTCCGGCCGAGCGGCCAACCCACTCAGCCTAGTAGCATACTCTTTCTGGTATCCATCGACATCCCTTTGGGAGTTAGGGCCGTCGACATTGGGCATGGATAGCCAGAAGATCGTACGATGGAAGTTTCCACTATCACCTCAGAGATATGCTCAGCCTGTTAAGGTACTATATCAGGGACACTTTAATGACAAACCTTTTTAGGGAAAACTTTAGGAAGCGTGCCCATCTTGGGGAGCGTGCCCGCGCGCTACAGGATCTCTATATAAAGGGGGTCCAAGCATATGCAGAGGTACACAATACATGCGATATTCACTATTTACGCTATAGTCTTCTTGTTGCTCCGCCTTATACTTTATCACCGGTGACTGACTTGAGCGTCGGAGGGCCAACGCCGAGGACCCCTTCCCTGGCTCGACACTGACGTAATTTGTGTTGTAGGTCTGAGGGGAGTCTACAGGCAATTAGCGGGAGCGCCACATCCCCAGAATTCCATCTCATCGACTTTCGGGCAGGATTAACGCCAATTGACAACACTAGAATTCTAATGGACCCATAAAATTGGAATTCGGAAATAAAGAAGAAGGCCTAGATTAATTTCAAAGCCCTCAACACAATCCGGTGAGGGTTAACAAAGGAGGATTTGAACCGCATTTGCCCACACGAAAACACCAAGGAGCTATGGGACAAACTCATAGAACTGTACGAGGGAACCAATGACATAAAGGTAATGAAAACAGATTTATATTTAAATAAATTATTTAATATAAAAATGTAAGAAGGTGAGACTGCAAATGAGCTACATGCGGGGATAAAGGACATCCTCAACAGACTTCACACAATCAGTCACTAGATGAAGAATCGTGATCTTATAAGGTACGCTCTAAATGCATTTTCTCGAAATGCACTGTGGGCATCCATCGTGGATGCCTATAAAATTTTAAGGAACTTCTCCAAGTTAAAGTTAGATGAACTTTTTTGTGAATTGGAGCTACACAAATAGACTAATGCCAAATCCGAGGAAGTGTTGCTTTTATTGCAGGAACATCAAAAGAAAATACCAGAACCAAACCGGAACCTGAAGTTGAGTCTGACCAAAACTCAGACGATGAAAAATACCTGGTGAACCTGGTAAGGAAGATGTTCACCAGGAGAAAGAAGAATTTCACAAAAAGGGGCATATAGAAGATCAACTCAACCTCAAACTTTAGCAACAACAAGATGAACGTTACATGCTTTGGATGCAACAGAATGGGACACTACAAGAGCGACTGCCTGAATCTGAAGAAAAAGAAAGCCCTCAAGGCGACGTGAGATGAATCATCCGTGGAGGAATTAGATGGCGATGAATCAAAGCACACCAACTACCTCGTGCTGATGACTTACGGACTAGAATCAGAAAGCGACTTAGAAGATGGGTCCGAACCCGAATTAAGCCATGAGTCCGTACTCATTTCTAAAGGTTCCGATGAGGTACAATTTACTTTAAGAAAAAAAGTTTTTAAAAATAATAACATGTTTAAATAAAAAAATTAACTATGTCTGAAAATAAAATAAATGGACTAAATCTATAAAATAAATTACTTAACGATCAATTAAACTCAAACTCAACAGTTAAGCTAATTCAACCTGAAATCTTGACTTAAGTTGCAAAACTTGAGGAGGATAATTCCAGATTGAAAGGAGAAATACTTGAACTAAAAGAACTACTAGAAACATTTACAATTAGATCCAAGTACCTTGACATGATACTTGGATCACAAAGAGCTACATACAACAAGTCCAGTCTCGGATACAAATCCTGCTCGACTGACAAAACCTTTATACCACTTATAGATCAAAATAAGAATCTAACTAAAGTCTGGGTTTTGAAAGCATGTCTAACCATGCAAGTAGGACTGAATCAATTTTATGTACCTAAAAATGAAATCTACTATCTAAAACCAAATCTAATTAAAACTATAAATTCAAAACTAAACCTAAAAAAGGGACAAAAGTTTAATTTGGTCAACGATATTGGTGAAGTTTTGGATGATAGAAGGTTAGGAAAACTCTATCTATGCATGTCTAGGAAGATATGACTTCAACCTGGTACATTTGGCTCAGTGGAATTAACTAAAGCTACCCCTTACGAATTCTAACTAGTTAGACCAGAGTTTTGTTATTAAGTTTAGTGGATAGGACTATTTAGAAAATTTCGAAGGCATGGTTACTCTATGATGCCCAGGTGACTCACCATAACTCAGAAGTTTATCCAAACAATGCCTATTTATTGAACCCAAAGCTAAACTTGAATCTAACATAAGTTAAACCTAACCCTAAAATTCAAACTAATTCATCTCCCAAAATTAGGATCCCTTGATTGAAAATATAGATCGGGTGAGATGACTAATAATTTAATTCAAAATAAGATAAATTAAAATTAAAATTAACTTAAAATTAACTTAAAATTAAATTAAAGTTAAATTAACTTAAATTAAATTAAATCAAAATAAATTAAACTAAATAAATTAAAAATAAACTAAATTAAAATAAATAAAAAATACACTAAATTAAATAAAATAAATTAAACTAAATAAAATAAAATAAATTAAACTAAATTAAATAAATTAAAAATAAACTAAATAAAATAAAATAAAATAAAATAAATTAAATTAAATTAATTAAAATAAAAATTAAACTTAAAATTTAAAATTAAAAACCTAAAATTAAACTTAAAAACTTAAAACTTAATACTTAAAAAAAATATGGCACTAATTGAAGGCGCCTCCGAGACCATCGGAGGCGCCCTCAGAAAGGCGGAAAAATTCCCGCCCAACTAACCGAAGGTGCTTTGGTCAGTTGAAAGCGCCTTCCACAGTACATCGAACGTGCCTTCTATCAAGATTGAAGGCGCCTTCGACCAGATCTTTTCCAACGAACAAAGCAATGCTCTGTTCGTGATTTCAGACACAACAAGGCGCCTTCTATAGGTCTCTCTTATGATTTTTCATCTCCAAACCTCAAAAATGTCTCCTAGGTATACCTTAACTCAATCTATCTAGTGAATATTTGATTATGTTGCATTTTCTTTGTCAAACTGTGCTATATGCTATTAGGAAATGATGACATGTTATTTCTAGACCTAGTAACACCCCATCTACTGATACTACGTTTCCCTCTGAGTAGCTTAGATTAGATTTTCTGAAGCATACATATGTTGCATTGAAATCTAGATATTTAAGTAGGACTTTCTTTACCGAGTACTCCACTCCTATTATAGAGATTATAGATTACTACCAGTTGGATAGGCTAGTTTACTATAGCCATGCAGTAAATCTAGACTTATGTGCCCAGTTTTATAACAATCTTGTTAAGATTGATGACCTGACCTATTCCATTAGAGTTGATGGGAAGGACTTTCAGTTTTTCCCCACTTTGTTGTATGATAGCTTATGACTTAGGAGGTCAGCCTATCCATTTTTATGCTATCTTAGTAGGGATTTTTCATTTGACGAACCCTACTCCCATATTACATTAGATACTATATACATGTATTTTTTGGGGGAGGAGATGTTGGTTGCTACTCGGAAAACCTAGAGGTTCCACTGTACAAAAATTTTGTACAAAGGTCTGAACCTTTTTCCTAGCTACCATGTGTTCTTTTAAATTAAATTTTGGATCGCCTGCGGAACTTAACACGTTTGATCCAAAACTTAATATATTTGTTCTTTTAGGTTTTAACTTGGATCTCCTGCGGAACTTAATACGTTCGACCCAAGTCTCCTTAAGTTATTAATTCCATTAAATACTAATTTCCATAAAAGGTTCCCAGTACTGACGTGGCGAGGCACATGACCTTCTTGGATAAGGGAGCAACCACCACCGACTAGACAAAACCTTTAATAGAAAGCTAATATTTAATTTCCTAAAATAACTTTAGGTTAACCAAAGAGAACAATCAAATCACAAGGAAAAGAAAGAAAACAAAAGAACACAACATCGAAAAACATATTCGAAATACTAGAACGTAAGCCTCTTGTATTTGGTATTATTTCCATAAATAACTAGCATGATGCGGAAATAAAAATTACTAATTATACCTTGTAGAAAAACCTCTTGATCTTCTACCGTATTCCTCTTCTAACCTCGGACGTTGTGTGGGCAACGATCTACCAAGATGAGAAACCACCAACCACCTTCTTCTCCTCCAAGCAAGGTTCGGCCACAAAGGAAGAACTTTACCAAAGAAGAAAATCAAAATACTAACCAAGCTCCAAGAGATGCTAACTTTCTCTCCTTCTTCTTCTTCTTCTCCAAGTAGTATCCGGCCACCACAAGAACTCCAAGAGAGATGAAGTATTCGGCCACCACAAGAGGAAGAGAGGGAGAGGGTAATGGCCGGCCACAACACCAAGGAAAAAGGGAGAGAAAATAATAGAGGTTGTGTCTCATGAAGGCACCCTCACCCCTTCTTTTATATTCCTTGGCCTAGGCAAATTAGGAAATTTAATTATAATAAAATTTCCTCAATTTCCTTGACATGATTTAATTTAGAAAAATAAAATAAATTTTCCAAATCAATCTTCAATGGCCGGCCACATCATTGGAGAACAAATTGGACAAGTTTTAATCAACAATTAAAACTTCCTAATTTGTTTCCGGAAATTTTAAAAAATAAAATTTCTCTTTAAAATCTCTTCATGGTTGATAAAAGGAAATTTCTATAATTTTAATTTTATCAACATGTGAATAATTTTTAAAGAAAAAATAAAACATCTCTCCAATCTACAAATAAGGAAAGAGATCTAATCTCTTTCTTTAATCTTTTGTAAATCTTTTACAAGAGAGATATTTTAATTCTAATTCTCTTTAAATTATATCTTCCACATTATAATAAAAATTAAAATTAAATTTCTTTTTTAATTTATTTTGGCCGGCCCTACTAGCTTGGGTTCAAGCTAGGGCCGGCCACCCAATAATATACCTAGGCCGGCCCTAGCTTGGTTCCCAAGCTAGCTTGGCCGGCCCCTTATTGGTGGGTATAGAAGGTGGGTATAGGTGGGTATAGAACTCTATAAATAAGAGGCTACGATAGGGACCGAGAGGAGGAATTGGTTTTGGTCTCCCGATAAAATTAAGCATCCCGTGTTCGCCCCGAACACACAACTTAATTTTATCAATGATAATTCATTCCACTAGAGAACTATCATTGAACTACCGCACCAATCCCAAATTACATTTTTGGGCTCCTTCTTATTATGAGTGTGTTAGTCTCCTGGTATTTAAAATATCGAATGTCCACTAATTAAGTGAGTTCGACAACTCATTTAATTAATATCTAAGTCCAAGAGTAGTACCACTCAACCTTATTGTCATGTCGGACTAAGTCCACTGCAGGTTTAACATGACAATCTTTATGAGCTCCTCTTGAGGACATTATCAACCTAGTATCTCTAGGACACGCTTCCTTCTATAATCAACAACACACACTATAAGTGATACCATTTCCCAACTTATCGGGTTTATTGATTCAACGAACTAAATCTCACCCATTGATAAATTAAAGAAATAAATATCAAATATATGTGCTTGTTATTATATTAGGATTAAGAGCACACACTTCCATAGTAACTGAGGTCTTTGTTCCTTTATAAAGTCAGTATAAAAGAAACGACCTCAAATGGTCCTACTCAATACACTCTGAGTGTACTAGTGTAATTATATAGTCAAGATAAACTAATACCTAATTACACTACGACCTTCTAATGGTTTGTTCCTTTTCCATTTTGGTCGTGAGCTACTGTTTATAATTTATAAGGTACTGATAACATCATCTTCTGTATGTGACACCACATACTATGTTATCTACAATATAAATTAAATGAACAACTACAAACAAATGTAGACAATTAGACCAAATGTGATTCTTTATTCATAATAAATGTTTACAAAGCTTAGGCTTTCAGTATACATTCCAACAGGAGAGACTACCTACAGTGACTGACTTTAGGTCACTCTCTCTTAGGGTTCAGGACTATATCCTATATCGAGTCCTAACTACTTGCATTCTGCTGATCACATCTCTCGATGATGCAACCATCTCATTCATTTTTTCTGTATGCACTATGCCAGCGTCTTGACATCGACATTGAATTACACTCACAATATCATTCATGCATCCAGTTTCGTCACTAGGTTACAAGTTCACATGCCATATTGTCACATCGACATACATGTTCTTATGCATAGGGGTAGATATGACACAGAATGCAACCACTCCCCTTAGCACATATGATGAGATTGGTCAACGTCAGTTTGCATTAGTGCATATAGACATTACTACTCAGGGGGATTAGCTTGGAGAGCAGGATCACATCCAAATATAGCAAGCGAGGTTGAAGATGATTTTCCACCTATTATTCTGGCCGAGGGGGAGGAGTTGCAGACATTCACGGAGGAGGATGTAACGACCCAAATTTCCTCAATTAGAGTCCTAAAAGTAATTTAAAAATATTTAAAAATGCTATATAAATATTCTAGGGATTTTTAGAAATTTTTAGAGTATTTTTATATAATTTTTGGAGGTTGTTTGGTATTTTTACTAGACGAAGGAAGTTTCAACAAAAAATGTCCAAGCCGAGAATTGAACCCACGACCTTTGACTCGGTCAAAACCCAGCTGACCAGGTGGGCAAACAGATTTTTCTGTTTAGAAGAGGCAGCGAATTTATTTAAGATAGTTAACAGAATATTGGATTATAAAAGGGATAAGTTGATCTTGGATTTGTTTGTTTAGAAAAAGTAGCGAATTTATTTAAGATAGTTAACAGAATATTATAAAAGGGATAAGTTGATGTTGGATTTGTTTGTTTAGAAAAAGTAGCGAATTTATTTAAGATAATTAACATAATATTGGATTATAAAAGGGATAACTTGATGCTCTGTTTTTCCGTGACTTAAACCATTCTCTCCTTCTCCTCTGCGTACAATGGCGGAGCTCGGGTAGAAAATGAAAGGGAGTTAGGGCATCATCTCCGGCGGCCGACCAAGGTCCTAGAAGCCCTTTTTGTTCGGTTGTGAGTCCATGAATCAAGGTAAGTGCTTCTCACCTGCAGTAGGAGTAGTTTCGGACCTTTGTTCTTCTTGAATTCGAAGCATAAGAAGCGCTTATAGTGCAGATTTTTAATTAAGCATATAGTGCAGATTTTAATTAAGCTTATTATGCAGATTTTTATGTAGAGCTTATATTGCAGATTTTAATTAAGCGCTTATAGTGTAGATTGTTAATTAAGCCTATAGTACAGATTTTAATTAAGCTTATAGTGCAGATTTTTATGTAGGCTTATAGTGCATATTTTAATTAAGCTTATAGTGCAGATTTTGTTTATTTACATAGTATGCAGAAATAATGTAGCATAGAATGTAGAATCTTGATTAGAATAGTATGCAGAATTTTGATTAGCATAGTATGCAGATTTTTGTTTATGCATTTCAAAGTTAGAATTTGTTTAAACATTTCAGTTTTTAAAGAAGCATTCTTTTATTAGAGGTATTAACAAATATAAGAAAGATAAAGAAAAGAAAGAAAAAAGGCCAAGGCCTTAAGTAGATCCCAAAGTCAAGACTTTAGGGATTTTGGCACACAAGGTGCTCGTTAAAATGCCGAGGCATTATATATTAGAAGTATTAAAAGATAACAAGTATTTTACTTTTATCAGTGGCACTGTACTGGACTCTCAGTAGTCCTTGGGCTGGGCTCCCATAGTCGGTCCCTAGGTTTAGATAACCTAGTATGCGGGACTCTCAGTAGTCCTTGGGCTGGGCTCCCATAGTCGGTCCCTAGGTTTAGATAACCTAGTATGCAGGACTCTCAGTAGTCCTTGGGCTGGCTCCCATAGTCGGTCCCTAGGTTTAGATAACCTAGTAACCCTACTAGATTCGGGACCAGCTATCTCGGGTCTAGTTAGGGATGCGCGCATAGCAAGTACAGTTGTCGGGCCCAAGAAGAAGTTGATTATTATTTTGAAGTATTATAAGTATAAGTTTTTGAACAAAAGAAATAAGTTTCACATAAGTATAAAAGTATAAAAGAATAAGCTTAGAACAAATGAATTAAGTTTCACTTTGTTTCAGAATCAGCAAGTTTAGTTCCCTTTTATGCTAGCATGTTATTTAGATTAGCTTACTGTTCCTTGCTATTAGAAGAGCATGAGTAGCTTTACATGTTTCGCACTTCAGTATGTTTGTTTATTCACTAGTAGATGAGCATGAGTAGATTTCCTTTTGAGCATTCAGTTTTAGATTTCTGTATACATGCATATTCGTGTTTTTGTGAGTTAGATAGCGCTTACTAAGCAAATTTTGCTTATAGTTGCATTTCCTCTTACTGCAGATAAAGGAAAGGAAAAGTTATAGCAAAGGAAGGCGACAAGGAGGTGCGGATGGATGTGTGATGCCTGGACTATAGAAGCCTTGGGATTTAGCATAAGAATTTATTAACAAAGAGTTGAGTAGAATGTATTAGATGAGTCTTTTAGTCTTCCGCTGTTAGTTAATTGTAAGTTTTGAGTTCTCTGAGAGTTTTAGGAATTACTATCAACATGTGTGCAATGTTAATGAACAACTCTAATTAAGTAAAGTTAGTAGTCCAGTAGTGCTCCGCCCTCACAGTTTAGTAGTGAGGAGGGTGGGGTGTTACAGTTGGTATCAGAGCAGTTCCTATTCTCCAACATCACACATCAGCACCAACCTTGCCGTCTTCAAGTAAGAAAGTATTTAATTTTTAGTATGCTTTTCTTTATTTTTTACAGTAAAGAGAAATCCTTAGAAGTATTAGATTATATGTACAGAATAGGGAGATGTTTAGAAGTGCTTATAAAGTTAAGAATTCTGCTTAGTTTCTTTTACATAACAAGATGTGTTCTGGAATGGTGGTATGATCCGGGGACCTAAGCCCGGTGAGCGCACCAGAATCAAACCAGATGTGTTCTGGGATGGTGGTATGATCTGGGGACCTAAGCCCAGTGAGCGCGCCAGAATCAAACAAGATATGTTCTGGGATGGTGGTATGATCCGGGGACCTAAGCCTGGTGAGCGCGCCAGAATAAAGGGGAACTCCGGTCCTAAGTTCGGACCCCTACCAACTTAGCGCTAGGGTAGTTGTCTAATCAACAACTTATGTTACGGTACTACTAAGTGCAACTAGGCCACCACAATAGTATGCTTATAAGTATGCATGCAAGTATGTTCAAGTCATGTTATATTTATATTTACGTTTATGTTTAGGTCCACGTTATGTTCATGTTATGTTCTTGCCTATGCATATGGACATGCTTGTGATCGAGTCTATCATTATGTTTAGTTCATCTACCATGCTTACGTTTATGTTGTCATGCTTATGTCACTGCTTATGCTTATGTTCATTGTATGTAGGTTAGGAGGTCCTAAGATACCTTTGATGTGGTTTTCCTTAGTACATTAGATTATGGACGCAAACTAATGCATGTACAAGGTAGAGAACATGCTATAGAATTATTCTAAGTTCGAGGACGAACTTTTTATAAGATATGGAGAATTGTAACGACCCAAATTTCCTCAATTAGAGTCCTAAAAGTAATTTAAAAATATTTAAAAATGCTATAGAAATATTCTAGGGATTTTTAGAAATTTTTAGAGTATTTTTATGTAATTTTTGGAGGTTGTTTGGTATTTTTACTAGACGAAGGAAGTTTCGACAAAAAATGTTCAAGCCGAGAATTGAACCCACAACCTTTGACTCGGTCAAAACCCAGCTGACCAGGTGGGCAAACAAATTTTTCTGTTTAGAAGAGGCAGCGAATTTATTTAAGATAGTTAACAGAATATTGGATTATAAAAGGGATAAGTTGATGTTGGATTTGTTTGTTTAGAAAAAGTAGCGAATTTATTTAAGATAGTTAACAGAATATTATAAAAGGGATAAGTTGATGTTGGATTTGTTTGTTTAGAAAAAGTAGCGAATTTATTTAAGATAATTAACATAATATTGGATTATAAAAGGGATAAGTTGATGCTCTGTTTTTCCGTGACTTAAACCATTCTCTCCTTCTCCTCTGCGTACGATGGCGGAGCTCGGGTAGAAAACGAAAGGGAGTTAGGGCATCATCTCCGGCGGCCGACCAAGGTCCTAGAAGCCCTTTTTGTTCGGTTGTGAGTCCATGAATCAAGGTAAGTGCTTCTCACCTGCAGTAGGAGTAGTTTCAGACCTTTGTTCTTCTTGAATTCGAAGCATAAGAAGTACTTATAGTGCAGATTTTTAATTAAGCATATAGTGCAGATTTTAATTAAGCTTATTATGCAGATTTTTATGTAGAGCTTATATTGCAGATTTTAATTAAGCGCTTATAGTGTAGATTGTTAATTAAGCCTATAGTACAGATTTTAATTAAGCTTATAGTGCAGATTTTTATATAGGCTTATAGTGCATATTTTAATTAAGCTTATAGTGCAGATTTTGTTTGTTTACATAGTATGCAGAAATAGTGTAGCATAGAATGTAGAATCTTGATTAGAATAGTATGCAGAATTTTGATTAGCATAGTATGCAGATTTTTGTTTATGCATTTCAAAGTTAGAATTTGTTTAAACATTTCAATTTTTAAAGAAGCATTCTTTTATTAGAGGTATTAACAAATATAAGAAAGATAAAGAAAAGAAAGAAAAAAGGCCAAGGCCTTAAGTAGATCCCAAAGTCAAGACTTTAGGGATTTTGGCATACAAGGTGCTCGTTAAAATGCCGAGGCATTATATATTAGAAGTATTAAAAGGTAACAAGTATTTTACTTTTATCAGTGGCACTGTACTGGACTCTCAGTAGTCCTTGGGCTGGGCTCCCATAGTCGGTCCCTAGGTTTAGATAACCTAGTATGCATGACTCTCAGTAGTCCTTGGGCTGGGCTCCCATAGTCGGTCCCTAGGTTTAGATAACCTAGTATGTAGGACTCTCAGTAGTCCTTGGGCTGGGCTCCCATAGTCGGTCCCTAGGTTTAGATAACCTAGTAACCCTACTAGATTCGGGACCAGCTATCTCGGGTCTAGTTAGGGATGCGCGCATAGCAAGTACAGTTGCCAGGCCCAAGAAGAAGTTGATTATTATTTTGAAGTATTATAAGTATAAGTTTTTGAACAAAAGAAATAAGTTTCACATAAGTATAAAAGTATAAAAGAATAAGCTTAGAACAAATGAATTAAGTTTCACTTTGTTTCAGAATCAGCAAGTTTAGTTCCCTTTTATGCTAGCATGTTATTTAGATTAGCTTACTGTTCCTTGCTATTAGAAGAGCATGAGTAGCTTTACATGTTTCGCACTTCAGTATGTTTGTTTATTCACTAGTAGATGAGCATGAGTAGATTTCCTTTTGAGCATTCAGTTTTAGATTTCTGTATACATGCATATTCGTGTTTTTGTGAGTTAGATAGCACTTACTAAGCAAATTTTGCTTATAGTTGCATTTCCTCTTACTGCAGATAAAGGAAAGGAAAAGTTATAGCAAAGGAAGGCGACAAGGAGGTGCGGATGGATGTGTGATGCCTGGACTATAGAAGCCTTGGGATTTAGCATAAGAATTTATTAACAAAGAGTTGAGTAGAATGTATTAGATGAGTCTTTTAGTCTTCCGCTGTTAGTTAATTGTAAGTTTTGAGTTCTCTGAGAGTTTTAGGAATTACTATCAACATGTGTGCAATGTTAATGAACAACTCTAATTAAGTAAAGTTAGTAGTCCAGTAGCGCTCCGCCCTCACAGTCTAGTAGTGAGGAGGGTGGGGTGTTACAGAGGAGCTCTTAGGACATCCTTTGACTCTGACTCAGCCCTCGACCTCAACCCAACACTCAACCTCACTATTTGTCGAGGACCAACTAGCTCGACTGAGGAGTCCTCCGCACAGCTTTGGAGTCAGTCTCAGATGGATTTAGCGGCATTCGGGGAGAGATGACTACCGACTTCTCTGCTCTCTGGGTGGAGATTACCATTGGTTTTCAGCAGATCCTATGGACTATGCAAGCACTTGAGCAGCCTTCACCTACAGACAGTGCATGTTTTGGATTATGTAAATATTTAAACATATACTATTTGCCACTTTTTACCTCTATTGCTTAATCAATCTAGGAATGTGTTTGATAGAATAGGACTACTAATTTTACTTTCTTGAAAAAATAGTTTAAAAATTCTAAGGAAAAATCTTTACTTTTATTAAAATTCTCATTTCCTTAGACTTTCAAAATTGATTTTAGCCTTAGTCTAAATCAGATCCATAGAAAGCATGTTCCTATAGATTTAGGACTTGAGTATCTCACAAACACCGTAGGACTCCCTTGATTGTGTATTCCAAAACTTAGAACGGCGTGAGATGCGTAGGCTCATTGCCTAGACTTAAGATGCTTATATTTATGCATCAACACAAGTCTGGGCGAGAAATACCAAATTACAGTGATTAGGTTAAGTAATCCATCTTAGTTAAATACTAACTGAACACAGATACTTAACTTGACTAACCAAGTGAACACTGCTATCTTCTGATAGTTATTTAGTAACTATTGGTTAGACATAGAAGGACACTTTTTAGGTGTTTAGATTATTTTTAATATCATATTCAGGAGGAGAATTTTTAAAACCAAAATTTTAAAATAATTTTAAAATACAAAGTGTTTTTGAAAACTACTTTAAATATACTTTGAAAAATGTTTCGAAAACACACTTAAACTTTTCAAAACATTCTTTTTGAAAAATTACATTTCTAGATAATATTGACTACATTTTGCAAGTAGGTTGAGAAATATAATACAACTTATCTTGAAGAAATTATGAAAATATTTTCAAATTCTTGTTTAAGATACTTTGAAATTCCTTATTCAAAAATTCTTCAAAACTCATTTCAAAATTTTTTTTTTACAGAAGTACTTTTCAAAACCACTATTACGCTATTTTTGAAAATTACCTTGAAAGTTTCTTCAAAAGTATTTGAACTTTAAAATTTACAGTTCATTTTATAAAAGTTATCTTTCAAAACCTAGTATAAAAATTCTAAACTTTCCTTGCACAAAATTCTAATATTTTTATATAAAATACAAGTGTTTTGATAAAAGTTTTTTTAAAGGTTTATAACACTCTTTTAACTCCTTTCCCCAATAATCCTGAGTTTTTTTTTGTTAAAAAAATTTATTATTCTCACTGATTTCTTTACTTATCACATATTTTTCTGTTATCTACTCATTTTTTTTAATGAATGTCAAAGGGAGAGGGTTAGGGGTTAAGTTAGAAAATAAAAGAAAATCAGCATAACTTAACTCCAAAAATGATAAAGAGAAGCGAAACTAACTCATTTTTTTGTGTTGCTTCTCTTAGAATAATTTTGTGTGTATTTGTTGTATATTTTTTCTAACTTAACCTAGGTTGTCATTGCATCAAAAAGGGAGAGATTGTTGGTACAATTTGTATTAACAGTCTAACTCAGATTTTGATGAATGATAAGTAAGTTAAGTTAGATGTTTTGTGATCTAATCGCGTTACCAAGTATACAGGAATTGACAAGTCTAAAGGACTGGACACCAGGATGAAATCTAGCTAGATCCGTGGGACCGGATAGCTGATACAAAGTCAAGATAGGTCAACGGGCCAACTAGATGTCTGGCAGAAAGTCTGGTTGGGTCTGATGGATCGGATAACCAGTAGAAGTCTAGTTGGGTTTGCGGACTAGACAATTAGCATGAAAACCTGGTGGGTCAGAGGACTAGTTAACCAACTACAAGATGGTAAGTAAGGTAAGTCACTGGAGGAGAGTGATTTTGTGAAGACGCGTCTCGGTTGAGGGACAGTAGTTATCGGTCTAGATTGGGTCCATTTTGGATCCCTAATATGAGACCTTGACTAGCTCTTGGTCCTAAGAGGATAGGAGCTAATCACTACTTCTTATTTTCACTGTGATAATCTTATTTTGCAAGTTAGATGTTTTAGTTTTGGACTAACACAACTTACAGGGCAAAAGGAGCAAAAAACCTTCAGATGAACAATACCCGAAGGCGCCTTCAACAGTGGAAGCCGCCTTCGCACTATTCATGGAAGGTGCCTTCAATGGCTTGAAGGCGCCTTCCAAGAGATAAAATTTGGGCATCGTCGTAGATAAGGCACAGCGACTTCGGGATCAGATTTGACCCATTGGAGGCACCTTCAATTCCTATAGAAGGCGTCTTCCATGCCCTATTTAAGGTAGTCTTTGTTGGGTTCGTCGGGCCGCGAAAACCACTTTTTCGCGTAGCGGAAACCCCGAGTCACCCAAAGACATGGATCTCGTGCAAAGATTCGGAAACAAAACTTTTCGAAAAACCTTTTTCTTGTACGAGTTTGTAAAACTTTAGATCTACACTAAAGTTAAGATTATACCTTTGATGCACGCCCCACGCGAGTCCCGCTCGTCCAAATGATGCCGGATCTCAAGACCGTCAAGTGTCGGTCCTCTAGAAGTATCCACACGGACACACTAGATGGAGGGGACCAAAAACCAAGGTGTGCTAGCACCTATGTGGTTCGGCCAAGGGAGGAGGAGAGGGAGAGGGAGAGCTTGAGAGGAAGAACAAGGAGTTACACCACTTGAATGGAAAAATGAATTCACACACCCACACAAAGTGGCCGGCCACTCTCAAAAAACACCCAAATTAATTGCAATTAATATGAAACCATTAAAGAGAATGGCTTTGTAACTTCCATGAGGTGGCACCCATGATGATGTGGAACATCATTATTGGTCCACCTAATGCCAACTCACCAATGAGGTGGCAAAAGGTCAAGTCAAAATTGACCTTTGGTCTTCCTTCTCAAGTCAAGTCAAACTTGACTCAATCTCTACCATGGTGGATCTAATCCAACCATTTGATTCGAGTCAACTTAAATTAATGAATCTAATTCATTAAATTAAATTGATCCAATGAGTCAAAATCAAAATTAGACTCATTGAACACATGAATCAACTTGAGTCGAACTCAAGTTAGCCCAATTAGGATTACTCTTAATCCAATTTGATTCATCAAATGAATCTAATCCTCTTGGTTCATCATATAAACCTAATCTCCATCTAATTGCCCTAAGTGTGTGACCCTATAGGTTCTTGTAATGTTGGCAATGCCCTAAACCCATTTAGGAGCATAAGTAATGAGCGGTATCTAGCAACACATCATTACTACCCAAGTCACAAGAATGTCGAGATCCGACATCACCTTGTGACTACTAATTGTGACTCCTCACAATATATGTGACATTGTCCTTCTATCCTAGACATCTAGATTGATCAATGTGAGGCATAGACCGTGTCATCCTCTAATCAATCTAAATCTTGAACTCCAAGTAGACTCACTCGATCAAATGAGCTCAACATATAATGTTGACTCATTTGGGCATGGCCATGCACTTAGTGGTCTCACTCTATCAAGAATACCGATGTCGCTCCCGTCATATGGGAGGGATAGATCCCATCTACATCACTCACATCCCTCTACATAATTCGTTATATACCCAGTAATCGCCTTTATAGTCCACCCAGTTACGGGTGACGTTTGACGAAACCAAAGTACATAACTCCTTATGTAGGGATCCATGGTGACTTCAGGTCTAAGGACTAATAGTCATACTAATAGCCACATGAGAAAGTATATGACACTCATATAACGATCCATGATACTTTCTCATGGTGGGTCATTCAGTATACATTCTCTAATGCATACCCATGTGTCAGCTTGATATCTCTATATCCATGACTTGTGAGATCAAGTCATCGAGCTGACCTACATGCTAGTCTTATTGTATTAACATTGTCCCTGAATGTTAATACTCGACTAGGAATGATTTAGAGTAGTGTTCTCTATATCATCTCACTATCGATTCAACCAATCGATTGATATAGGTAAGAACCTTTCTACTCTAGGACGTTACTATACTTATTTTATCTGGCACTAATACAAATAAGCATAATAACCAAAAACCAAATGCCTTAATATATATACATGAATATGATATACATGAGTCCATACAATCATCAAATGATTGGCTCTAGGGCTCTAACTAACAATCTCCCACTAGCACTAGTGCCAATCAGTATAGGTTCTAAGGCCTAATGATCTAGTGTGACTATCATGCTTCCTCTGTGCCAAAGCCTTGGTCAAGGGATCTGCGATGTTAGCCTCTGTAGGTACTCTACAAATCTTCACATCTCCTCTATCGATAATCTCTCGAATGAGATGGAAGCGCCGTAGTATGTACTTGGTCCGCAGGTGTGAGCGAGGTTCCTTCGCCTGTGCTATAGCTCCATTGTTGTCACAATAGAGCTCAACTGGGTCAGCGATACTAGGAACCACCCCAAGTTCAGTGATGAACTTGCGGATCCAAACTGCCTCCTTTGCTGCCTCTGATGCAGCAATATACTCGGCCTCTGTTGTAGAATCAGCTACTGTGTCCTGCTTCGAACTCTTCCAGCTCACAGCACCACCATTTAAGCAAAACACGAACCCTGACTGCGATCGGTAATCATCCTGATCGGTCTGGAAGCTAGCATCACTGTGACCCTTTACAGTTAGCTCATCATTGTCTCCATATATCAAGAAATATTCTTTAGTCCTTCTTAAGTACTTAAGAATAGTCTTGACCGCTATCCAGTGACTTTCACCTGGATCTGACTGGTATCTGCTCGTCATGCTCAAAGCATACGAGACATCAGGTCGAGTACATAGCATGGCGTACATGATCGATCCTATGGCTGAGGCATAAGGGATCTGATCCATGCGGTCTCTCTCCTCTCTAGAAGAGGGACCTTGAGTCTTCGAAAGACTCACGCCATGTGACATCGGCAGAAATCCCTTCTTGGAGTTCTGCATGGAAAACCGTCGGAGTACCTTGTCAATGTATGCACTCTGACTTAGGCCAAGCAATTTCTTAGATCTATCTCTATAGATCTGTATCCCTAGAATGCGGGATGCCTCACCTAAGTCCTTCATTGAGAAGCAACTCCCTAGCCAAATCTTGACAGACTGAAGCAAAGGGATGTCCTTCCCAATGAGAAGTATGTCATCCACATACAATATGAGGAAGACAACTATATCCCCTACAACCTTCTTGTAGACACAAGGCTCATCTTCGTTCTTGATGAAACCAAACTGTTTGATTGCATCATCGAATCGAAGATTCCAGCTCCGAGAAGCTTGCTTTAGTCCATAAATGGACCTATGCAGCTTGCATACTCTGCTAGTATGCTTTGGATCTACAAAACCCTCAGGTTGTGTCATGTACATATTCTCGAGTAGGTTTCCATTCAGAAACGCAGTTTTGACGTCCATCTGTCAGATCTCGTAATCGTGGTAAGCTGCAATAGCAAGCATGATCCGAATGGACTTAAACATCGCTACTGGAGAAAAGGTTTCATCATAGTCAATACCATGAATCTGCTTGAAACCTTTAGCTACCAAGCGACCCTTATAGATAAGTCCATCCATGTCAGTCTTTCTCTTAAAGACCCACTTGCACCCAATGGGTTTTACCCCTTCAGGTGGATCAACCAAAGTCCATACTTGGTTGGTGTACATGGATTCCATCTCGGATCTCATGGCTTCTAGCCATTTCTGAATCTGGTCATCACTTCCTGATAGGTGGTAGGATCATCCTCTATGAGCACAATGTCATCATGGTCGACAAGAGAAATGAGTATCTCTCGGTGACGACATACCCTATCGGACAAGAGGTATGTCTACTTGAACCGTTGTTGTTCCTCAACTCTTTGTGGAATAACATCATCCACAACACTTTGTGGTTCCAACTCAACTGCATCAGTGCTATTGTTTGCATCTTGAACTTCTTCAAGATCGAACGCTCCCACTAGTTTTCTAGAAACAAAGTCCCTTTCTAGAAAGACCCGTCTTTGCCACAACTACCTTGTGGGAATGTAGAAGTAATATCCTTTAGTTTCCTTGGGATATCCGATGAAATAGCACTTGTCGGATTTGGGTCCTAATTTGTCTGAGACTTGACGTCGTACGTAAGCCTCACAACCCCAAATCCTCATGAAAGACACCTGGGCATCTCTCCCAGTCCATATCCTATATGGTGTCTTTATCACGGCCTTGGATGGAACTCGGTTGAGAATGAAAGCTGCCGTGTCTAGAGCATAACCCCAGAGGTATGTCGGAAGATATGTGTGACTCATCATAGACCGTACCATATCTAATAAGGTACGATTCCTACTTTCGGACACACCATTCCACTGTGGTGTTCCAGGAGGAGTGAGTTGGGATAGAATCCCACACTCAGCTAAATAGTCACAAAACTCATGGCTTAAGTATTCACCACCTCGATCTGATCGAAGTATTTTAATACTCTTGCCAAGCTGGTTCTGTACTTCATTCTTGAATTCTTTGAACTTTTCAAAGGATTCAAACTTATGTGTCATCAAGTACACATAACCATATCTACTGAAATCATCAGTAAATGTGATGAAGTATCTATAACCACCTCTAGCAGCAACATTGAAAGGGTCACATACATCACTATGTATGAGTCCTAACAAATCAGTTGCTCTCTCGCTGTGCCCACTAAAGGGAGTCTTGGTCATCTTGCCTTGTAGGCATGACTCGCATATCTCATATGATTCAAAATCAAATGAGTCCAGCAAACCATCCTTATGGAGCTGGGATAAGCGCTTGTCATTTATATGACCTAAGCGACAATGCCAGAGATAGGTGTGGTTCATATCGTTCGATTTGAACCTCTTGGTACTAATGTTATAGATAGGGCTCTCAAGGTCTAGAATATAGAGTCTGTTCATCAGAGGTGCACTACAATAGAACATATCGTTTAAATAGACAGAACAACATTTGTTCTTTATTATAAACGAGAATCCTTTCTTGTCCAAACAAGAAACTGATATAATGTTCTTAGTCAATGCAGGCACATAACAACAATCATCTAACTCTAGTATAAGCCCAGAAGGCAGAGATAGAAAATAAGTCCCTACAGCAACAGCAGCAACCCGTGCTCCATTGCCTACTCGTAGGTCTATCTCGCCCTTTGTCAATGCTCTGCTATTTCTCAGTGCTTGTACATTAGTACAAATGTGCGAAGCACATCCGGTATCTAATACCCATGATGAAGAAATAGAGAGGTTGACTTCTATAACATTTATACCTGAAGTAGAAATCTTATTTCTCTTCTTCTTAAGATCTTCCAGGTATTCTTTGGAGTTCCTCTTCCAGTGCCTTGCTTGTCCTTGATATAGGTGACAAAGATGTTCAACCATATCGTAAGCGCTCATCAACTCATGTTGCTTCTGAAGCTTAGAGTTCATGGTTGCGAGCATTAGACAGGACACATCTAATGCGTCATCTTGATGCTTCTTGTAAGCATCTCGGTCTGCTCGCGTGGCAGTGGCAGGAGGAGCCTCCGGAATGGGCTGCTCCAGAATGTACAGTTTACGTTCCTGAGTGAGAACTATTCTCAGGTTCCTGTACCAGTCCAGGAAATTTGCTCCGTTGAGCTTGTCCTTCTTAAGGATAGAACGCAGGGAGAAAGAGTTCGTATTCGACGTCATGGTTATCTACAACAGAAAATTTGCAGAAATAAATATCATATTCTTTTAAAAATCATTTAATTAGGCCTTTAATTAAATGATGCTCCCACTGAATACTATAATTCTTGTGGGACAAGATCCACATCATACTAACCCTTGAGTTAGCTTTGGCTAATACGCCCAAGGCTTAGTATGATCGGTAGGTAACGATTACCAATTACATCTCTATGCAACTCTTGTTTATAGGATCAAGATCCATATTTATATTAAAACTCGAGTTAGCTTTGGCTAATACGCCCGAGAGTTAATATAAACGTGATTTTGTCCTACCTTTCCAACTATTGGAAGAATGCCTATAGTTGACTCGATCCAACCGAGTAACTAGGAATACTCAATCTAATTGAGTTTGTATTCACCCATGCGTTGATAGGCGGGACCAAGATTGTCCCTCCGTACCCTACCAAGATAATATGTATTGTTCTGCTTTGGCAGATTCAACAATACATGTGATCGAGGTAGTGATAGGTATTACGGCACGGTTAGGCATTAGAGTTGAGTCGATTGAGATTTAATCTAATCGAAAAGGATGCATCTTGTGCACGACTTAGATCTAATCTAATCGCAAGGGTGCATCATGTGCACGACTTAGATCTAATCTAATCGTAAGGCACTAATTAATTAACTACTTATTAAATATGCATCACATACACAAGCAATTAATTAATCTATTTGTGATTTAGTCATGGCCCTACTACGATCTTCTCAAGCCAATGAGAAGATCGATTGGTCAACCTAGGGTCAACAGCTTCTCCAAGCTCCTCCCTTTGACCACCTTGTGTTGCTCGTGCCCGCCTCGGAACTTCGTCTCGTGTGGACCCTCCACCGCTCCAATTTGTACATTACAATTTGAAACTCGAGTTACATTCGAGTCTAAATCTAATTTACAACAAGAATATAAGAGAAGGCACGACGCGCAGGTCGCGAATATAATACAACACTCGCAAACACATAACGGCACGCAGGCCGTATTATGAATTACAACACAATCCAATCACATTGGGTTTTTGGGCCATGACTATCACAAAATTAATATATAATTCAAAATTATATATTTTCATAATTTTCTATAATTTTAAAAATAATTTTTACAATTTTTACGAGTAAAATTTCCCGGCGGTCCCGTTTAGCGGTTTCGGGCGCAATCGCGGAACGGATCCCCTTGCGGGGCCAGGGGCAGCGCCCCTACCCGCGATCTAACCATCGCGAGGGTTCCTTTGCGATCCAACAGCGCCCAAACTCGCTGTCCCAAAACGATTTGGGCCGAGACATTGCCGTTTCGGAAAAAATCTTCCCGGCGGGTTCGTTTTTAGCGATTTCGGGTGCAATCGCGAAGCAAATTCCCTTGCGGGGTTAGGGGCAATGCCCCTACCCACGATCTAACCATCGTGAGTTGCTCCTTTGCGATCTAATGGCACCCGACCCCACTGTCCCAAACGGATTTGGGGCAAAACGAAGCCGTTTAAAAGAAAACTTTCCGGTAGCCGAAGCCTACAAGTGCCGAGACACTTGTGCTTCGCTTCTACGGAAAAATTACTCATAAAAACTCTAAAAACTCTATTTTTACAGAAAATCACAGAAGGTATATTTTTCATAAAAATACAAATGAACTCGTACAAGTCATTGCACGTGGCTCTGATACCACTATTGGGTTCGTCGGGCCGCGAAAATCGCTTTTTCGCGTCGCGGAAACCCCGAGTCACCCAAAGCCATGGATCTCGTGCAAAGATTCGGAAACAAAACTTTTTGAAAAACCTTTTTCTTGTACGAGTTTGTAAAACTTTAGATCTACACTAAAGTTAAGATTATACCTTTGATGCGCGCCCCACGCGAGTCCCGCTCGTCCAAATAATGTCGGATCTCAAGACCGTCAAGTGTCGGCCCTCTAGAAGTATCCACACGGACACACTAGATGGAGGTGACCAAAAACCAAGGTGTGCTAGCACCTATGTGGTTCGGCCAAGGGAGGAGGAGAGGGAGAGGGAGAGCTTGAGAGGAAGAACAAGGAGTTACACCACTTGAATGGAAAAATGAATTCACACACCCACACAAAGTGGCCGGCCACTCTCAAAAAACACCCAAATTAATTGCATTAATTGAAATTAATATGAAACCATTAAAGAGAATGGCTTTGTAACTTCCATGAGGTGGCACCCATGATGATGTGGAACATCATTATTGGTCCACCTAATGCCAACTCACCAATGAGGTGGCAAAAGGTCAAGTCAAAATTGACCTTTGGTCTTCCTTCTCAAGTCAAGTCAAACTTGACTCAATCTCTACCATGGTGGATCTAATCCAACCATTTGATTCGAGTCAACTTAAATTAATGAATCTAATTCATTAAATTAAATTGATCCAATGAGTCAAAATCAAAATTAGACTCATTGAACACATGAATCAACTTGAGTCGAACTCAAGTTAGCCCAATTAGGATTACTCTTAATCCAATTTGATTCATCAAATGAATCTAATCCTCTTGGTTCATCATATGAACCTAATCTCCATCTAATTGCCCTAAGTGTGTGACCCTATAGGTTCTTGTAACGTTGGCAATGCCCTAAACCCATTTAGGAGCATAAGTAATGAGCGGTATCTAGCAACACATCATTACTACCCAAGTTACAAGAATGTCGAGATCCGACATCATCTTGTGACTACTAATTGTGACTCCTCACAATATATGTGACATTGTCCTTCTATCCTAGACATCTAGATTGATCAATGTGAGGCATAGACCGTGTCATCCTCTAATCAATCTAAATCTTGAACTCCAAGTAGACTCACTCGATCAAATGAGCTCAACATCTAATGTTGACTCATTTGGGCATGGCCATGCACTTAGTGGTCTCACTCTATCAAGAATACCGTTGTCGCTCCCGTCATATGGGAGGGATAGATCCCATCTACATCACTCACATCCCTCTACATAATTCGTTATATACCCAGTAATCGCCTTTATAGTCCACCCAGTTACGGATGACGTTTAACGAAACCAAAGTGCATAACTCCTTATGTAGGGATCCATGGTGACTTCAGGTCTAAGGACTAATAGTCATACTAATAGCCACATGAGAAAGTATATGACACTCATATAACGATCCATGATACTTTCTCATGGCGGGTCATTCAGTATACATTCTCTAATGCATACCCATGTGTCAGCTTGATATCTCTATATCCATGACTTGTGAGATCAAGTCATCGAGCTGACCTACATGCTAGTCTTATTGTATTAACATTGTCCCTGAATGTTAATACTCGACTAGGAATGATTTAGAGTAGTGTTCCCTATATCATCTCACTATCGATTCAACCAATCGATTGATATAGGTAAGAACCTTTCTACTCTAGGACGTTACTATACTTATTTTATCTGGCACTAATACAAATAAGCATAATAACCAAAAACCAAATGCCTTAATATATATACATGAATATGATATACATGAGTCCATACAATCATCAAATGATTGGCTCTAGGGCTCTAACTAACAGTCTTAACCAAGCTTCATTCAACAACTACCATACGAGCTACTACATGTTTATTTGAGGTTCTGATTGCTCCGACATCTTGCTGTGAAGGTGCCATGCCCGATTACTGCTCTGAGGACTTTCGATTGCGGTTGGCACATTGACACTGATACTCGAGCGCTCTCACTTAGATTCATACGTGTCGGTAACGAAAGCTGTTTTTTTTTGTAATTAATTATTGCAAAAGAATAAGTGCAGGGTGTTGGACTTGTTCTAACTTTCTTTATACTCGATTCTCTCTTTTGGAGGTATCGGAAGAGGTATTTTAGTGGATTACTTTCGATAAGTCCACGGGACCTGGGTCTTGGAGTAGGAGTCATCGAAGGCTCCGAACCAAGTAAAATCGACCGTGTTTTCTTGTGTTTTTTTCTTCTTAATTTTTCACTGCACACTTATCTTTTCAATTCCAAAAAGAAACAAGTTTTCAAAACCAAGTGATTCACGCTCTCTCATATGCGGCTCGATCCAACATTAACATGTGATGCCTTACAAAGATTTTGAGTAATAATCTTGATAAGTGTTCATAGGATATATGTCTCATCGTAAGGAATGGTGAATCTTCTATGGACTATCTAAATACTTTTTGGGCACTTTGACTTATATCCAATCATCTTGGGTTGACATCTCCAAGGAGATGATTTGCTTAAGATGTCAAATTATAAGCCTTCATGATAAGGTGACTAGAATAACTCAAGTCAAAGGAAATTTGCACTCGAGCTGTAGCAAGTGCTTCACAAACATATCTATATATGTAGAGAACCATATGAAGCCTTATAGCAGGTAACTCCAATGAACTAGTTACCATAACTAGTATTCACATTTGACTCTCGACATCTCAATTTCTCCAACTAGTCAGTGCTTGGTTAAACCAAGCAATATAACCCGTATTAGTCTCAGTGAATTGATGATGTTTGAATACATCAATTCATTGACTAGTGAATATTTCAATACTTTCATAATTACACATGTAGAGACTCTCACTAGTTGTGATCTAATCGCAAGTTCTCTCATGCTATGAATTGTATTGCGAACATTCAATAAATGAGTTTAAGATCATTCAAATACATAAGTAAAGTATACTTAAATAGTGAATCTATATTTATCAAAATAAATAGTACAAACCAAAGATGATTTGCCTTAGGATACTTCTCAAACATAACATAACTAACAATAATGAAGGCATTAGGAGGGTTGTACTTCAAAATGCCCTTGGGAATATGAAGTTGACTTCACCTAAAATTCAAAAAGATATTGTGAGAGTTACAACATTTAAATAACTAAAGCTATAATTAGAGAGCTTGGTGATGGATTATTTTCAGTTTTTATTGAAGAATCTTGTGATGTGTCTATAAAAGAGCAAATGACTATTGTTTTGAGATTTATGGATAAAAGTAGATGTGTGGTTGAGCAATTTTGGGGTCTTAAATATGTTAGAAGTGTTGGATCGTAGTAGACAAGAGAAAAGGGGGGGTGAATCTTGTTCGATTAAATCTCTTCGAAGAAAATAAAAATAAAGCAAAGTTTGTAGTGGAATAAAAAAGAGATGTGTTTTCTTTTTTACTTGGTTCACAGTTCCGTGATTACTACTCCAAGGCCCACGATTCTTGATGACTTTCGTTAAACAATCCACTATTAATTGAATTGTACAGAATGAGGAGGATAGTAATTAGAATGCTATCTTTGTAAAAATAAAATGCAAGTTATATAAAAAATATACCAATAAAGGAAGAATTGTTGTCGGTGAGCCTTCCAGCATCATAATAGTAGGAACTTGCATGAAACTTGAATGAGTGTAGTAGAAGATCGAATAATGGAATGAGTTCTATCTTGGCTCGAATCCTGAGGTCTTTATATATGTATCGTTCGGTCGACTGAAAGACCGTTCAATCAACTAAACCTTTCGGTCGATAAAACCAAGCATCCGTCAACTAAACTTTAGCACCTTTCCTTCTTTGCTCAGATTTGATCCGTCTGATCCCGTAAATCACTCGGTTCAGTCGGCTGATCTTGATGATCCATTGACCAATCATGAATTTGCCATTTCTGCGTTGATTCAATCTAATCTTTACCGTTACTAAAATTGGATCGGTCAACTGATCCAAAGTTCCCGTTGACTAATAACACTATGTTTCCAAGTTTACATAACTTGCTTGTGTTTGTACCACACTGGCTGGATCGGTCGAATGAATCGCTTGTTCAGTAGATCGAACCCTCGGTCAATCCAAACTCTATTCAACTACAAAAAAAGTTAGCACCCCAATATAATAATAATGGTCTCGCAAAACAAAGTTAGACATATATATAAATGCATGAGTAAGATAGTAAAGATTGTCCTGATCTTAATTTAAAAATCTCCATTGGTTTATTCAGTTGGATCAACACCTAAGGTGTTGCCCCTTTCGAGACACGACCTCACTGTACTCCCTCCAGGAGCTTACCTCAACTCACCTATCAAACATCAGGTGCTCCAGACTTATTTGGACCTTTACTATTCAACATCGGATCGGCTTGTCAGGGCTTCCACTTGATTCGATATCGGGTCCTCCAGATCTATCAATTGCACATGCCAGATGTCAGATCCACTTGACCTATCTAGACTTCCTGCTTAATTTTCACGATCTACTGAGAGTTTTCTTACCTAGTATTATATCAAGTCCAGTTAACCTACTAGAACTTTCCAAGTTGAGCATCTTTTATACTTGATCAATTCATTAGGTAACAACAAGACTTAACTTGAACCTTTAACAACATCAAAATATAAATTCAATTTTGGTGCTTCCTGCACCAACAAGAAGTACTACTGCAAAATCACTAAAAGAAGCACTTGATGATCTATTTTCGGAACATGGTTTGAGCATTTTGATGTTGCGAGGTCAAGGTTATGATAAGGCTAGCAATATGAAAGGTGAGTATAATGGACTTAAGGCTCTCATCTTGAAAGAGAATGAGTCTGCATTTACATTTATTGTTTTGCTCATCAACTTCAATTAACTCTAGTGGTAGTAGCAAGGAGATGTGTACTTGTTGTCTAATTTTTTTAATTTAATTTCTCATATTGTTAATGTGATTGGAGCCTTATGTAAGCGACCAGATGCTTTGCGAGAGTCACAAGTTGCTATAATAATTGCTGGTCTAGAAAATGAAGAAATCCTTAGTAGATGAGGATTGAATTAAGAGGCAATACAATCTTTTGAGTTTGTGATTACTCATCATTTGATACAATCATTATTGGTAATAACAAATGAGTTGTCATAAGATTTGTAGAGAAAAGATTAAGATATTGATAATGCTATGAGATTTGTTGATATTTCTAAACAATTTCTAAAAAAAATAGATCCGCTATCTTTAATGGCCCCTTAGTGTCGACCCCACGAATATAGAGGGAGATAAATGTAGGGACATAGGCGTTAGACATATGGTGGGGTAAATCTCAGGTCGTTAGATCCTAAGAATCGACCCCTGACTATTATGCCAAAGATGTCATATGTCCACCGTCTGCGCTTTGCCCGGGGGCTAAACAATGCCTTCAATCAATGAGGGATGATGGGTGGAGTTCTTTGTTTGACGTGACATTCAATTTTTGTGAGAAATATTTTATTCATGTTCCCAATATGGATGATACTTTTGTAGTTCAAGGAAGATCACAACACATAACTGAAGAGATGACAAATTTTCATCACTATTGATCATGTCCGAGTGCTGAGTCGATGGTCGCTGGGGATGTGACGCTCTTGTTGACTCCGTGTGGCCCCCTGGGTGATGTAGACCTCCGGCAAGAACCTGCAAGCACAAAACCAAGTCGGGAAGGGGTTCCCAGCGGCGGCCCTCCGACGCTCAAATCAGCTTTTGGCGGTAAGAAATCGAAAGAGGATGACGAGAACTGTAGCTACAGTAATGAATCGCGCATAACTCCATTGGAGTCTAGGGGTCCTTATATAGGGCTCCCTGAAGGCACGTGCACGCTTATCGAGATATGCATGCTCCTCAAAGTACACCTGTAATGAGTGTGCCAGAAAAGCGTGTCTGACGCCATACCTCAATAACGCAAGTATATCCCTGACGTGACAATGGAAACTTCGGTCATATGATTCTCTGTCTGATCCGGCCACCTACCATGCTGCCTGTCGGCGACACTTGTCTTGAAGAGGATAGAGTCACCTGCCCCTTTTGTCTCATACCAAGCCGGACAAAAGAACTGCTCAACTAACGTTGCGATTGGCCGAGCGGGACATCTGCTCAGCCCATCATATGAAGGCCCTGGCGCTGCTCGACCGAACGGGAGAACCTCGGTGGCCATGGTTCCCGTTCGGTATGCTCGGCTAACGTTGTGATTGGCCAAGAGGGGCATCTGCTTAGCCCATCATATGAAGGCCGTGGCGCTACTCGACCGAACGGGAGAACCTCGGTGGCCATGGTTCCCATTCAGTCGATACGAAAATCGCTCAACCTTCATCCCCTGTTATTAAGCCGCGTTAATCACTCGTCGGGCGTCGGGAGCTTGGTCCCGAGCCGAGCCGAGATGTCAAGATGTCGGGTCTGTTTTCCGTCGACCGGGTGGTGATTCGCCCGGTCAGGCGCCTACAGGGCGTTGACCACCTTGACCTTCTACCGGGCGACCCCCCCTTTACCACTAGATCACATGCCTTCCCTTCAATTCTAGTCGAAGGAGGCTTAAAGTCCGACTGACTAGATAAGTAGCCTGGTGAGGAATTGGTCGGTCGGCCAATAGATGAGCTGGATCCCGCCGGTTCCCGTAAGATTGGCCTTTTTCTCCCGATCGGTGCTTCGTGTTTTTGTACTTGTCATTTTTGGATACTTTTCCTCACCGCTGTCGAGGGGGCGCAGGCCGGTCAGCTACTGTTGGTTGCTACTCGGAAAATCTAGAGGTTCCACTGTACAAAAATTTTGTACAAAGGTCTGAACCTTTTCCTAGCTACCATGTGTTCTTTTAAATTAAATTTTGGATCGCCTGCGGAACTTAACACGTTTGATCCAAAACTTAATCTATTTGTTCTTTTAGGTTTTGACTTGGATCTCCTGCGGAACTTAACACGTTCGACCCAAGTCTCCTTAAGTTATTAATTTCATTAAATATTAATTTCCATAAAAGGTTCCCAGTACTGACGTGGCGAGGCACATGGCCTTCTTGGATATGGGAGCAACCACCACCGACTAGACAAAACCTTTAATAGAAAGCTAATATTTAATTTCCTAAAATAACTTTAGGTTAACCAAAGAGAACAATCAAATCACAAGGAAAAGAAAGAAAACAAAAGAACACAACATCGAAAAACATATTCGAAATACTAGAACGTAAGCCTCTTGTATTTGGTATTATTTCCATAAATAACTAGCATGATGCGGAAATAAAAATTACTAGTTATACCTTGTAGAAAAACCTCTTGATCTTCTACCGTATTCCTTTTCTAACCTCGGACGTTGTGTGGGCAACGATCTTCCGAGACGAGAAACCACCAATCACCTTCTTCTCCTCCTAGCTAGGTTCGGCCAACAAAGAGGAAGCTTCACCAAGGAAGAAAATCAAAATACTAACCAAGCTCCAAGAGATGCTAGCTTTCTCTCCTTTTTCTTCTTCTTCTCCGAGTAGTATCCGGCCACCACAAGAGCTCCAATGGAAGAGTAGGGTTCGGCCACCACAAGAGGAAGAGAGGGAGAGGTTGGCCGGCCACACCAAGGAACAAAAGAGGGAGAGAAATAATAGATGTTGTGTCTCATGAAGGCACCCCTACCCCTTCTTTTATATTCCTTGGCCTAGGCAAATTAGGAAATTTAATTACCATAAAATTTTCTCAATTTCCTTGACATGATTTTATTGAGAAAAATAAAATAAAATTTCCCAAATAAACTCTAATGGCCGGCCACATCAAGAGGAAGCAAATTGGACAAATTTCAATCAACAATTAAAACTTTCCTTATTTGTTTCCGGAAATTTTAAAATTAAAATTTCTCTTTAAAAATCTCTTCATGGTTAATAAAAGAAAATTTCTATAATTTTAATTTTATTAACATGTGAATAATTTTAAAGAGAAAAATAAAACATCTCTCTAATCTACAAATAAGGAAAGAGATCTAATCTCTTTCTTTAATCTTTTGTAGATCTTTTACAAGAGAGATATTTTAATTCTCTTTAAATTATATCTACCACATAATAATAAAAATTAAAATTAAATTTCTTTTTTATTTTAATTTGGCCGGCCCTACTAGCTTGGGTTCAAGCTAGGGCCGGCCACCCAATATTATACCTAGGCCGACCCTAGCTTGTTCCCAAGCTAGCTTGGCCGGCCCCTATTGGGTGGGTATATAAGGTGGGTATAGGTGGGTATAGAACTCTATAAATAAGAGGCTACGATAGGGACCGAGAGGAGAAATTGGTTTTGGTCTCCCGATAAAATTAAGCATCCCGTGTTCGCCCCGAACACACAACTTAATTTTATCAATGATAATTCATTCCACTAGAGAACTATCATTGAACTACCGCACCAATCCCAAATTACATTTTTGGGCTCCTTCTTATTATGAGTGTGTTAGTCTCCCTGTGTTTAAGATATCGAATGTCCACTAATTAAGTGAGTTACTGACAACTCATTTAATTAATATCTAAGTCCAAGAGTAGTACCACTCAACCTTATCGTCATGTCGGACTAAGTCCACCTGCAGGGTTTAACATGACAATCCTTATGAGCTCCTCTTGAGGACATTATCAACCTAGTATCTCTAGGACACGGTTTCCTTCTATAATCAACACACACACTATAAGTGATATCATTTCCCAATTTATCGGGCTTGTTGATTCAACGAACTAAATCTCACCCATTGATAAATTAAAGAAATAAATATCAAATATATGTGCTTGTTATTATATTAGGATTAAGAGCACACTTCCATAATAACGAGGTCTTTGTTCCTTTATAAAGTCAAGATAAAAGAAACGACCTCAAATGGTCCTACTCAATACACTCGAGTGTACTAGTGTAATTATATAGTCAAGATAAACTAATACCTAATTACACTCGACCCTCTAATGGTTTGTTCCTTTCCATTTTGGTCGTGAGCTCCTGTTTATAATTTATAAGGTATCGATAACATCATCTTCCGTATGTGACACCACATACTATGTTATCTACAATATAAATTAAATGAACAACTACAAACAAATGTAGACAATTAGACCAAATGTGATTCTTTATTCATAATAAATGTTTACAAAGCTTAGGCTTTCAAGATACACTCCAACAATCTCCCACTTATACTAATGACTAAGTCGCCATATCTTCTACCATACATCCGATTCCCATTCCTCCACATGCCGATCGAAAGCTTTCGGAAGGGCCTTAGTGAAAGGATCGCGTTATCCGCCGATGCAATCTTGGCGATGACAACTTCTCCTCGCTTCACAATATCTCGTATCGTGGTACTTGCGATCTATATGTTTACTTGCCTTATGAGCTCGTGGTTCCTTCGAGTTTGCAACTGCACCACTATTATCACAATAAATTGTGATGATTTTGGGCAAACCAGAATCACATCTAAGTCCATTAGAAAGTTCCCGAGCCATACCGCTTCTTTAGCTGCCTCAGAGGTGCTACATATTCAGCTTCCTTGGTTGAGTCCGAAACGCATTTACGCTTAACACTCTTCCATGAAATGGCTCCACCTCCTAAAGTAAACACATAGCCTGATGTAGACTTATCGTTATCCCTATCTCGATTGGAAATCAACTCGTAACCCACAAGCGGATCGTCTGCTGGTAAACTAGCATATAATCTCTAGTCCTTCTCGGTACTTTAATATATGCTTTACCGCGTCCAATGTCCTTGTCCAGGTTACTCGATATCTGCGACCATGCCTACGGCAAAGCAGATATCGGTCTCGTATATAGCATTGCATACATTAGGCTTCCTACAAGCATAAGGAACTGCTTTCATGTCCTCTATCTCTTTTGATGTCTTTGGAGACATCTCTTTAGATAGAGCTACTCCATGTCTAAAAGGTAAGAAACCTTTCTTGGAATCCTGCATGCTAAAACGAGCAAGGATTGTATCTATATATGAAGCTTGGGATAGACACAACATTCTTTTCTTACGATCCCTTATAACTTTGATCCCAAGAATGTGTGCACATTCTCCTAAGTCCTTCATATCAAATTGTTTGGACAACCATACCCTTACGTCTGATAATACCTTGACATTGTTGCCAATTAACAAAATATCATCTACGTATAGTACAAGAAATACCACCACGTTTCCGTTACACTTTTTATATACACAAGACTCATCCGGACTTTGAATAAATCCATATGACTGGATTACTTCATTAAACCGGATGTTCCAAGACCTTGAAGCTTGCTTCAGTCCATAAATGGACCGATTGAGCTTGCACACTAGATGCTCTTTGCCTTTTTCAATGAACCCTTCTGGTTGCTTCATATGGATGTTCTCTTCAAGACTTCCATTAAGGAAAGCTGTCTTGACATCCATTTGCCAAATCTCATAATCCATATGAGCGAGAATGGATAAGAGTATCCGGATAGACTTAAGCATGGCTACCGGTGAAAAGGTCTCCTCATAATCGATTCCCTCTTTTGAGTGTACCCTTTGCAACAAGCCTAGCTTTGAAGGTTTCTACCTTCCGTCATCCCTCTTTTCCTTTTGTATATCCACTTGCATCCAACGGCTTTTACACCATCAGTGGTTCTACAAGCTCCCAAACCTTATTAGAGTACATGGACTCTATTTGAATTCATTGCCTTTTGCCAAGATCTTGCATCTATATCTTGGAGTGCTTCGTCATATGACTGGGATCAGTTCATGTTTACCCGGGATCAAGTCCAAGACTCTCCCAAAACATGAATCTTTCAGTGGCTTACAACCCTCCCACTACGACGAGGCACCGTGGTTGTGTATCATGTGTGACACGTGTTGCGGTCTCTTGTGGTACTTCTGTTGGTACTGAAGTAGACGTATCCTCTCTAAGTTCTTCTAAAACAACTTTGCTACTCGGCTTGTGATCCATTATATAGTCTTCTTCTAAAAACTGGGCATTGGTGCTAACAATGACCTTCTGGTCTTTAGGACTATAAAATAAACCACCTTTCGTTCCTTTGGGATACCCCACAAACACGCGAACTTCTGTACGAGATTCTAACTTATCAGCATCTGGTTTCAGCACATGTGCTGGACTACCACAAATCCGAATATGTCTTAGACTGGATTTTCGCCCATTCCACAATTCTGTGGGAGTAGAAGAAATTGATTTAGAAGGTACTAAGTTCAGAATGTACACTGCCGTTTCCAGAGCGTATTCCCAAAATGAATTTGGTAATTCTGAATAACTCATCATTGATCTAACCATCTCCATAAGAGTCCTATTCCTTCGTTCTGCCACACCATTCTGTTGGGGTGTACCAGGTGCAGACAATTGGGATTGAATCCCAGCCTCTGACAAGTAATCCCTAAACTTTCCTAAGAGGTATTCGCCACCACGATCAGACCGTAGTGTCTTGATACTTTTACCTAGTCGTTTCTCCACATCAGCCTTGTATTCTTTGAACTTATCAAAGCACTCGGACTTGCGGCGCATTAGGTAAATGTATCCATATCTTGAATAATCATCTATGAAAGAGACAAAATATTCAAAACCTCCTCTTGCCTGGACAGACATAGGACCACACAAATCAGAGTAAACCAATTCTAACACTTTTTTGGCTCTATACCCCTTGGCCTTAAAAGGCCTCTTGGTCATTTTACCTTCTAAGCAAGATTCACAAGTTGGAAAATTTTTCAACTCTAATGAACCCAAAAGTCCATCGGCCATAAGCCTCTGAATCCTACTTAAGTTAATATGACCAAGCCTTAGATGCCAAAGATATGCTTGGTTCATTTCCGAAGGTTCTTTTCTCTTATTTGAGTTAGAAGATGAGTTATAAATTTCCATGTTTTGCTTTGTGGAAGAAATTGGATTTAAAGTATACAAATTGCCAACTAATGCACCAGAACAGATAATCACTTTATTTCTTTTAATAACTACATCGTTACTGAAAGAAACTGAATATCCATCTAAAAATAGTTTAGAAACTGAAATTAAATTCTTTCTAAAACTGGGTACATAAAGACAATTTCTTAAAACCAAATTCTTATTTCTACTAAAAGATAAGTAGACGTCTCCCACTGCAACAGCTGCCACCTTAGTAGCATTGCCCATGTAGACGGTAATTTCTCCTTCAGATAGTCGTCGGGTTTCCTGGAACCCCTGCAAGGAATTGCAGACATGATCAGTGGCTCCCGTATCTACACACCAGGTGCTGGTAGATAACACCGCTAAACATGTTTCAACAACTAGAGTATGAGATATACCTTTGTTTTGGTTCCTACGAGGATAGTCCGCCTTCCAATGTCCTGCCTGCTTACAGATGAAGCACTTGCCCTTCGGCTTCTTTTAAATCCCGTACTCTGAGATTTATTCACTTTCTTTGCTGAACCAGCTTGTTTCTTCTTCTTCTTTCCTTTCGGTTTAGAAGTAGAACCATTTTCAGCATAGTGAATTTGAGCATTGTGACGAAATAATCCTTCTGCTGCTTGAAGTTCTGTCAGTAGTTCCGCTAATGAATAAACCCTCTTATTCATATTATAGTTCAGGCGAAACTGCTCAAAACTTCTTGGTAGCATCATATCGATCTGGGTTTCCCCATCAATTTCTCCTCCTAGGATCTGTATTTCGTTCAGATAAGCCATCATCTTTAGGATATGATCCCTCACAGGAGTACCCTCTTGCATGGTGGCTGTCATTATCTTTCTCATGGCTTCTTGCCTAGAAGCCCTATCCTGATGACCAAAGAGTTCCTTGAGATTGTTCATAATATCATAGGCTGTTGGTAAATCTTGATGCTGATGTTGCAATACATTTGACATTGAAGCCAAAATGTAACACCGCGCCATCTCATCTGCTTTTACCCATTTCCTATGATATTCAATCTCCTCTTGGGTAGATTCACCAAGAGGGTGCATCGAGCCTTTACCGTCGATATATTTATAGCTTTCAAAGAAGAACAATGTCCGTGTTTCTTTTCCAATCTATGTAGTTTGGTCCAGAAAGTCTATTCTGTTGAAGTATGATGGACAATGGGTTGAAAGACATCCTAAGAATCACAAATATCTTTTGGTCGAACTCTAAATTTAGAATAATATTGATTCCTCAAACAATACTATTTTAAATTAACCAACACCTCATAACACCGTGAATTTTGTATGCCACGTTAGTGTGGACGATACAAATTCAACATTTGTAAAGGAGGGTTTTAACCCATTAATTTTATTATCTTGTCAACCTAACTTTTTGACAAATAAAAATAATAGTTGGTATCATTTGGTCACACAAATAATAGCAGTGACTCCGTTGGGGAGGATACTATTAGATGTGTCTAAGTGTATACCATTACTTGACACTAAGTCCATTAATAAGATTATGCCCCTTCCGTTGGGGAAGATCACACGCTCTTAATTAACTTCCTATAGTCATCCAAAAATGGAAGTCTGTTCTAGTGATCCGCAAACAAGCTCATCCGTTATGGAGGAAGGCACTCAGAGCCAACGCGCAAGCTTGTTTGCATCACTTACAAACCAGTAATGGAGACCATGAGATTTATTTAAAAATCTCTCTCCCACTTAGTTATTTATAAATGAGGAATTTTAACTATGCTAGCCTACTTAAACTTGTAAACTAACATGCACACACAGCACAATATAAAAGCAATAAATAGAAAATTTAATTTTCAACTATTATGGCTTTTATCTCTAATTGTCCTCCGTGTGTTGTCATCCCAAGCTGCTGCCATATTTGGCCACCGCCACCGGGTCTAGCTGTCGCATCCATCGTGCTCCTGTGCCTCTGGTCCTTAGAAGGTTCCACGCTTTGCAAGATGCGATCCATGACATAAATAGAATTTTACATTTTGATCCTATATTCCATAAAAGGAATGTACATGTATCTAGATCAAAAATAAAATCCTAATAAAACTAAATACGGCTCTGTATTTTAATACAATCATGCACACACATTAAATGCCCTTGACATGTCCAAGGGTCCAATCACACACATAATAACTAAAAGCCATAATAGTTGGATCCTGCATCCACAAAGTTAGCACATCCTACTATTATCCTGCCTAAATTATGTATGACATGTGCATAATTAAACTAAATACCAAATACAGAGGCAAAACCCTAGCTCTGATACCAATTGTTGGTTGCTACTCGGAAAACCTAGAGGTTCCACTGTACAAAAATTTTGTACAAAGGTCTGAACCTTTTCCTAGCTACCATGTGTTCTTTTAAATTAAATTTTGGATCGCCTGCGGAACTTAACACGTTTGATCCAAAACTTAATCTATTTGTTCTTTTAGGTTTTGACTTGGATCTCCTGCGGAACTTAACACGTTCGACCCAAGTCTCCTTAAGTTATTAATTCCATTAAATATTAATTTTCATAAAAGGTTCCCAGTACTGACGTGGCGAGGCACATGGCCTTCTTGGATATGAGAGCAACCACCACCGACTAGACAAAACCTTTAATAGAAAGCTAATATTTAATTTCCTAAAATAACTTTAGGTTAACCAAAGAGAACAATCAAATCACAAGGAAAAGAAAGAAAACAAAAGAACACAACATCGAAAAACATATTCGAAATACTAGAACGTAAGCCTCTTGTATTTGGTATTATTTCCATAAATAACTAGCATGATGCGGAAATAAAAATTACTAGTTATACCTTGTAGAAAAACCTCTTGATCTTCTACCGTATTCCTCTTCTAACCTCGGACGTTGTGTGGGCAACGATCTTCCGAGACGAGAAACCACCAATCACCTTCTTCTCCTCTTAGCTAGGTTCGGCCAACAAAGAGGAAGCTTCACCAAGGAAGAAAATCAAAATACTAACCAAGCTCCAAGAGATGCTAGCTTTCTCTCCTTCTTCTTCTTCTTCTCCGAGTAGTATCCGGCCACCACAAGAGCTCCAATGGAAGAGTAGGGTTCGGCCACCACAAGAGGAAGAGAGGGAGAGGTTGGCCGGCCACACCAAGGAACAAAAGAGGGAGAGAAATAATAGATGTTGTGTCTCATGAAGGCACCCCTACCCCTTCTTTTATATTCCTTGGCCTAGGCAAATTAGGAAATTTAATTATCATAAAATTTTCTCAATTTCCTTGACATGATTTTATTGATAAAAATAAAATAAAATTTCCCAAATAAACTCTAATGGCCGGCCACATCAAGAGGAAGCAAATTGGACAAGTTTCAATCAACAATTAAAACTTTCTTTATTTGTTTCCGGAAATTTTAAAATTAAAATTTCTCTTTAAAAATCTCTTCATGGTTAATAAAAGGAAATTTCTATAATTTTAATTTTATTAACATGTGAATAATTTTAAAGAGAAAAATAAAACATCTCTCTAATCTACAAATAAGGAAAGAGATCTAATCTCTTTCTTTAATCTTTTGTAGATCTTTTACAAGAGAGATATTTTAATTCTCTTTAAATTATATCTTCCACATAATAATAAAAATTAAAATTAAATTTCTTTTTTATTTTAATTTGGCCGGCCCTACTAGCTTGGGTTCAAGCTAGGGCCGGCCACCCAATATTATACCTAGGCCGGCCCTAGCTTGTTCCCAAGCTAGCTTGGCCGGCCCCTATTGGGTGGGTATATAAGGTGGGTATAGGTGGGTATAGAACTCTATAAATAAGAGGCTACGATAGGGACCGAGAGGAGAAATTGGTTTTGGTCTCCCGATAAAATTAAGCATCCCGTGTTCGCCCCGAACACACAACTTAATTTTATCAATGATAATTCATTCCACTAAAGAACTATCATTGAACTACCGCACCAATCCCAAATTACATTTTTGGGCTCCTTCTTATTATGAGTGTGTTAGTCTCCCTGTGTTTAAGATATCGAATGTCCACTAATTAAGTGAGTTACTGACAACTCATTTAATTAATATCTAAGTCCAAGAGTAGTACCACTCAACCTTATCGTCATGTCGGACTAAGTCCACCTGCAGGGTTTAACATGACAATCCTTATGAGCTTCTCTTGAGGACATTATCAACCTAGTATCTCTAGGACACAGTTTCCTTCTATAATCAACAACACACACTATAAGTGATATCATTTCCCAATTTATCGGGCTTGTTGATTCAACGAACTAAATCTCACCCATTGATAAATTAAAGAAATAAATATCAAATATATGTGCTTGTTATTATATTAGGATTAAGAGCACACACTTCCATAATAACTGAGGTCTTTGTTCCTTTATAAAGTCAGTATAAAAGAAACGACCTCAAATGGTCCTACTCAATACACTCTGAGTGTACTAGTGTAATTATATAGTCAAGATAAACTAATACCTAATTACACTACGACCCTCTAATGGTTTGTTCCTTTTCCATTTTGGTCGTAAGCTACTGTTTATAATTTATAAGGTACTGATAACATCATCTTCTGTATGTGACACCACATACTATGTTATCTACAATATAAATTAAATGAACAACTACAAACAAATGTAGACAATTAGACCAAATGTGATTCTTTATTCATAATAAATGTTTACAAAGCTTAGGCTTTCAGTATACACTCCAACAGCTACTACTGACGTCATTCGAATCCCCTCATGATACGTGCAGATCACTTCCATTAAGGTCGGGCACTCACCCATTAAATGCTGACCCGTGGGGGGACGCCACGTGTCGCTGGTGCAGTCACCGCACGTCCGAGGTGACAATTGTTGATGTGACGTTTGGCGATTTGAATTCAACGGTCAGATGTGCACTTCGATCCTTGTGCCCTAGATCGGACGGCTCAGCTCAGACGTGCCCATCTTTATAAAGCTTTGGCATCGCCGCTTCCTCTGTGCTCTGTTTCCGCTTCTCCCCCATTTGCTCCAGCGACTTTGCTTGCTCCTAGTGCTCCGGCGACTCCTAGCTTTCTCCCCCGGTGCTTCATTCTCCTGTAAGCTCTAACTTCCGTTTCTTTTCTTTTGGCCTTCATCGTCCTTCAACATTCCTTTATTCTGTTTAGTGAATCACTTATCGATCATGCCTTATTCTTTCGTCAACTCTCTTAGCAAATTCTTCCGCCTTTTTGTTTTCCGATTATGGCCAGTTCCTCCCAGCCGGTCGACGCGGCCCTTGGTCCCTGGTACACCACCATGGAGACCAGGTTTGATGCCGACGACGTGACACATCTCATAAATGCCTTTGACCTTCCATCCGACCACGAGCTTGTCCTGGCCGAACCAACCGATCGACCACACAACCCACCGACCGACACTGTTTGTTTCTTTCAAGACCAGTTCGTGGCCGGTCTCCGGTTCCCTATCCATCCATTTATAACTGAAGTTTGTAATTTTTTCTGAATCCCGCTCACCCAGCTCGTCCCTAATTCTTTCCGCCTGCTATGCGACGTGGTGGTGTTGTTCCGAGTGCACAACATCCCACTGACCCCTCAAGTCTTCCACTACTTTTACTATCCCAAACAATCCGAGCTGGGCACGTATTTCTTCCAATCCTGGATCTGCTTAGTATTTTCGATAGGATGCCTTCCTCCAACAAGCACTGGAAGGAGTATTTCTTCTACATCAGACTCCCCGAGCGGCCACATTTCCGCACTCGATGGCAGACCGATCTGCCACCTCCGCCCGAACTGAAGATGTACAAGACCCAGCCAGATTATCTCCACGCCGCTAACATGCTGGCCGGTCTGAAGTTCAATATCCACAAATTGCTTCCAGAGGGAGTAATGTATATCTTCGATTTGAGTCCGAGCCGAGTGAAGCTTTCGAGCAGCTTAGGTAAAAAATTTCTTAAACCTTTTTCCTTTGAGCCTAAGTGATTCTGTTCTTCTTTTGCAGCTGGCATTATCATGCGAGCCCGAGTTGTCGATATAATGAAGGCCAAGCAGGCCGAGATCGAGGCAGCTGTGACCAAGGGGCTGGAACGGCTTGGCTTGACCCCTGTCGGCTCGCAGGAGGGCACAGCTGGAGAAACTGCAACTGCGGGCGAGGGGACCGCCGAACAGATGCCAACCGTGGGAGGGACTACTGACCCAAGAGTGGCCCCAGAGGTGCCTCTCGTCACTCCCACCGAGGGATCAAGATCCTCAGCCGATGAAGTTCCGCTCTCCCGCAAGAGGCGCCTAGCCGACGTGCCCTCCCGGTCCGCCATGTCTGTTGTGCAAACTTTTGCGGGAGGCGTCCCATCTACAACCCCCACAATAGTGGAGGCTACCTCATCCGATCGGACCCCATCTGTGGCCGAGCTGCAAGAGCCACTTCCCGTGCAACCACTTACCTCCCTTCCTCCGGCTGGGAGGAGGATAACTCGCTCATCCATTCATCTCGTTCATCCTGCCTAGTCTTCCAGTTCGTCTGCATTTGCCCCATCAACGTCGGGCGGGAGACGATTTGTCACCGCCACCCTTCATCTGCCGATCGAGGATCTTCGCTCGTCAGGCGATCAGGCCGAATCTCCCCAACATCAAGTCTACATTTGAGGTCGGCTCAACCGCGTATGGGAGGAGGCGAGGGCTCGAGCGGCCATGAAACCCCCGGGCACATTGGCCGACAGTCACCTGGAGATGTCCACTGGGGTTAATACTTTTGGTTATAACTTACCTCCGATTGGCACTAATATTCATTTTGCAGTACTGGGTGGAAAGCATCGCCATGTCCCAGAGCTGGCACAGGTGGAGGATGAGCTGAAGAAGCTCAAACTTTCAGGAGAAGGCTCTTCCTCCTGGGGGCCGTCACCCGCTCAGCTGAAGGCAGAGCTGGAGAAGACCCAACAACTTCTAACGGAGGAGCAGCAGAAGTCGGCCGAACAGGCCAATAGGCTGAGTCAGATCGAGGCTCAATCGAAGACCTACAATAGGAAGCTGGAGTTGGCCTCCACGAGGAAGCAGCAGGTCGTCACCGACTTAGAAGAGAAGAACAAGGAAGTCGGGCGACTGGCCGAGAAGCTGAAGGCAATGGAGAACTCCCTGGTTGCTGAGCGGGAGAGCCGCTCGGTCAAGGAGACTAAACTACAAGGCCACGTGAAGTGCCTTGAAGATGAGCTGCTAGCGTTACGTGCTGCTTTGAAGACCTACCAGGAGGCTGAGCTGGTTCACTTTACCGCCATGAAGCATCAATACCTCCGCTTGGAGCCCTTAATGGAGAAGGCGACAGACCGTATCATCCATTCGTTCGAGCTGGCCATTACCGCCACGCTCGCCCAGCTAAAGATGAACGACCACCTCCCTGAAGGCTTTTCCAACCGGGATGTCAACCGAGTCCAGCTCCTGGAGGGTATCCCTAATGAGGCCTTTGAATATATCGAGTGAGCAAGGAGCTGTTATTTTGTAAAAGCCTTGTTTTTTGTAAGCCTTAATGGCTTTCCTGCCGTTCGGCAATGTTTATGAATTAAAATCTTGTCTCCTTCATATGTTGTCGGTTTGCTGTGTATGTCTTTGCGTAGTCCCGATCGGCAATGACGTCCAGGATATTACTGAAAGATTCTTTTAGGATTATACCTCGGGTTTAGAATCGCTGTCTGTGTTGGCCAATTTTTTAAGGCCGGGTTTAACGTCGTCGCTCGACGATCTTCTAGGTGGGGTATTTATAGTCGCCGCGTCGACTCTAGGGTTTAACGTCGCCGCTCGACGGTCTTCAAGGCGGAGTATTTATGGTCGCCGCTCCGACCCCGGGGTTTATAGTCGCCGCTCGACTCTGGGGTTTAACGTCGTCGCTCGACGGTTTTCAAGGTGGAGTATTTATGGTCGCCGCTCCGACCCTTGGGTTTATAGTCGCCGCTCGACTCTGGGGTTTAATGTCACCGCTTGACGATCTTCCGAGCAGAGTATTTATGGTCGTCGCTCCGACCCTGGGGTTTATAGTCGTCGCTCGACTCTGGGATTTAACGTCGTCGCTCGACGGTCTTCAGGGTGGAGTATTTATGGTCGCAGCTCCAACCCTGGGGTTTAACGTCGTTGTTCGACGGTCTTCAAGGTGGAGTATTTATGGTTGCCGCTCCGACCCCGGGGTTTATAGTCGCCGCTCGATGGTGGGGTTTAATGTCGCCGCTCGATGGTCTTCAGGGCGGAGTATTTATAGTCGCCGCTTCGACCTTGGGATTTAACGTTGTCGCTCGATGGTCTTCAAGACGGAGTATTTATGGTCGCCGCTTCGACCCTAGGGTTTAACGTCGCCGCTCGACGGTCTTCAAGGCAGAGTATTTATGGTCGCCGCTCCGACCCTGGGGTTTAACGTCACTGCTCGACAGTCTGGTGAGGTCTTGAGGACTGGCCGTTCGGTGATAAATTCAGCGAACATTACGCTTTTGGTTTTCAGCCTGTAATGAAAAGGCGAAGGGGAATGCAAAGGTACAGGATATTAGTTACATTATCTCACCTTTCATCCAACTCGGTATGGCTGAAGGTGTTTGGCGCTCCACGGGCTCTCCAATCACCGCCCATTCTCATCTTCCAGATAATATGTCCTCGAGCGGAGCTTTTCCACAACCTTGAATGGCCCAGCCCATGGGGCCTCGATCTTGGTGATGTTGCCGACTAGCTTGACTTTCTTCCAAATGAAGTCAGCGACTTGAAATGATCTGGGTATCACTCGCCTGTTGTAGTTTTGTTTCATTCTTTGTCGATACACCATCAGCCGGACGGCTACCTTGGCTCGCGTCTAGTCCACCAGGTCTAGCTTCAATTGCCTCCGTTCGGCATTGTTATCACTGTAGCATCGGATCCGGTCGGACTCTATTCCGACTTCGACCGGAACGACGACTTCTCCTCCGTAAACCAAGTGGAACGAGATGACCCCTGTCCCTTCCTTAGGTGTTGTGCGGATCACCCACAATACACTCGGAAGCTCATCCACCCAGCTTCCCCCTTCATGATCAAGACGAGCTCGAAGAATCCGTAAGATTTCCTGATTCGCTACCTCGGCTTGCCCGTTACTCTGCGGGTATGCTACAGAGGTGAAGGCTTGTTGGATATCGTACCCCTCGCACTATTCCTTCAGTTGCTGACCTGAAAACTGCCCATTGTCCGAAATGAGCCGACGGGGAATGTCGAACCGACATATGAGATGCTGCCAGATGAACTTCATGACCATCTGCTCCGTTATCTTTACTAACGGCTTGGCCTCGACCCATTTGGAAAAATAGTCAACCGCCACCAATAAGAATTTTCGCTACCCGGGTGCCATAGGAAACGACCCTACGATGTCCATGCCCCATTGGTCGAATGGGCAGGACACAGTGGAGGACTTCATCTCTTCTGTCGGGCGATGCGAGAAGCTGTGGTATTTTTGACAGGACAGACCCATGTTGACTATCCGAGCGGCCTCTTCCTGGAGTGTCGGCCAAAAATACACGGCCAAAAGGACCTTTCTTGCTAATGAGCGGCCGCCCGGATGTCCTCTATAGGATCCTTGATGCACCTCTTGTAGTATATAGTCAACATCTTTCGGACCAACGCACTTAAGTAAAGGCCTGGAGAATGCTTTTTTATAAAATTGTTCTCTGATCAGGATGAAACGATCAACCCTTCTTCGAAGCAGATGCGCTTCCTCCTGATCGGAAGGTGTGGCCCCGGACGTCAAGAATTCCGTTATAACCATCCGCCAGTCATGGGGAAAGTTGAGCCCTTCCATCCTGTCTACGTGGGCTACTAGGGCTACCCGTTCGACCAATTGCTGAATGACGACTGGTGATATGGAACCGGCAAGCTTGGCTAAATCATCGGCAGCTTGATTTTTTGATCGGGGAATCTTCTGTATGATCACTTCCTCGAAATTGCCCTTTAGCCTCTCAAATGCCTCGGTGTAGAGTCTGAGCCTTGGGTTGCTTATCTCAAAGTTTCTGACAAGTTGCTAAGCGGCTAGCTGAGAATCCGAGTGGATCAAAACCTTTACTGCTCCCACATGCCGAGCGGCATGTAAGCCATCTATGAGGGCCTCATACTCGGCCTCATTATTGGTGGCCCGATAGTCTAGCCGGACGACCAGATACATCTGTTCGTCCTGAGGAGAAACTAATAGTACACCAATTCCACCTCCTTGCCGAGTGGATGATCCGTCCACATATATCCACCACGTGGTCTCAGGCTCGGGGTTTTGCACTTCGGTGATGAAATCTGCCAAAAATTGCGCCTTAATAGCAACTTGGGGTTGATACTGGATGTCGAATTCGCTAAGCTCTGTTGTCCACTTGATCAACCGTCCGGACGCCTCTGGGTTGAGGAGGACTCGTCCCAGGGGACTGTTGGTCCTCATAATGATAGTGTGCGCGAGGAAGTATGGGTGAAGCCTTCGAGCAACCAGTATTAAGGTGAATGTGAGCTTTTTGAGGCCGGTGTAGCGAGATTCAGTGTCTTTCAATATATGACTCAAGAAGTATACAGGCTGCTCCTCGCCGTTCGACCTTACAAGAGTCGAGCCGACCGCATGCTCGGTAGAGGATAGGTAGATCCTTAGGGGTTCACCAGCAACCGACTTGGTGAGCACAGACAAAGAATTAAGATAAGACTTGAGTTCTTCGAACGCCCGATCACACTCCTCACCCCATTGAAACTTTGTGGCTCGGCGCAGGATTTTGAAAAAGGGCAAGCTCCGGTCGACAGATTTTGATATGATCCTTGATAAAGTTATTATCCGTCCGGTAAGACGCCGGGCTTCTTTCAGATTTCTTGAAGGCAGTATATCTTGGAGTGCCTTTACTTTGCTGGGATTGGCCTCAATCCCCCGCTCTGTGACTATATATCCCAAGAAACACCCGCTCTTCATGCCGAACAGCCACTTCTAGGGATTTAGCTTGATTCTATATGTTTGGAGGGTCTGATAGGTCTCCCTGATATCTGCGTAAAGATCAACAACTCGGAGGGATTTAATTAGGATATCGTCAACGTATACCTCCATATTACGACCAATCTACCTCTTGAACAACCTGTTCATGAGCCGCTGGTAGGTAGCTCCTACATTTTTCAGCCCGAACGACATTACGTTGTAGCAATAGGTGTCGTCTGCCATGATGAAGCTCACCTTCTCCTGATCCTCTCGAGCGAACGACACTTAATGGTATCCTTGGTATGCGTCCAACATGCATATCAGCTCGCACCTAGCGGTTGAGTCCGCCATCTGATCGATTCTAGGTAGGGGATAGAAGTCCCTCGGGCATGCTTTGTTCAAGTCCTGAAAGTCGATGCAGACCCTCCACTTGTTGTTCGGCTTGGAGACGAGTACCACGTTCTCTAACCAGCTTGGGAATTGGACCTCCCGTATGTGGTCGGCCTCCAGCAGCTTTTCGACCTCCGCCCGAATAATCTGATTCTGTTCGACACTGAAATCTCTCTTCCTTTGCTTTACTGTCCGGGCATCTGAGTGGACATGAAGCTCATGTTGTGTGACGTTGGGGGAGATGCCAGGTAGCTCATGTGTTGACCACGCGAATACATCATGGTTCTGCTGGAGGCATCTGATCAGCTCAACTTTCTGATCGACTCCCAGATTAGATGCTATGAAAGTCGTCGTCTCTGGTCAGCAAGGATGTATCTGCACTTCCTCCTTTTCTTCATAAACAAAAGTAGGGGGTTTCTCAGTTATGGTGTTTACCTCAATTCGTGGGGTCTTCCGGGCAGACTTAGCTTCCGTCCTGATCATCTCGACATAGCATCGTCGAGCCGTTAGCTGGTCCCCCTTCACTTCTTCTATTCGATCCTCGACCGGGAACTTGATCTTCTGTCAAAAAGTCGAGATAACCGCACAGAACTCATTGAGGGCCGGTTGGCCCAAAATGATATTGTATACTGAGAGGGCCTCCACTACGATGAAGTTGGTTACTCTTGTCCTTTGAGAGTGCTCCTCTCCGAGCGACATGGCCAATTTGATCTAACCGAGTGGCTGTACCTCGTTGCCTATGAATCCGTACAGGGGGTTGTCATTGGAAGTAGCCCAGCGCAGTCGATCTGGAGTTGGCCGAACGCCTTCTTGAAGATGATGTTGACTGAACTCCCTGTATCAATGAAGATGCAATGAATAGTGTAATTCGCTATTACCGCTTGGATGATGAGGGCATCGTTGTACGACACTTCAACTCCCTCGAGATCCCTGGGGCCGAAACTGATCTCGGACCCGCTCGCCCTCTCCTTGCTGCAACCGATGGCATGGATCTCCAGCAAGCGGACATGTGACTTGCGGGCTCGATTGGAGTCGCCGCCGGTCAGGCCTTCCGCTATGATGTTGATCTCTCCTCGAGCGGCATTGCTCCTATTTTCTTCTTCCCGAACGGAGGGCCTAGCTTGCTCGTGCGAGGCCCGGGGTCGATCGCCACTCCTAGGCGAACGATAGTGCTTCCGATCGGGCGACCGTCTATCCGATCATCGCCCGGTATCTGGATGTCGCTGCTCGGGCGAGGGTGATTGGCGACGATAGTTCCTCGGGGCTGGCTGGACGTCCGGGGTGAACCGCCGGAAGTCTCGTGTGTTGTGGCTGGCAGACTGGTGGAAAGAACAAAACATGGGAATCCATACCTTTCCCCTCGGCTTTGGTCGCTCAGAAGCCACATGTTGAACGGCGTGTGGCCTGGCCTCTTGATGGGGCCTTATCCCCTCGGTTCGGGGTCCTCTGGGTGGCTGATGATTAACTGACTGCCTTCGCTTGGTCGACACAGCAGGCTCGGTCGGTGCCTCCTTCCTTCGGGCCGCCTGGGCCTCCTCCACATTGATATACTCACTCAGCTTCTTCAACATATGATCATAATCGCGAGGTGGTTTCCGGATGAGAAAGCGGAAGAGGTCACCGTCGGTAAGCCCTTGGGTGAAGGCATGCATCATGGTTTCTGAGGAGACCGTGGGGATGTCCATTGCAGCCTGGTTGAAACGTTGAATGTAGGTTCGAAGGGTCTCTCTCGGCCCTTGCTTCATAGAAAACAGGCTGACACTTATGTAGGATCAAAAAGAATTTAGATATATCCACAATAGCATGATATTGTCCACTTTGGGCCTAAGCTCTCATGGTTTTGCTCTTGGGCTCTCCCCAAAAGGCCTCATGTCAATGGAGATATCTTTTCTCTTATAAACCCATGATCTTTCCCATGTGTTTCCAATATGGGACTATATTTGCAACCTTGCAACCCCAACAACTTGTCTTCTGATAACGTCGACTGTGTTGGGACCGAAAAGTAGCTAGAGGGGGGGTGAATAGCTCTTCGCGTGCTCGTTGCTCGGCGTTGCTTGTTTCTTCAAGGATGCGCAGCGGAAATACAAAGAAACAAATACAAACACGCTAACACTTGGATTTTACTTGGTATCCACCTCCAAGGGAGGTGACTAATCCAAGGATCCACACAACGCACGCACCCTCCACTAATGAAACTCTCCTTTATGGTAACTACCAAGGGCGGAGAAGCCCTACAAGACTCAATACAAGAAGAAGAAAGGGTAGTAAAGAAATACAAGCTTACAATGAGTGCACAAACCCTAACCCTAGTTTCTTCTTCTTGCTTTGATCCGCCTCTTGATTTGGAAGAGCCTCCAAGAACCTTCAAGAACTGGCGATCTCGAGCTTGAGAAGAGTTGTGGAGGAGCTGGTGAAGATCTAAAATGAATCTGTGAAGTACTGCCGAAGGAAATGAACGCCTGCGGCTTAAATCGACGCTAACGGTCGAATCCCGATCGATTGGAATGCTCCCAATCGATCGGGGAGGCTTTGGATCGATCCACGGATCGATCCAGAGCGCCTCTGTGCTCTGGAAAAACTTCTGGATCGATCCACGGATCGATCCAGCGCTTATCGCGCGAAGCAGCAGCGTCCCAATCGATCCACTGATCGATTGGGACCTCTGGATCGATCCACCGATCGATCCAGAGGGGTTCTGTTCGCGGGGACTCACCGGATCGATCGGTGGATCGATCCAGATCTTCTGGATCGATCCACTGATCGATCCAGATCTGCTGGATCGATCCACTGATCAATCCAAACCTGCTGGATCAATCCACGGATCAATCCAAACCTGCTGGATCAATCGGCTGATCAATCCAGATCTTGGTTTTTGCCCAAAACCAAGCCCAAAGCCCCCTAAACCAACATCTAGTCAACCATGACTTGTTGGTACATAAGACCTAGCATCCGGTCACCCTTGACTAGCTAGGACTCTCTCACCAAGTGTCTGGTCAATCCCTTTGACCCACTTGGACTTTTCTCTTCTTGCCAAGTATCCGGTCACTCCCTAAGACCTACTTGGACTTTTCTTCCTCGTGCCAAGTATCCGGTCAATCCCTTTGACCTACTTGGACTCTCACCAGATGTTTGGTCAACCTTGACCCATCTGGATTTCTCTTGCCTGGCTTCACTCACCAGGACTTTCCTAATTGCCTAGCTTCACTCACTAGGTCTTTCACCTGGCTTCACTCACCAGGATTTTTCTCCTGCCTAGCTTCACTCACTAGGACTTCCCAATTGCCTAGCTTCACTCACTAGGTCTTTCACCTGGCTTCACTCACCAGGATTTTCCTCCTGCCTAACATCCCAGTTAAGACTTCCCAGTCAAGTATCCGGTCATCCTTGACCTACTTGACTCTTCTTCAATCAACCTTGCATTGTCAAACATCGAAATCCAAACTAAGACTCAAGCTTGGTCAACCAGGTCAACCTTGACCTGAGGAATGTTGCACCAACAATCTCCCCCTTTTTGATGTTTGACAATACCAACACTATCACTTACAATACCACATGTAAGTTAGGCTAATCCCATAGCCTAAACCTTCTTCATGCCACTAGGTAATGAATACATAAGTTAAGCCCTTCATTCTCCCCCTAAGAGGGCAAACTCCCTCTAGGTGATAAAAGCCTAACTTACTCTCTTTCATTCTCCCCCTATTGGCACACATCAAACCATGCCCCATTTTTGGGCACACATCAACAGATTCACTTGTTGAAAACTCTTCCCCTGAAGAGTTGCTCATCCTCGTTCACAACTTCACTCGTTGTGATCAGCACGATAATGAAGGTCTCATACCCTTCATTAACCTTAACCCTACATTCTCCCCCAATGTAAGCAAATGCCCATCCTTGAGCATTATCCACTTGAAACCACTTGAACAATGAGGATATCCACTCCCTATTAAAGTTCAAACGCTCAACCTTGAGCATGTTCTTAACGGAAGGTTAACCACCTTCCAAGGTTCATGAAAAATAATTTTTATGTCTTTAAAGAATCCCTCCCCATAAAGACATGGTGGTAACTTCTGTCATTGCACCAACAATGACTTGGAATCCCCAAAACTTTAGGAAACCCAATTTTAGAAGTTTTGAGGTTCAAATATTCAAAATTTGAAACAAACCTCAACCTAAACTTCAACTTAGCCTTCCTTAACCAATCCATCCTTGTTTTCCACACGAAAACACCCTTTTTATGTATACAAATGTATTTTCAGGGGTTTGGAATGGTTACCTAGACTAAAATATGTTCAAAATGCTGAAAATAAGCTTTCCCAGCCAAAATCAGCATCTTCAATTGATTGGAGTTGGGTTCCAATCGATTGAACCCTGCTGAATCGATCCACTGATCGATTCAATCTTCTTGGATCGATCGGATGATCGATCCAGCGAGCTTCTGCTCGCGAGAAATACCTTCTCAATCGATCGGCTGATCGATTGAGGCACTCCAATCGATCCACTGATCGATTGGAGGCCTGAAATTGCTGAAATTCAATTTCAGCCAATTTCAGAAACCCCTAGAAAATTCTACAAAATTCTAAAAATCGTAAAAATTTGTGTAGACATTATTTAGGGTATAATTTATCATGGAAAAATAGTTTTCTATGAAAATACATCATATTTTCAAAGATTGACACAAACTTGAGAACTTGCAAAAACTTTAGTGTTTTCTTCAAGTTTGTGTCTAACTATTCAATGGTGATTACTATCAAAAGATAGCATTCACCAAGGTTTTCCAAAATTATTTTGAAAACATTTTCAAAACCAATATCCCACCATGTTCCTTGGGCTTAATGCACATGACTTGTACATTAGCTTTCCCAATGATGAGAAAACACATAACTATGTGTTTTGATGAACTTAAAACTCAAGGAAATGCACTAACTCAGCATGTTGAGTTTTGTTCGTCTTCCTAACATCTCACTTGTATCTATTGTGCATAAAACACATACAAGTCATCTTATAGGTCTTTGTGAGATGTTAATTTTGGTTTTGCTCTAACCTAGGGTTCATGCATATTTATCTAGTCATCTTGTGGATATTGACCATCCACCTAGGATGTCATTTGGTATGCCACTTGATGATAACTGCCATTTGTCCTTAATTTTAAGGAAATAACATAATGCATGATAATGTTATGGCATACATCAAAAAGAAATAATTTTCAGAAGAAAATTTCCTATAACTACATGATGTATGTATGTCATGACATGGTATTTTTGAGTTTTTCATAATAAGTCATGAATGCACAAATAAAACATGATGTCATGGCATATAATGGGCAACCAAACATGGCAAGATTTTGCATAATTAAAATATACTTAGATTATCTATCTAAATATCCTTAACCCTTAGCTAATCCTAAAGCATAAACCCTAGATTGCCCAATTTCCTTAGGAAAATACCAAAACCAAACTTGACATTTCTTTAATCTCTTGAATTAATTATGCCAATTAAAAATTTAAAACATTCCTCAAATGTTGGCATATTTCATTTTCCCATAAGAGTAATCACTTTAAATTAAGGCTTAGATTTGCCTTAAATTCCTAAGACAATACCAAAGTCCCAATTTGGTATTTCTTAACACTTGATTTCTTGTGTCATTTAAAGTCATCTCAAATTTCTTCCTTTATAGCACATTTTACTCTTTCCAAGAGTAACAATAAATCCATTTCATTTTCAAAGGTTAACAGAAACCTTGAAAATGCTCCTTGAGTGTCAATTTCTTCAAAGTTGGGTTAACTACCCTTCTTCTCAGAGTTGACACTCTCTAACCCATCTATGGGATAGAGAAAATGCTCCTAGGAACCCAAAACCTATTGGTGCTCCTTGGATGCTCTAGGTATTCACTAGGGATAACTTCCTTAGATACCTTCCTAGTGACCTTGTGTGGTTTCTTAGAAGTCTTGGTCACTTTTTCTAGGTCAACTCTAGGGATTGCTTCCCTTGTAACCTTCTTTGTGACTTTCTTAGACTTCTTAGAAGTCTTAGTCACATTTGTTGCAAAAATACTCTTAGGGATAACTTCCTTTGTATTTTTGGCTTGACCACTAGACCTAGGGTTGGTTCCATAACTATATGGAACCCTATGGTAAGAGATTACATCCTTCTTAGCCTTTGGTTTGTATCCCAAACCCCTATGGCCATTAGATGACCTTTGTGCTCCTAGACCTAGGCTATGCTCATTTTGCCCTTTTAGGATATTTTCCATCCTTTTTAGGGTCTTTTCCATTTTATCAAGCCTTGACCTCAAGACTTGATTTTCTATCACTAAGTCCTTAGTTTTTGGTTTTCCATTAAATTTATGAGCATTTTTATTTCTAGGCTTGTAGCTAAGGTCCTTAGTGTGTTTGCCTAGATTTTTATCTACTTTCCTAATCCTAGGTGTGGTAGTTTTAGCATGGTAAGCTACATTATTTTCCTTAATTTTACCATGCTCTCTATTCTTATGGTAATAGCATTAAAATGATATAAGTTAGAACTAGCATGCTTTTTACCATAATGTAAAGGGATAGGCTCAATAAAAGTTACCTTCCTTTTTACCTTAGAGGCTCCCCCTTGACTTGAGCTTCCTCCTTGAGCCTTGACCATCTTCTTCCCCTTAGGGCATTGACTCCGGTAATGCCCCTTTTGATTGCAAGAGAAGCACACAATGTGCTCCTTGCTCTTCTTTGTTCCGGGGATGGTCTCCTTTGGCTTCTCCTTGCCCTTAGGTGCCACTTGGCCCTTCTTCTTGGCCAATTTAGGGCACTTGCTCTTGTAGTGCCCATGTTCTCTACATTCAAAGCATATAATATGATTTTTATTATTAATTGAAATATTTATACCTTTGCTTGTAAGGGTGGCATCTTTTCCTCCATTTGATATGAATGTAGAGGCTTCCTCTTGATCCGAAATCGATTTCCCTCCAATTGATTCATCTTGACTTGTGGAGGTGGAAGCTTCTTCATCCTCTTCTTCTCTTGACCCGGATGTGGAGGATTCTCCTTCTTCTTGATCCGGTGTCACCAAGAGTTGCTCCCCCTCAATCCTAGAGGTGGAGGCTTCATCATCTTGAATATGAAACAAGGAGTATGCTCCCTCCTTGTTCCCTTCGATGCATTCCCTTGAGGATGAAACTTCTTCTTGGACTTCTTCTTCAGAGGTTGAGCATCTCTCAACCTTGGAGTCCTCCTCTTGGTCTTGCTCCAAAGAGTCACCCTCTCTGGATACTTCTTGCTCTTGTACAGTGGAGGGGATCTCTTCATGAAGCTTGGCCAATTTACTCCATAAATCCTTTGCATCTTCAAATTCTCCAATTTTGCAAAGGATGGTGCTTGGCAATAAATTTACCAAAAGCTTGGTCACTTTGTCATTGGCCTCGCACCTTTGGACTTGCTCCGAGCTCCATTTGCTTTTCTTGAGAAGCTTGCCCTTGGAGTTTATTGGAGCTTCAAATCCTTCCATTAGAGCAAACCATTGCTCTATCTCCATCATAAGAAAGTTTTCGATTCTTGATTTCCAAGAATCGAAGCTCGTGGAAGTGTATGGTGGAGCCACCCTCGTGTCGAATCCGAGCCCATCTCGGAATTCCATTGTAGAAGTTGAGCTTTTGAATTTCTTTGACTTTGACAATTTTGCTTCAACTTCTTCACCCTCTAGCTCTTCTTGTTATGCTTGACCCTTCCGGCGATGATTTCGGTGAAGAGCGGCCTCGCTCTGATACCACTTGTTGGGACCGAAAAGTAGCTAGAGGGGGGTGAATAGCTCTTCGCATGCTCGTTGCTCAACGTTGCTTGTTTCTTCAAGGATGCGCAGCGGAAATACAAAGAAACAAATACAAACACGCTAACACTTGGATTTTACTTGGTATCCACCTCCAAGGGAGGTGACTAATCCAAGGATCCACACAACGCACACACCCTCCACTAATGAAACTCTCCTTTATGGTAACTACCAAGGGCAGAGAAGCCCTACAAGACTCAATACAAGAAGAAGAAAGGGTAGTAAAGAAATACAAGCTTACAAGCTTACAATGAGTGCACAAACCCTAACCCTAGTTTCTTCTTCTTGCTTTGATCCGCCTCTTGACTTGGAAGAGCCTCCAAGAACCTTCAAGAACTGGCGATCTCGAGCTTGAGAAGAGTTGTGGAGGAGCTGGTGAAGATCTGAAATGAATCTGTGAAGTACTGCCGAAGGAAATGAACGCCTGCGGCTTAAATCGACGCTAACGGTCGAATCCCGATCGATTGGAATGCTCCCAATCGATCGGGGAGGCTTTGGATCGATCCACGGATCGATCCAGCGCTTATGCTCGAAAAAGGATCGATCCCGATCGATCGGCTGATCGATCGAGTCCCAATCGATCCACTGATCGATTGGGACCTCTGGATCGATCCACCGATCGATCCAGAGGGGTTCTGTTCGCGGGGACTCACCGGATCGATCGGTGGATCGATCCAGATCTTCTGGATCGATCCACGAATCGATCCAGATCTGCTGGATCGATCCACGGATCAATCCAAACCTGCTGGATCAATCCACGGATCAATCCAAACCTGCTGGATCAATCGGCTGATCAATCCAGATCTTGGTTTTTTGCCCAAAACCAAGCCCAAAGCCCCCTAAACCAACATCTAGTCAACCATGACTTGTTGGTACATAAGACCTAGCATCCGGTCACCCTTGACCAGCTAGGACTCTCTCACCAAGTGTCTGGTCAATCCCTTTGACCCACTTGGACTTTTCTCTTCTTGCCAAGTATCCGGTCACTCCCTAAGACCTACTTGGACTTTTCTTCCTCGTGCCAAGTATCCGGTCAATCCCTTTGACCTATTTGGACTCTCACCAGATGTCTGGTCAACCTTGACCCATCTGGATTTCTCTTGCCTGGCTTCACTCACCAGGACTTTCCCAATTGCCTAGCTTCACTCACTAGGTCTTTCACCTGGCTTCACTCACCAGGATTTTTCTCCTGCCTAGCTTCACTCACTAGGACTTCCCAATTGCCTAGCTTCACTCACTAGGTCTTTCACCTGGCTTCACTCACCAGGATTTTCCTCCTGCCTAACATCCCAGTTAGGACTTCCCAGTCAAGTATCCGGTCATCCTTGACCTACTTGACTCTTCTTCAATCAACCTTGCATTGTCAAACATCGAAATCTAAACCAAGACTCAAGCTTGGTCAACCAGGTCAACCTTGACCTGAGGAATGTTGCACCAACAGGCTGCTAGCGAAATGGTGGAGGAAAGTCGTTCGTAAGTCCTTGAAGCTTTTGATCGATCCATCTGGCAGCCTCCGGAACCAGCGTTGTGTCGAGCTCGATAACGTTGTAAGGAAGACCCTGCATTTGACTCCATCCGTGTATTGATGAAGAGTTACTGCGCTGTTGAACTTGTCCAAGTGGTCGTCTGGGTCTGTTGATCCATTATACTCCCCGATCGCCAGAGGAGCATAATGCCTGGGTAGCGGATCCTGTAAAATTGCTTCAGAGAATTGGCGATGGATCCGCTCAGGCGACAAATCGGCTCGGGGAGCTTTCCCCTTCTTCGCATCCCGAGCTGGAGCTTTATCTGACGAAGATCCTTGGTCCTGATTGTAGGACCGTTGGGTCGGCTAGAAGGGTTGGTAAATAACCTGTCAATTAAAAACAAACAACCCTTCCTCGAACGATTAAGCTAACACTTGTAAAATGAATTAAGCAGATAAATAAAAGCATAAAAGAAAAGACGAGGCACAGATGTTTACTTGGTTACAACCGATGTGGTTGTTAATCCAAGGAAGATTAAGCTAAAAAACTCCTTCAGGCGGAGAAGTCTCTTACAGCGTTTAGGCACTGAAAACAGAAGCTTAACTACAACTAAAGCATACAAGTGTTTGGAAATCGAATGATCGTGATTGTAGAAAAGCTTCTGGACCAAGGCTATATTTATAGCCTTGGTCAGCGCCTGAAGGGTTCCGGCGCCTGGACAAAATTTATCCCCAGCGGTTGGATCGAGTCAAAGCTCGATCCTCGAAAAAAGATTCAGCCCGGCGCCCGACAGCCCGGCACCGGACAGCTCCGGCGCCCGGACAGCTTCAGCGCCTCGGGCCAAAAGTCAACCTGTTGACTTTTGGTCCGTGCTCTCTTCTCGGTTCAGCTCGCCTCTGGTCCGGGTCTTCGGCCCCGCTTGCTTGGGTGATCTCGACATCCGAATAGGGCTCACCCAAACCCATCTTCCGGTCTTCTCGAGCGTGCTTCCTCGGCTTCTCGTCCCTCGACGTGTCCCTTCTCATCCACCACAGACTCATCCGCAGACTTGGTCCCCTGGTCGCACCCGTCTGACCTTCGCTAATGCGTCTCTTGCTCCCGAGCAATCTTCCGCTCTCCCCTCGGAACCACCGCGCACTTCCTTCTCGTCCACGGTGTACTCTTCCGCAGCACCTCGTCCCTCGGACGCACAGCGTGTCGTCCTTCTCGCTAGCTGCGTCTTCCACTCGAGTACCTGTGCTCCTAAGCTCCTGCACACTTAGACACGAGGTTAGAAACAACGCAGGACCTAACTTAACTTGTTGATCATACCAAAACAACCTTGGGGTTCCAACAATCTCCCCCTTTTTGGTGTGATCAACCCAAGTTAAGCTAGGGTCAACAATAGATATGAAATTAAATAGTTTATTGCAATAACATGCAACATGATAGAAAAAATTAAATTTCAAACATTCCAAATTTTAATTTTCAATTTTCTACCTCCCCCTAGACTTATACTTTCCTTCTCCCCCTTTGATCACAATAAAAATGGGGAACAACCAAAATCTAAGGGTTTGACACTTAGAAAGATTATAGAAATCTATTTCAATGATTTTTCGAGAAAGCATATTTCCAAGTTAAGGAAAAAGATTTCTAAGTCAAAGAATAACTTAAAAAATTTCTAAGTTTCACTAAAAAAAAACTTTCTAAGCAAAAAAAAAAAAAAAATTATGCAAGAAAATTTAGGAAGATTGATAACATTAAAAGAATTTTCTATGCATTTATTTATTTTAATACTTATATCAAATAGTTTTAAATTTCCATTTCAATTTATTAGAACTTCTTAAATCACACTTTTTCAAATTTAAAGTCACAAATATTAAACGTGCAAAAAATTGTATCATGTTAATTTTTATAATTTTTTGAATTTCTACTTCACAAAAATATTTCAATGGCATAAACTTGATAAAATTTTTCGACAATCTAATTTGTAAAAATTCTTTCAGCAATGTGCAAAATTCGTTTGAAAGAATATTTTGTGATAAAAATTCTAATTTGCAGGAATTTATAAATAAAAGATTTCTTAATCCGAAACACTTTTTCGATGACTCAATTTCTAAATCGCAAAACTCTTTCGCGAAAGTAATTTGTAATTCGAAAAAATATTCGAAGAAAGTTTTCGACAACACTTCTAATTTGCATAATTATTTCGAATAAATGTTTTGCAATTTACAAAAGTTTTTCGATAAAATTTCTAACTTGCAAAATTCTTTAAATAATATTTTTGATTTGCAAGACAGGTTTGACAATTGATTTTCTAATTCGAAAAATTCTTTCGATGATTCAATTTCTGATTCAAAAGACTCCTTAGGCAATTTTTCGATTGGTTTAACCAATTGATTAAAAGATGGAGACCATACCTGACTTACCTTTTTGGTCGTTGGTTCTCCCTCTGTTGAATTAATTTCTTCCGAAGATTCTCCCCCTTCATCGATCTCAGGATGTACTTCTGATGACGGCTCGATGTCTATTGAGGAGACGACTTCAACCGGTTCTTCCTAGAGCATTAAGAACTTTTCCCAAAGTTCTTTCGCGCTTTTGTACTCTCCGACTCTGTCGAAATCTTTAGTTGGTATTGCGCTTAGAATGTGAAACTCTGCCCGAGAATTCGCCATGGACTCTTCACGTTGCTTCTCGTTCCAGAGGCGTATGCCGATTTTCTCTCCGTTCGTGTCTTTCGGTGCTTCATAACCTGCTTTCATTATTAGAGAAATACCAATATCAGAGTTAAGAAATACCTTCATTTGTTGCTTCCATGAAGAAAGCTCCCCCTCGAATGTTGGTGGGTAGTCGCTAGCTCCGGCCATTGTTGCTTCAGTTAGTCATCGTGCCCTAAAATCTTACTTGTAGGACCGTTGGGCCGGCTAGAAGAGTTGGTAAATAACCTGTCAATTAAAAACAAACAACCCTTCCTCGAACGATTAAGCTAACACTTGTAAAATGAATTAAGCAGATAAATAAAAGCATAAAAGAAAAGACGAGGCACAGATGTTTACTTGGTTACAACCGATGTGGTTGTTAATCCAAGGAAGATTAAGCTCAAAAACTGCTTCAGGCGGAGAAGCCTCTTACAGTGTTTAGGCACAGAAAACAGAAGCTTAACAACTAAAGCATACAAGTGTTTGGAAAAAGAATGATCGTGATTGTTGAAAAGCTTCTAGACCAAGGCTATATTTATAGCCTTGGTCGGGGCGCCTGGAAGGGTTCCGGGCGCCCTGGGGGGATAAAATTTATCCCCCAACGGTTGGATCGAGTCAAAGCTCGATCCTGTGAAGAAGTCAGTTTCGGGCGCCCCGGACAGTTCCGGGCGCCCCGGACAGCTCCGGGCGCCTCGGAGCCAAAAGTCAACCCAGTTGACTTTTGGTCCGTGCTCTCTTCTCCGGTTCAGCTCGCCTTTGGTCCGGGTCTTTCTGCTCCGGCTCCACTTGCTTGGGTGATCTCTGACATCCGGAATAGGGCTCACCCGAACCCATCTTCCGGTCTTCTCGAGCGTGCTTCCCTCCGGCTTCTCGTCCCTCGGAATTACCGCGTGTCCCTTCTCGTCCACCAGCGTACTCATCCGCAGACTTCGTCCCTCGGTCGCACCCCGTGCCGACCTTCGCGCTAGCTGCGTCTCTTGCTCCCCGAGCAATCTTCCGCTCCGGCTTTCGTACCTCGGAACCACCGCGCGCACTTCCTTCTCGTTCGCCGGTGTACTCTTCCGCAGCACCTCGTCCCTCGGACACACAGCGTGCCGTCCTTCTCGCTAGCTACGTCTTCCACTCGAGTACCTGTGCTCCTAAGTTCCTGCACACTTAGACACAAGGTTAGAAACAATGCAGGACATAACTTAACTTGTTGATCACACCAAAACAACCTTGAGGTTCCAACACTGATGAGCTTGTGCAATTTCTGAGGGCGTCTGGAACAAGGCCCTATGGAATGGTATCGGGGTGGGCAGCGCTTCTGCCTGAGTACCGGTCGGGCCTTTGTTTTGTCCCCATATGGAGAGTTGCTCTGGTCGGTCCTCATGCGCTGCACGACCTCCTGACGCCGAAGTCGCTTGCTGCGCCATTCGCTCGGCTAATGCCTTTTGCTGCTGCTGTTCAACGATTTTTGCCGCCCGTGCCTGGATGAGCGCATCGAGCTCCTCTTGAGAGAGCATCACGGTGTGAGGCCTTCCAACTTCCTCCATCTTCCACTAGACTTGGGGCGTTCCCACAGACGACGTCAATTTGATCATGTCCGAGTGCTGAGTCGATGGTCGCTGGTGATGTGGCGCTCTTGTTGACTCCGTGTGGCCCTCTGGGTGACGTAGACCTCCGGCGAGAACCTGCAAGCACAAAACCGAGCCGGGAAGGGGTTCCCGGCGGCGACCCTCAGACGCTCAAGTCAGCTTCCGGCGGTAAGAAATCGAAAGAGGATGACGAGAACTGTAGCTACAGTAATGAATCGTGCATACCTCCGTTGGAGTCTGGGGGTCCTTATATAGGGCTCCCTGAAGGCGCGTTCAAGCTTACCGAGACGTGCACACTTCTCAAAGCATACCTATAATGAGTGTGTCAGAAAAGCGTGCCTGACGCTATACCTCAATAACGCGAGCATATCCCTGACGTGACAGTGGAAACTTCGGTCGTACGATTCTCTATCTGATCCGGCCGCCTACCATGCTGTCTGTCGACGACACTTGTCTCGAGGAGGATAGAGTCACCTGCCCCTTTTGTCTCATACCAAGCCGAACGGAAGAACCGCTTGACTAACGTTGCGATTGGCTGAGCGGGACACCTACTCAGCCCATCATACGAAGGCCCTGGCACTGCTCGACCGAACGGGAGAACCTCGGTGGCTATGGTTCCCGTTCGGTCCACTCGGCTAATGTTGCGATTGGCCGAGCGGGACATCTACTCAGCCCATCATACGAAGGCCCTGGTGTTGCTCGACTGAATGGGAGAACCTCGGTGGCCATGGTTCCCGTTCGGTCGATACGAAAACAGCTCAGCCTTCATCCCCTGTTATTAAGCCGCATTAGTCACTCGCCGAGCGTCGGGAGCTCGGTCTCGAGTCGAGCCGAGATGTCGGGTCGACTTTCCGCCGATCGGGGTGGTGATTCGCCCGATCGGGCGCCTACAAGGCGTTGACCACCTTGACCTTCTATCGGACGACCTCCCCTCCTTTACCACCGATCAACTATCATATCAAATTATTCAACACTTTCATTAATATACAATTACAATAGCTAAATAGTCAATTTAATGAGATCAACATTGAATTGTTGTTTTGTGTTGCATGCTTAAATTCATCTAATTCATTTGCTTCTTTGGACAATCAAAAGTTGATTCAATTAGTCAAATTCTATCTAAGAGATTTTTTTTTGATATTGACCTTTTAGAACTCTCACATCAGTTTCAAACTTTCATCATATATGTGTGCTCAAATTTGAAAGGATTGAATCACATTACTTGGCTGGTGATGAAAAATAGAAAAACATAACATATCTATTGGTTTACAAACTTTTACCATTGGCTTTGATTTTGCTGGTTGTAAGTTCTACAGTCGAGAGAGAATTTTCAGTTATAAAGATTGTGAAAAATCAATTTTACATAAAAATGAGTGATTAATAGTTAAATGACTCTTTCCTGATATATATTGAAAAAAATATATTTAGTAACTTATCGAATGATTGAAAAATAAAAAATTTTAAAAGTTAACTGTAAGTTACATTCTAATTAATGATAATGTTATAATTTTTCTACTTATCTTTTGAATTGTTATAAATTATATTTTTATGATTTTATATGAATGGTGCCCTCTTAAATAAAATTTTTAAATCCACCCTTACAAATAGCCTCCCTTCACATACTGGTTGGGACGAAGTGTAAGGGGAGACTGAGACTTTGCTACAATTAGATAAATAATAGCTCTGTTTCCTTTCATTCCTTTTTGTCATCGATTTTTAAGAGCTTTAAATTGGAGCAGACGTGGAGAAAATGTCATTATGCCAAAGCTCTATTTTTTTTCTTTTTACATTAGAAATATATCTTACGGTAATAATTTAATTCTGAATTTTAATAATGATTCCCTTTTTTTATTTCATCTGAATATTAAAAATGATTTTTTAGAGAGACAAATTGGGCGAGCCCCACTTACAGTACGCCCGTCTATTGTTTTCCGAGTTGAGATCCTCTGTCTAAAACTGACGTGTTCCCCTTTCGTCGATCGGACGGATTAGAATGTTATGATCTTCCGATCGACGAGGAGACACACAGACACGTCAGTTTTTTGCTACAGAGGATCTCATCTCATCTTTTCCACTCTTTGACAACGTCGTCAAGCGCCTTCTCCGCAGCGCCGCCGACTTTCAGATTGTTGAGCGCCTTCTCCCGTAGCACCTCCACCTGCCGCCGAGCCGCCTTCCCCTCCTCCCCCTCGATCATCTCCCTCACCACTCGGGCCACCTCCTCCCGCGGCACCAGCCCTCCCTCTCCTGCCTTCGCCAGCAGCGCGATACCCGCGCCCGCAGCCAACATCACCGCGTTCTGCCTCTGCTCCGCGAACAGAGGCCACGCCGCCATAGCCACGCCGGCAACAACGCTCTCCAGGGTCGAGTTCCACCCGCAGTGGCTGAGGATCCCCCCAGTGGCGGGGTGGTGCAGCACGGCCGTTTGGGGGGCCCACGACGGGATCAACAGTCCTACGTCCTGGGTTCGCTCTGCGAATCCGTTGGGCAGGAACCTGAACGGATCTGCCTTGCTCTGCACCGTGAAGAAGGCTTCACTGTTCTCTTCGCCGTCGCTGGGGCTCCGAACGACCCACAGGAAGCGCTGGCCGCTCATCTCGAGGCCCAGCGCCAGCTCCGCTAACTGCGCCTTCGGCAGCGTTCCTCCGCTGCCGAAAGACACGTACAGGACGGATCTGGGGGGCTGGCGGTCCAACCACCGCAGGCACTCCGCTTCCTCATCACCGGATTTCTCGGGCTTCCGCGTTAGTGGCCCGACAAGGTAGACCGGCGGCCGACCAGGTTCGGCCTCGCAGAGAGCCGCCGCGGCTCCCGGCTCGATGGCGTCGAAGGAATTGACGAGGATCCCCTGCGCCTCGCGGTAGCGGCGCCCGTGGTGGACGAACCAGCGGTAAGCGTCGTTGGATCGGTCTTGGATCGGGTGGAGGATGTCGGGACGGGGAATGGGAAAGCACCCGGGGAGGCGGAGCGGGTCGGGGAGGTGGTGGTCGTGGTCGGTGGCAGCGGCTTCGATGGCCGGGAGGTGGAGGATGAGGGAGAGAGCGAGGAGGTTGGTTGGGAAGAACAAGTAATGGGGGAGGCCAAGTTGACTGGCGACGGAAAACGTGTCGGTACTGAAGAGGTCAGAGATGAAGACGACGACGTCGGGGAGGGCCGAGAGGGCGTGGCGCAGGGCAGGAAGGGACCGGACGGTGGCTTCCGACATGGTGGTCTCGATGCGGACATCATCGGGGAGGTCGTCAAGGGGGACGGGGGGAAGGGAGATGTGCGAGAAGTGGTCGGAGGGGAGGGAGGACAGGATGGAGGACTGAGTCGCGGAGGCGGAGAAGGCGAGGGTGATGATGGTGACGGAGAATCCATGGCGATCGATCAAGACCTTGGCGAGCTCCATGATGGGGATGAGGTGGCCAATTCCGGGAGTCATACAGACTGCGACGCGAGGGCGGCGTTGCTGAACGGCGGAGGCCGCGCTGCCGACTTCCATGGCGTACGGAAGGGGAAAGGAATAGGAAGACGAGTAGACGACAGGAAATGATGAAACAACAGACCGATTTGATTGGCCCAATTTATAGAGTTTAAACGGCTCAAAATAAAGACACGATTTTTTCAACGGTCCAGATGGAAAGCTGCGCCAATGGACAACGGATTCCTTGTAAGTGAAACGGAAAAAAAAAAGACAGCAGAATTTTTAAAAAAGTTTTTGCATTTATTTTTATTTTTTATTATTTGGATGGAATTAAAAGTATTTAAACTATAGTAATTACTTTCCTTTTATTATGTAAACGCATTGAATGGAAATATATCTCTTTTAGTTCTTACTATCGGTAATCTAACAAAGGTAATCTACCAGACAGTTTTCCGAATTCATCGAAAGCGTGAAGGTCACATTAATTATGCGTTGTTCCTTTCATATTCGGGTCAAATCTGACTTTTCTCTTTCTTTTTTTCCTTAACTCTTTCTGTTTTTCATCTCTTTCCTTTGTGACATGTATACAAAATATTCATGCTCAAGTTGACATGAATGAATGAATATATATATATATATATATATATATATAAAAAGTTTCCACGTGATTATATATATATATATATATATATATATATATATATATATATATATATATATATATATATATAAATAAAGTTTCCACGCGATTATATTTAAAGAAGTCGAAATAAATAAAATAATATAGAATATCATTGAAATTCTTATAGTCTTATAAATTCACAAAATCTAAAATGAGTCTATTTAGACTTATCCAGTTAAAATTACATTTTAAGCTCTCTTCAATATTGGGTTTGATATATTGATTCCATATCAGGTTCAACGTGAGCCTGATATGATTCATATCATGCTCATATTGGAGTTTAGAACTGATTCTTTTTTATTACATTTTAACACCTTCGGAAAAGTTAAAATAAACAATGAAGGGTATCGTTGTACTCTCGTAGTCTCATAAATTCAAAGGATCTGAAAGAGATCCAATTTGACATGTTTAGACCGATTAGTGAGTTTTAACCTAGATATATCCAATTGGATTCATTTGAGATCCATTAGCTTTTTGAGCTGTAAGGAGTCCAACAGCACCCTCCATTACTTATTTTGACTTATCCGGTATTGATTCTATATCAGACCCAATGTGCACCCATGTTGGGTTTAGAGTCGATTCTTACAATAACATTTTAATATCTCTAGAGAAGCAGAAATAAACAATGGAGGGCACCAATGGACTCCTTACTGCCTTAGAAATCCAAAGGTTTGAAATGGATCCAATCAGACATGTTTAGATACATCGATGGATTTTGACCAAAATCTACCAATGTACCTAGACATGTCTGATTGGACCTATTTCAGATTCTGTGGATTTCTGAGATTGCGGGGAGTCAAACAATGTCCTCCATTTTTTATTTCAACTCCATCGAAGATGTTAAAATATAATAAGAAAAAATCAACCCTAAAGTCCAACGTGGGTCTGATATGAATCCATATCATACCCATGTTGTGCTTGATATAATTCTATATCATGCTCGTTTTAAGATTGGACTTGATATGATTCCATATCAAATTAAACGTGAGTCTAATATGATTTATATGATGCCCATATTGAGATTTAGAATTGATTCTTTTTATTACATTTTAATATTTTTAGAAAATCAAAATAAATAATGAAAGGCATCGTCATATTCTCATAGTCTCAAAAATTCAAAGCACTTGAAAGGATCAAATTTAATATATTTAAGTCCATTAAGTAAATTTTAAGTAAAATCTACGGATAATACTAGATAGATCTGAGTAAATCTATTTTAATCATATGAATTCATGAGGTTATAAAGATTTTAATGATACTTCCATTACATATTTCAATTTATGCAAGTACGTTAAAAATATAATTGTCTTTTATTTCCATCCAAATAAATAAATATGGATTTATATTTAAGTTTTTTTTTTAAAAAAAATGCATATAATTGAAAAGACAGCCAGACAGGTTAAATAAAAATTTGTATGATATATCCACGTGTTTAATAAAATATGAAAAATGATGCACAGGTATAATAAAATAAAATATGAAAAATGATGTAATTGCGAAGTGAAATATAAAATAACGAGTGTGGAATAAAATAATTGCATACGAAACTAATCGGTATATACATTTAATACATATTTGTTATTTTCTTAGACTTGGTAAATCTTTAAGTCTTTCTATATTACTGCAATATTTACAAATTATATTAAATTTTGACAAACATTAATAATGCCAAATTAGTCTCATATTATTGTTATTATATTCATCGCAAGTATACCACAATTCGTTTCTATACTATACGAATAAATAACTAAAAGGTGGGAAGAGTTTTCCTCTGAATACATGCATGGAAATTTAATCTCATGTCATGATAATATGTGTTGCAGATATTTAGATGAGTGAATTATTACTAACTTGACCTCAAATATTTTAAGTCAATTATATTGAGTTGGGAAAAGTCTGATCTATAAGTTGAGTTGGGAACTTGTAGGATTTCAAACTTTCAGTTTGGAAGATTATGATATCTCAATTTAGTTTCAAATTGTGAATTTTGAGTTAGATGAGTAAAATTATTAATTTTGATCTGAATATTTTAATAAATAAATTAGCTTGATAAGTAATGATAACTAAGTATTGGATTAATTCTCTCATCTAAATCTAAAATCGGTGATGATAAGTTTGTGTAATTCACACAAAAACACTTGATAACATGCATGATCTTAAAGTTAAGTTTTAAGGTAAAAATTAGGAATGATAATGAATCGAATTCATGTCGTCCCATTTTTATTTATTATATTTATTCTCATCCTTATCAAGTATTCAATTTTCATCTCCATCTACATATCTATCAAGAAATCGAATATCCATCCTCGTACTCATTAGAGGATCAAATATCCTCTATTAGGAATGAGCAAAAGTTCAATTAAATTGAATTAACCTACCGAATTAAAAATTTAATTATGTTATTTCAGATAATTCAATTTGATTTCGATTTTAAAATTTTTAATTTGGTTAAATCAAATAAATTGAAATTTAATACCACATGCAATACTGATATTAAAAAATCAATACTAAAGTGTATATATATAGTGTAACAAAAATAAATATAAATATATAGAAGTTTTAATTTGTACATCCGCCCATGCACGACTCCGTGGGTGATTAAATGAACTCAGAATGCCGGAAAGTCAGTTGGGATGCCCAACTCACTTTCGGGTACCCCAAGTTCACTCAGTCACCCACGGAGTCGCACACAGATGAGTGTGCAAGTTAACAAACTCCTATATATATATACGTGTAAGTCAAGCATGAAATTGTTTCATACCCTCCTTCATTTGGATCAGATATTGGATCCTCCATTGGGTTCAAAGAAAATTATCATCCCTAGTACAAATCAAAAGTGCTCTCTTTTTTTTTTCAAATCATTAAAGGGGTACACTTTGATTTTTTTTTTTTTATAATTATCCAATTGTCTTCATTCTTGTCTAAATTATGATTTGATCGGATTGTTGTAATAGTTACAAAACTGTAGCTACTACACATGTTGTAGTAGTTACAATTTTATAGCTATTACAACATGAATGTCAGGTGAACATGTCAAATTTAAATTATAGCAACTATAGTTTTGTGGCTACTAGAACAAAATTGATAGGTAACTATGGTTAAATCATAGCTGCTATAATGTGAATATTTTTGAACAGGTTAAATATGTATTGTAGCAGCTATGAAACCATAGCTGCTACAATGTGTTTGACCAGATCAAGATTTAGGTGGGAGATAATTATATGAATAATACTGAACAGTATTGGAGGATAGTTAGGTAATTATACACGGAGGGCAGTTAGGTAATTATACATGGAGGGCAGTGATCCTGTCCGAAAGCTGAATCAACAGACGCTGGGCACGTGACGCTCTCCCAGTGGCTGACGTAGATCTCCCGACTATCCGCCCGGACCTCCGGTGAACCTGCACAGAAGTCGGGCCGGGAAGGGATTCCCGGCGACGACCCTCCGACGCTCAAGTCAGGCGAAGCTCAATGACAAGAAAGTGGCTCCAAGAATCGTAGAACGCGTACCTCCGGCGAAGGATGAGGGCCTTTATATAGGGCTGTGGAGAAGCGAGTGCACACATACCGAGGTGTACACGTGTCCTCAGCCCATACCCCAGTAAGGGCCTGTCAGTGAGCTTACCTGACCCCATACTGCTACAGTCCAAGCACGTCTTTGATGGGACAGCGGAACCCCCTGTCGTAAGGTTTGGAGTATGGCCTAAACGTAGAACATGCCCGCTGTCAGAAAAAGATGTCCCTTGTCCTTTTCCCCTTGCTTCCAGCCGGGCGTCCGGCCGACCAGCCTCTGCCTTACGTCCGGCCGGACACATATAGTGGTCTACTTGGGAGATTCTCGGTAATGTGCTTTGTGGAGACTGTTAGCAGTATGTTACCTCATGTCTTCAGCCGAGCGTGTCCTCCGCTCGGCCCTACGATCCTGTTCCATGAGCGCCGGGGCCTTGCTTCCTGCTGGGGCGCCTTTTGCCATCAGTTAGACACCGGTCAGTCGGCCAGGCGTTCGACCCACCCATCTCCGGTCGGCCACCTGGCCCTTTGACTTCCATGTGGCGTTGACTCCCCAGAACGGGGGTCCCCTGTTCTTACCGCCGCCCTCCGCTCGGCCCTACGATCCGGTTCCATGAGCGCCGGGGCCCAGCTTCCTGCTGGGGCGCCTTTTGCCATCAGTTAGACATCGGTCAGCCTGCCGGGCGTTCGACCCACCCATCTCCGGTCGGCCACCTGGCCCTTTGACTTCCACGTGGCGTTGACTCCCCAGAACGGGGGTCCCCTGTTCTTACCGCCGGATCACTTGCCTCTCCTTCAAGTCTAGTCGAAGGAGGCGATTAGTCCGACTGACTGGACTGCGAGTCTAGCAGGGCGGCGCCTTTGTGCCATTATCCTTCGCTCGGCCTACCGCAGGGATGGCCTTAAGGTTAGTCAACAGCCACATTCCTTGAACCTCCTCGTAATCTGCGCCAATCTTCGACATTAAGGCTGAGCATGCACTCATTAAATGCTTCGAATGGCTGAATGCCACGTGGCACACTGTCGTCATCGTACGGCGGCGGCAGCTTGGGGCTTTGATGGGATCGAAGCGGTTCAAAATGAACGGCGCGATGTGAACTTTGATTCCCGTGACCTGGATCCAACGGTGGAGGTCGTCCGGCCTCCACCCTATTAAATCTTCGTTTTCTCCTCCGTCGCCTCACTCCTTCTTTTGCGTGCCCCCGGTTATCCTTCGCGTTCTAGAGCTCCGGCGATCGTGTTCTCCTTCTTCCGTCGATCCCCAGTGTTCTTCCTTCGATCCTCCTTTTTCTCGTAAGGTTCTCCTCTTTTCTTTCTTGTTTCCGGTGCTTTCTTTACATTTCTTTCCCCAATTTTCGCTTCCAGAGTACTCTTTTCGCTTGCTGTCGTCTTTCTTCTGCCTTTTTGCCTTTTCGATTTCTTCCGATCGGACCATGGCTAGTTCTTCTCATCCTGAAGACCAGCCCCTCGGCCCCTGGTACACTACCATGCAATCACGATTCGATCAGCATGACTTTGATATTCTGACCGATAATTTTGAAATCCCCGATGATTTTGAACTTCTTTTAGCCGGTCCCTCCGCTCGGCCACACAAGCCGCCGCGCGGAGCTTTCTGTGTCTTTCGCGACCAGTTTACTGCCGGTCTGCGTTTCCCTGTACATCCTTTCATTATAGATGTTTGTAACTTTTTCGGTGTTCCGCTCGGCAGTCTAGTACCCAACACCTTTCGCCTTCTCTGTGGGGTTGTTGTTTTGTTCAAAATCCACAACATCTCCCTCTGTCCGGAAGTCTTTTATTATTTCTATTACCCCAAGCAGTCCGAGCCGGGCACCTTCATGTTCCAAGCTAGGCCCGGCTTAGTCTTCTTTAATAAACTGTCTTCTTCCAATAAACATTGGAAGGAGTATTTTTTCTATATTCGTATGCCCGATCGGGCCAATTTCCGGACAAAGTGGCAGATCGACCTATCCCCCGCTCCAGAGCTGAAGAAGTTCAAGACCCGACCGGACTACCTCCATGCTGCAAATATGCTAGCCGGTCTATGGCTCGACATCAATAAGCTTCTTCACGAAGGAGTGATGTACATCTTCGGTTTGAGTCCCATACAGACTCCTCTTCCGAGGGGCTTCGGTAAGAATTTTACTTGAGCGTTTGCTTTGATTGCTAACTGATTTTTCTCCTTTCCTTTGCAGCGGACATCGTCATGGAGTCGGTAATGGCCGACATTCTGAAGAGAAAGGCGGCGGTGCTCGAAGCCGCGGCAGCCAAAGAAATGGAAGCGCTTGGTATCCAACCGGTCGGCTCGCATGAAGAAGAGAGCGGGACACATGCCGGGGAGTCGGCCACTCAGGCTTCTCTCCCAGAGTCAGTGGCTAGAGCTGTGAGATCTCGAAAAATTGAATAAATAGGGTTATTTCAGAAATAGCCTTATAGAATTTTTCCGGAATTTTTAGAAATTTTCTGGGAATTTTTCGGAGCTCGTAAGACGGGTTTTGAAGGGATCAATTTCGGGTGCGGATAAAGCCTGTTTGGGATACCCGTTTAAGTGAGGAAATGTTTTTAATTATAAACTTCCTTTTTCTTTTTCCTCCCCACACGCTGAACCCAACCCGATCCCTCACTTCTTCCCCGACTTCTCCTCCTCCTCCCCGGATCTCCCCTCTGCTCGAAGCCGATCTCGCTTCCTTCTCTGTTCTCTCTCACGGACGATCGGCGCCGACGGGAGCAAGGCTTCAGCTCCGGCGATCACCCTCTGCTGACATCTCTTTCCCCGACCCTTTCCTCTCTCTGTTCCTCGCAAACAACTCGACGCCGACGGGGCTTGCAATCGTCTTCACCGCCTGAGGAGGAGGTCGCCGGAACCTTGCTAGAGGTCGAACAAGGAGGCGGATCCTCCTGATCTCATGTTCTCAGGTCTTCCCCGAGCCTTTCCTTCCCCGATCCTTCTGGGTTTTGCCGATCCTTTCTTCCCCGATTCGATCACTGGCTTGAAGATGACCTAGGGTTTCGAAGGTAATCTATTAAACCTAGCTGTGGATATTAGAGCTTCGGTTTTCTTCTCTGTTTACCGATCCTCATCTTCTTGGCGGTGGAATTAGGTCACGGATTTGGAGAGGTTGGAATCAGGGAGGTGTTGTTGGATTAGGGGAAGGAATCAGATCAGACTCGTGCTAGGTTTTCCCTTGATCGGATCAGTGGACCTCCACCTCCTTGCTGTTGATTGAGGTCTCGAATTGAAGGTGAGTTCTTGTTGAAATTATGTGTTGCTTGATCAGAGATCATCATTTCATGTTGATATGTGATCTTTGTTTTGATTCCTTCTTGATCCAATTGATTCCAGTGAGGGGAGGTGAGGTTCCATTCTTGCTGTGGAATTGTGTTTGGTTCTGGCAGTAACAATCACCTCAATCCAGCATCAACAGTAGGTTCGATCTGCTCTGTTCTATTTGTGAACTTTCTGATTTCGGCAGTAAACCATCCAGCAACAACAACAACTGGATTTGAGGTAAGGAATAGGATAATTGATCTTGTTGTAGATCATGTTTCGGAGTTGAATTCTAGATGATCTTGTTCTAGATTGGAATTAGGGTTTTACTTAGTGGTTTATGTGGAGGGATTTTGATACATGTTGTAACTAGTTGTTAAATTGCGTAGATGTAATTGTGTAGAATAAATCCAATGAAATGGTTAGGGTTAGGGTAATTAACCCTAATCAACCGTTGGATTTCTAATCTAATTGGTGGTTAGGGATTAGGTAACTAACCCTAATCGACCATTAGATTTAAATTGGTAAGTTGTGATTGATGTGATTAGGGTTTTGCCCTAATTTAGTTTTAGAGATTTTATTTAGCTATTCATTTGATTTAGCTAAATAAAATATATACATTGTTTGTTGACACAGGACTCTGATTCGAGACGGGCGTCTCGACTTCGGATTAGGACTGGATTGTACCTTCTCTTTGAGGCGGGTACCCTTTGACTTATCTCTTGATAGTGTCTTATGATATGTGCAGTTTATATATACTTACTAGTGATTGGTAGATTTATCACTTCCCTGGTTATAGTTTATTCGATACCTGCAGGCGGGTACCCTTTGACTTATCTTTTGATACTGTCTTATGATATGTATAGTTTATATATAGTTGCTAGTGATAGGTGGTAGATTTATTTCTTCCCTGGTCTTAGCTAGTTGATACCTATCACATGCTTCATCTGTTAGTTGCCTTACTTCAGGATTGGATATTTACCTCTTGCCATGTATATATATGTTCATAGAGATGCATGTCTATAGTGCTCTACTCTACCGGATTAGTTGCTTTACATGTGGGATACATGCTCTTGGATTCATGATACTTACATCATTGTTATATGTGATATCTTTGAGTTTATGCTGTTTATATCATGGTTATATATATGCGTTTACCTTTTGGGCACCCGCATATATGGAGGAGGCTATGTTCGGTATGACATACTTAGCATCATGCACCATCTGCATGATTGCATCTTTGGCGATTGACGACTCCATTATTGTTGAGCTCGTCGGTAGGCTACATGGACCACGTGACCACTGCATGGGTAGTGGCACGGCACCTGTGGTGTGTATGGCATCTGTCAGGGCTCCGCTGGTCCGCTCATGGGTAGTGTGCTGCAGCGTGGTAGCACGAGGATCCCTCCCGTCATCGTGTAGAGTTGAGAGCGTTACGCTCCTCACTATGTTTGAGGTAGGAGGATAGGTGTACTCGACAAGATCCGTCCACTCGGTCACTCATCGGGGTAGTGACGCAGAGTGCGGTGTCACAACCCTACCTACTCGGTCTCGCCATCGCGTGTGAGACGGCTGACTAGCGTCGGGGTGACCATGTCATATCGCATCATATGCACATTGCATTTATTGTGATTGTTGCATATTGGATGATGCACTTGGATGACTGCATGATTGACATGCATACAGGATACATGCGTATTTGTTCGACTATCTTTATCATGTATGTCCACAGTCATTCGCCCAAGCCTCGCAGTGAGTTGATTTATTTCAGTTATGCATTTCTTATTATTCTTGCTGTAAACTGTATTACATGCTTCTGGTTACTCATTACAGTTTATTCAGCTATGCATACCTGTTATATTGTTAGGAGACTGTACTGTAGGTCCTATGGTTTAGGAGACTGTACCTTAGGATATTACTGATAGTTATATGTTGCTGTACATATCTATTGGATTACCTGCTGAGTTCTTTGAACTCACCCCGTTGTTACTATTTTTCAGGTTGAGGCCGTCAGGAGAGATTCCAGTCGCTAGCCCCATTATCGCGAGGATTTCCTTTGTCGGATTATATTTTGCTTTTGCATCTTATATACTTGTATTGTGGGTTTGTATTGTGGACTTTACATTGCACATTCGGGTTTGCTACTTTTGTTTTCCGCTGCGGTTGTATTTCCATTACTTCGTGGATTTGTTTCTTCGTTGTAGTGGAGTAGGCTGTTTACATATATCTTCGAGGTTCTATATCGTCTTTCTTTATTAAACTGCGTGGATTAATCATATATTATATCTGTGTGGAATGTTGATATAAACTGCGTGGTTTGTTTCTTATTTGTATTGTATTATTCCGGCCGTGTGTGGCCGAGGTATAGAGATATATGTATACTGAGCTTCATATTGTCCGCCGTACATGGGAGATGCTGCCGAAATTTCTTCGGACAGGGACTACCTGGGGCGTGACAAGAGCAACCATCATCCAAGAGCCCTCCGCTCGGGGTGACGGCTCAGCTCCGGAAGAAGAACAGCCTCACCCGAAAAGGCACCAAGTGGATGTTGGTGCAATATCCCTCAGGTCAAGGTTGACCTGGGTAACCAAGCTGAGTCTTGGTTTGGGTTTAGATGTTTGACAATAAGATATTGATTGAAGAAGAGTCAAGTAGGTCAAGGTTGACCGGATACTTGACTGGGAAGTCCTAACTGGGATGTTAGGCAAAATGAAAGACCTAGTGAGTGAAGCTAGGCAGTATGAAAGTCCTGGTGAGTGAAGCCAGGCAGAAGGAAAGTCCAGTGAAGCGGCAGAAGAAAAGTCTGGTGAGTGAAGCCGAGGAAGACCTAGTGAGTGAAGCTAGGCGGTATGAAAGTCCTGGTGAGTGAAGCGAGGAAGAAAGTGAAGTGAGGCAGAAGGAAAGTCACAGTGAGTGAAGCCAGGCGGAAGGAAGTCCTAGTGAGTGAAGCTGGCGGATGGAAAATCCTGGTGAGTGAAGCCAGAAGGAAGTCCTAGTGAGTGAAGCTAGGCGGATGGAAATCCTAGTGAGTGAGGCGGTGAAAGTCCTAGTAAGTGAAGCTAGGCGGATGGAAAACCCTAGTGAGTGAAGCTAGGTGAAAGTCTTGGTGAGTGAAGCCGGGCAGGGAAAATCCAGATGGATCAAGGATGATTGGACATCTGGTGTTGGGAAGTCAAGTAGGTCAAAGGATTGATGGATACTTGGCATGAAAGAAAAGTCAAGTAGGTCAAAGGATTGACCGGATACTTGGCACAGAAAAGTCCAAGTGGGTCAAAGGATTGACCGGACACTTGGTAAGGGAGTCCTAGCAGTCAAGGGTGACTAGATGCTAGGCATGACATACCAACAGTCAAGGTTGACCGGATGTTGGTTTGGGAGGTTTGGGACTTGGTTTTGGACAAAATCAAGTCTTTGGATCGATCGATGGATCGATCCGGCTCTGAATCGATCGATGGATCGATCGGAGCTCTCAAGAGAGCCTCCGGATCGATCCGTGGATCGATCGAGGTCCCAATCGATCGATGGATCGATTGGGGGTGCCTTCGCGCGATAAGCGCCGGATCGATCCGTGGATCGACCGCGTTTGCTACTGTATGGATCGATCCGTGGATCGATCCAAAGCCTCCGATCGATTGGGAATATTCGAATCGATCGGGATCCCACCGTTGCGTCGTTTATAGCTGCAGGCGTGTGATGGCTGCGGCATCACTTCATGGTTTCATCTCATATCTTCGCCAGCTCCTCCACAGCACTCTCAAAGCTCGTGATCGCCAGTTCTTGAAGGTTCTTGGAAGCTCTCCGAGTCAAGAGGCGGATCAAAGGTAAGAAGAGAAGCTAGGGTTAGGGTTTTCTGCACTCATTGTAAGCTTTGTGCTTGTATTTTGTTTCCCTTTCCTTCTTCTTGTACCGAGAGTCTTGTAGGGCTTCTCCGCCCTCGGTAGTTACCGAAAAGGAGTGTTTCATAGTGGAGGGTGCGTGCGTGGTGTGGATCCTTGGATTAGTCACCTCCTTTGGAGGTGGATACCAAGTAAAATCCTAGTGTTAGCGTGGGTGTATTTGTTTCTGTATTTTCCGCTGCATATTCTTGAAGAAACAATCAACGCCAAGCAACGCCGAGCAACGCCAAGCACCGAGCGAACGCGACGAGCTATTCACCCCCCCTCTAGCTACTTTTGGTCCTAACAGTGGAGACTCCCGTCCGATCAGCCACGTCTGCTGTTCAACCCTCTGCCCGAGCCACTGCAAGTGCTCGCGGAAAGGCTCCGGAGGTCGAAGCCATTTCGTCCGATCGGACTCCTTCGGAATGGGACGAGCCGGCGGCCCCTATTGAGGCTGTTCCAGTCAGTTCCCTTCCGCCCGCTCCTCAACCAGTCCAGCGTTCGACCATTCGATCTCAGTTTTCGGCGCCGGCTTCTGATCCTCTTCCGACCGCCGGTCGGACGACCCCAGGTCATGGCCGCACGATACGAGTCACTCTTCATCTTCTGACTAAAGAGCTGCTGCCAGAGGCCGACCAACCGACAGCGTCCGAGCACACTATCACTTTGAAGGGCCCATTAGCTGAGATGTGGGCCGACGCTCAGGCACGCGTCGCGCTGATCCCCCTCCGAAATTTGGCCAATAGCCATATGCAGCAGGCCACGGGGGTAAGTTTATTTTCTCCCAAGCTTAGTATGCATTCCTTCCGATCGACCAATAACAACTTCTTATTTCTTTTGTCAGAGATGGGTGGAGGAGATTGCTGTCTCCAACCGCCTGGCCTTGGTAGATGAAGAACTGAGGCAACTGAAGGCGGCAGTCGGTCCGCCCGGCTCTCAAGGCCCTTCATATGCCGAGCTGCAAAAGGAGCTGAAGAAAGCTCAAGATTTGTTGGCGGCCGAGCAGAAGAGGCACTACAACAAAAACCCTCATAGACATCGGTGGAATAACAACGGTTTTAAGCAAAAACCGATGTCTTTGAGTATTTTACACCGGTTTTTCCAAAAACCGGTGTCTATGAGTACAGATTTTCGCTCATAGACATCGGTTTTTTAGGCGATGTCTATGAGCGCCTTTTTTTCGTTAATAGACATCGATTTTAACAGCGATTTTTAATGTGAGATCTCGAAAAATTTAATTAATAGGGTTATTTGAGAAAATAGCCTTATAGAATTTTTCCGGAATTTTTAGAAATTTTCTGGGAATTTTTCGGAGCTCGTACGACGAGTTTTGAGGGGATCAATTCCGAGTACAAATAAAGTCTGTTTGGGATACCCGTTTAAGTGAGGAAATGTTTTTATTATATAAATTCTTTTTCCTTATTTCCTCTCCTAAAACGCCGATTGCCCGAACCCTCTCCTTCCCCCGACTCTGCTATGCCTCTCTCGCGAACAAGCGACGCCGACGCGAGGGATGCTCCAGCTCCGGTGATTTTTCTTCCCCGGCACTGACATCCATTGAGCTCCGATCCTGCCGAAGCCCTTCTTCCTCTCGCTCTGATCTCTCTGTTCTCTCACGGATGATCCGACGACCCTTTGGTGGCTAGGGCACGGTGAGGAACGAGGTTCGGTGCCGCTAGATCAAGTTGTCCCATCGCCGATCACCGGCGTGAAGGGACAATTAGGGTTCCACGAGTAAGCAATCAAACCTTCTTTCTCGCTGTGGTTGCGTTCTTGTTGCTATCCATGCCCTAGATCCATTGCCGGTGCTTTGCCCCTTCGCATTGGTGCTAGATGTTTAACCTATCAGATCTTGATCCTCATTCTTCTTTACGGCTGAATTAGGTCACGGATTGGAGGGGATCAATGAGTCTGTTCTGTGGGGATTCAGTTGAAGAGGTTTTCTTGAGCTATGGTTGTGCTTGATCAGTAGTCTTCCTGCTGGATTCCTGCTTGATCCGATTGATAGCAGCAAGGTGAGGTTCTGTTCCATTTCTATGGTGTTGATTTCTTGATCGCCTGAGATGTTATCTTCATCTGATCAGTAGGAAGGATTTTAGCAGCGAGGTTGTGTTGCTGTGATGCTGGAATTGTGGTCATTGAGGTGGTTTACAGCAGCGTTCTAGTTCAGCAACTTCTCTTGTTGCCAGCAGCAAGTTTGATCCGAATAGAGGAGTTGATCCCAGTAGGTTGTTCTGTTCTGTTGTGTGTTCCTGTTTCGACAGCAACCCCATTCCAGAAGCTTGATCGAGGTAAAGTGTAGGCATTTTGTTACATGTTGAGGAATTAGGTTTATGTATTGATGAATTAGAGATGAGTTGGATCACATTGATTAGTGGAATTTAGGTTGATACTTGATGTGTAGATTTAGGTATGATTTGGATTACATGATTACTAGATGGTTAGTGATTATGTTTGGATTTATTTGTGTAGAATTAATCTAATGGAATTGTTATGGTTAGGGTAATTAACCCTAGTCAACCATTGGATTTCTAAGCTAATAGGTGATTAAGGATTAGGTAACTAATCCTAATTAACCATTAAATTAATTAGGTAGATTGAGGTTGTGTTGATTAGGGTTTTGTCCTAATTTAGTTTTAGGAATTTTATTTAGTTATTTCATTTGGATTTAGCTAAATAAAACATATATATATTGTTTGACACAGGACTCTGATTCGAGACGGGCGTCTCGGCTTCTGATTTGGATTGACTGTACCTTCTATTGGAGGCGGGTACCCTTTGACTTATCTTTTGATACTGTCTTATAATATGTGCACTTTATATATAATTACTAGTGATTGGTAGATTTATCACTTCCTTGGTTATAGTTTATTCGATACTTGTAGGCGGTTACTAGTGATTGGTAGTTTTAGTACTTCCCCGGGTTTTAGTTTAGTTGATACCTGATACATGGTTCTACTGTTAGCTGCTATACCTTAGTATGCTTTTCTTTCTGGCTATGTTATCTGTGTTCATAGAGATAGAGGTATTTATTGTGCTTCCCTCTATACTGGATTAGTTGATAGATATATTGGATATGTGATATTGGATTCATGTGGTTTATTATCCTTGTTATATATGTGTTTATCTTTTTGGCACCTACACATATGGAGGAGGATATGATCAGGTATGACATACTGTAGCCGCATGCACCATATTGCATGATTGCATGCTGGGCGATTGAGGACTCCATTATTGTTGAGCTCGTCGGCCGGCTACATGGACCCGCACACAACGTGTTCACTGCATGGGTAGTGGAACATCACTCAGGGTGTGTAGGGTAGATTGCCCGGTAGTGCTCCGCTAGGACGCTCATGGGTAGCGTGACAGGAGCGTGGTAGCACACCGGGGTCCCTCCCCGTCATTGCGTACCGGGAGATGAGAGCGTTACGCTCCCTCACTATGTTTGGGGTAGGAGGATAGGTGTACTCCGACAGCATCCCGTCCAGTCGGTCACTCATCAGGGGTAGTGACGGCAGAGTGCACGGTTGTCATAGCCCTACCCACTCGGTCTCGCCATTGCGTGTGAGACGACTGAGCATGGCAGTAGGGGTGACCAGGACATGCCATTTGCATCATATGCACAGATTGCGTTATTTGTGATTGATGCATTTTGGTGCTTGCATATGATTGACATGCATACAGGTTATATGCTTTTGCTCTGACTATTTTTATCTGTGTATGTTCACAGTCAGTTGCACAAGCCTCGCAGGTGAGTACAGTTTATTTCAGTTATGCATTTTCTTACTATTCTTGCTATAGACTGTACTTTATGCCTATTGCTGGTTATTACAGTTTATTTCAGCTATGCATATCTGTTATACCGTTAGGAAACTGTACTATAGATCCTATGGTTTAGGAGACTGTACCTTAGGATATTGCTAGTAGTTATATATTGTTGTACATATCGATTGGATTACCTGCTGAGTTCTTTGAACTCACCCCGTTGTTACTATTTTTTTTCAGGTTGAGGCCGTCAGGAGAGATTCCAGTCGCTAGCCCCCTTGTCGTGAGGATTTCTAGATATCGTTTTCTGTATTCACTCTTATCCGTATACTTGTGATGTAGGTTTGTATTGTGGATTTTATATCGAACATTTGGGTTTGTTACTTTGTTTTCCGCTGCGAATATTTCATTACTTCGTGGATTTCATTTCTTCGTTGTAGTGGAGTAGGATGTGTACGTATATCTTCGTTGATTTCTATATCATCTTTTCCTTATATAACTGCGTGGATTGTTCATATTATATCTGTGTAGAATTGTTGAATATAACTGTGTGGATTGTTTACTATTTGTGTGTATTGTTCCGGCCGAGTGTGGCCGAGGTAGAGATATATGTATACTGAGATTCATATTGTCCGCCGTACAGGGGAGATGCTGCCGAAATTTCTTCTGGCAGAGACTACCTGGGGCGTGACATTTAAAATCCGGTGTTAATGAACCAAAATAAAATATTTTAATTTTTCCACCAGCCAAAATTTACAACACTGTGAAGTTTCCTCCAAACCTAAATCTATATCGCGCCCCTTCCTCGGATAATCTCTCTCAGCCTAAACCTAAACCTAAACCTCCAACCATCTCTCTCAACCTCATCTCCCTCTTCCCCTTCCTAGATCGACACCCCTTCCTCTCCTCTGATCAGGATCAAGACACAACGCCCTTGCTTCTCCATCCAACCACACCGCATCTCCTCCACCTCCTCCCTTTGGGTGAGAAGAGGAGCCCTTCTTCACATTTTGAGAAAGGAGCGGTGATGAGTTGGTCTTAATTTCTAGGATTTTGTTGTCGTCGGATCTCAGAGTAGTAGCGGTGGAGGGAGGCAAGATGAAGACAACCAAAGTGGGAAAGGTGATGAACCCCACTGATGCCTACCGGAAGGAGATAAGGAAGGAGATCAAACAGGTAAGAAACACGATTTGGTTCCATTTTCGCTAGTTCATTCTCGACCTCAGGGTCTCCCTTCCTTTTAGTGCCATCGGATCTAGCTTATCCTTTAAACGACATCAAAACGAGGCTGCTTCGTACAAGAAGAAGGTGAGTAAAACAAAAAGACGCATTTTTTTTGTCTTCATTTCTGCAAGATTTCGACCATCTGTAAGTTCTTGCAGCACGTGCAACTTTGGATCCAACTTCTGAGAACTGTAAGACTTTCTTATTCTTTCTCTCTGTTTTTTTTTGTTTTTTGTTTTTTTATTTTTTTGGGTTCCTGAGAGATCACGAAGCTTATTGCCACTATGAACCCTTCTCGATCTGAAACTACGAGTCATAGCAATTCTGCCACGACTATGATAAACCAGCAAGTTTACAGGTAGAAAGGTGATTGTGTTTCAATTGTTCATGAAAAATCTTGCTTGGATGTTGCGTGACTAAAAGGATTAGGAAGTTTTTTTTTCCCACTGAACCTTTCTTGATTTGAAACCCATGAGCTATAGCAATTTGGCTACGACTCCGATAGATGAGCATGATGCTCTATTCAAGAACCAGCAAGTTTACAAAAAAATCTTATTTTGATGTTGCGTGTAGGAAAGGAAGACTGAGAGGGATTCTGTAGGAAAGGAAGACCGATAATGGGAAGATGGGATCCTAATGGAACCTCAAAAAGGTAGTTTTTTTGTCCTATGGGGAGAATAAGACTAAAACACACGACTACAAGGCCACTTCCCAGTAATTTTGCTTAAGAAACTTAGCCAAGTTAGATGACTGTCATGTCCATAGTCGATGATGTATATATTAATGCTTAAGCTACTATTGTATTTAAGATTACTTTCTTAAACTGAAAGGAAAATTGCCTCCTATTTCTATTGTGTATCATCCTGCAACTGTATTTGCTATTTTTGCTCTCTTCTCTCTTTCGGTGTTGGTTGGCTTATAAACAGTACATGGTTGTTTTTGCATATTCATAGCTTCAAGGAAGACTCGATTCAACAGCTTTTTGAGTAAGAGGCATTGGTCGGAAGCATGAGTAGCCACAGTCTGGTTGCGGTGAAAGCAAATGATTCTCCTAAAGCAGCTAAACGTTCTTTCCATGCTTCATCTTCAGTGGTTCAATTTCCTAAACAAAATGATCACCATAAACTGTTGGTTAAAAGCTCGTCCATCGCCAGCACCTCCTGCGCGTCAACTGTGCTGCTAAATTCATCAGACATCCTTGACTATGTTCCTATGCCTTTGAAATCAAACCAAGAGTCTGAATCAGAAGGTACTTTATCTTGTGGATCTCAACCACAATATTTAGATAACAGTCTCACCAATTCACCTACACTTCATGCGAGTCTCATCTCTTCATCGACCAGAGTCTCACTTATAAGCATTTAAACTTTGGATCATTATTATTGCTTGTACTTTGTGGTCTAGGTTTGGTTTGCAGTCATTGCGTTATTCTTTGAGAGGATTAACAAGGTTATCAGAATTCACATGAAAGAGACAAACCAAAAGATGGGATTTGCATGAAGCAAATAGGCGGTGAACTGGTAATTCTCTTAGTCTAGAATTTAGAAGAGTGTCTTAGCTTCTTAGTTCTGATTGGTTATGAGATAATTCATGATAAAGGTGCTTGATGGCTAACACCACTTGCATTGTCAGTCATTAATGGCTAACACCACTTGCTAGTTATATTGTTTGCCTCTGTGATATCGAATATCATTCGTGCCTGTTAACTAATAGATAAAATAGGAAAAAGTGATGGAGGTTTGCTGTTTGAAATTTCATAGTCATTTAAGTGCATGGGATAAATATTAATTATAAGAGAAATATCATAAAAGATTTTAGAAAGAAAAACTAAAAATTATTTGATGATATGTTTTTATTTATTATTTTAAGTACTAGTTTTTTGCCCTGACATTAAACCACCACAAATAATCATGTTGGTTATTTCTCATCGTGTTTTGTTCTAAGACTCAAATTTCTGTTAATTAATATTATAAATTTATCAAATGAGTTTAATATCTTGTCGTACATGGTTATTCCTACTTAGTATGCATGTATATTTATATGTACATGTCTATATATGTAATTTTTCTATGGTTGAGTCCTCTCTCGACTTTGTCATTTTATTTCATTTGACTTTATAGTGTGGACTGTGATAAACAGTCATCTTTTAAATCCTATGATTGTATTTATTATTCTAACCTTAACATATTTTCTATGATAGAACAAGAAAGAAAGGAAGAAGGTCCGTGAGATTGACATCTTGAAAAAGGATCCTGAGACTATTCGAGAGCAAATTGAGAAGATGGAAAGATTGAGTAAGTAATTTGGCCAAGATCCCCTTAAAATTCTTTTTTCATTGATATTGAATGTGGTCTTTTGATCTCATTGGTTTTCAACGTAACAGTTATTTTTACTTTTTTTTCTAGGCATTCTTATAGTCCTCTTCTTTCTAGATTGAAATTTGATGCTTCTAGAATGATACATCAATAGAGGATCATTATGTTGTTTTCCTTGTTGTCATCTAGTACAATATATATAAATCCAATCAGTACAATATATATAAATCCAATCAAATTTAATAAAAAAACCCAAAATTTGAGCCAAGCTGAACTACACAATAAGAAATATTTGTCCAACTCAAACTTAATAAAAGGCATCCAAATCATCAAAACATAAAAAACCATTCAATCATTCTATAATAACTATAATTAGTGACACATGGGAGCAACCCTCCATGGGAAAATCATTTGCAAGCAACTACAACCTCTAGTCACTTACTGATTATGGATTTGACATTCAACATCCCCTTTTTTGACATCAGTATTCTCTTCAAGCAATTGGTGTCTAAGTTCTAGTAAAGATGCCTTTGGAACAAGAGTGCAACTATAACCTGAAGTTGTCTGAGTGTCTGGCTATCTGCTTTATTTATCAGCTCTTATATATAGGCTTGCATGCAATTTAAACAAAATGCATCCTTGTTTATTTGATCTCATCTCAACCTTCAAGAAATCAGAATAAAAATTTCATCCAAGATTGTGATGGATTGATTCTGGATTTAAATTTTAATATGATTATTACTACACTATGCTTCTCTTAGATTTCTCTCTCTCTTTCTTTACATAGTGAGCAACAGTGTAATACCTGCATTAAGATTTTATGCTTTTCTTATTATATACAAATTTAGTGTAATACTTGTAATATCATTTTGGTCTAGTTAACTATTTTGAGGCAGATCACTTCTTAGATTTGGATATTCAACAGTTCTTTATGTAAAGAAATCTTGTGAATTGATGAATAGCTTTATATGGTAATGCTGTTATGTTTTATCTGGTTCTATATTTATGTAGTTGCTCACGTTTGTTGAGGTATCCTATTAGTGTAGGGAGAATTTTATCTTGCTTTCAATGACAAACATAGAGCTTTATTGTTGCATTCTTAAAATTCCTAGGAATGATAGATCTATCACTATATGATGTGGTTGAGATAAATGATGAATGTGTCTCTTTTTAAGCATTCAAATTAGTCATCTTGTTACCTGGTGCTCTTACTACTTTTTCAACTATGATTTTTTATCTTGGTTTACTAATATATTATTTATGTGTTTTTACAGTTTACAAATCTCAAGTACTCCAGAGTTTGAAATTGATGAAGTGCGGTTCGAGTGGGTTGAATGCATGCTAGATTACATTTGAGTAGGAAAGGCATTTGATTTTTAAAAACTTTGGATGATGCATGCATTTGCATGGAATGTAAATTGCGTATATTGTCCCATGTCAATTTCTTTCTGATGGTGATATTCTAGGACTTTTGCAGCATGTATAATTCTTCTATTTTTGTTCTTTGCTGTAGTTAAGTAGACCAAATGATACTTTTGTTTGACAGATTAGAACAGTGGATGTTTTAACTCAGAAAACTAGGCGTGCATTTGAAAGTGAAAAGCGGTGAGATTAGGGAAATGAAAGGCGCAAGAAGAATGGAGCAGTATAGCAAGTTGAACAGATTTTGATTCTCATAATTTAATGTAGCCTTAGCTTGATTTTTGACTCATGATGTTATACCTTGATGTGTTGTTAAAAGAATGTTCTACCTTGATTATGATATCTATTAGCTTTTGATGTAAAAAGAATGTTTGTGTATTTTATGGATACTGTTGTAAGAAGAATATTTATGTAATTTGTGAATATTTATGTATTTTATGGATACTATTGAATGAAGAATATTTGTGTAATTTATGAATATTTGTGTATTTTTTTGGTTACTGTCAGTTTATCACTATTTTAGAAATCAAATTTGTGTTGTTAAAAAATATTGATATTACATCGGTTTTCCACCGCTGCAAAATCGGTGTCATTAACTAATATTACATCGATCATATACCGTTGCTAAAACTGGTGTTATTAACATGTAATATTACATCGGTTTTACACCGTTGATGAAACGACATCGTTAAGTGATACTACACCGGTTAATAACCGATTCAAACACCGGTGTCGTTAAGTGATACTACACCGGTTTTAACCCGATGTCTAAAATGGCAGACCTTTTACATCGCCTTCATAGACATCGGTCGAAAATGTAATAGACACCGGTGGAAAATCGATGTCTATGAGGGTTTTTGTTGTAGTGAAGACGGCCGATCAGGCCCACGCCTTGGCCGAGTCCGAGCGACAGGTCAAGTCGCTCGACACAAAAATAACCCTGGCCACCACTCGAAAAAACACGGCCATCTCCGATCTGGAGAAAAAGAATGTGGAGGCTCGGGGCCTAGAGCAGAAGGTAAAGGGGCTGATGGACCAGCTCGATGGCGAGAAAGCAGGCCGCTCGGCTGACGCACTGAAGCATATAGACGAGCTGAAAACTCTTCAGGAGTCCCTCGAAGCGTCTCAATTGGCCTTCAAAGAATACCAAGAGGCCGAGCTGAGTCGGGTAGCTGCCCTAAGACAAAGCTACATCTGCTCGCCTGAATTCTCGGAGAAAGTCTGCGAGTGGATGTACACGGCCTTCGACCTGGCTATTACCGCCACCACTACGTATCTGAAGTCTAAGGGTCTTCTTCCGGACTCTACTACTATTCCGGCCGGCGATCAAGTGGCGCTCCTGAACAACATTCCCAAGGACCTTTATGATTATATTGAGTAGACGTTTTTATATGTAATTAGGCCGCTTGGCCAAAAAATGATCCTTTTTTGTACTTAAGCCGCTCGGCTTAAAGTTTTATTTTTAATGCAATGCTTTCCTTTCGCGTACTTTGCCCTTTTGCTAGGCAATGTATGTGTTGCCCGCTCATCTATTATCACACCTCTAGCATCCGAAAGGGATTTTTACGAAGTATTTGGCGTGACCCTTCCGCTCGGCTAAATATGTAATATTCCGCTTTGATAGCAGAGATCTCTCGCTAGATGCCGATGAAGTACCTTTAGGTACTGGGCCGAGCGGAACGTAGAGACGGTCGAACGATATTGACGACGCGTTTCTTGGACACTTGCAGTCATTTTTATTGGCCTCATCTGCTCGGAGGGTTTATAAACGCCGGCTCGTCTCTCGATTTTTAACGTCGGAGCTCGACGGTCTTCCGCTCGGAAGATTTATAGACGCTGGCTCGTCTCTCGATTTTTAACGTCGGGGCTCGACGGTCTTCCGCTCGGAGGGTTTATAGACGCCGGCTCATCTCTCGATTTTTAACGTCGGAGCTCGACGGTATTCCGCTCGGAAGTTTATAGACGCCGGCTCGTCTCTCGATCTTTAACGTCGGAGCTCGACGGTCTTCCGCTTGGAGGGTTTATAGACGCCGACTCGTCTCTCGATTTTTAACGTCGGAGCTCGACGGTCTTTAAGACTAATTTTAACACTGCCAATATACGCCCTACCGAGCGGCGAGGGGGTCTTCGTCTTCGATGACTTGGCTCGGATAATTTTTACGCCCGGCCGAACGACACGGGGTCTTCGCCATCGAGCTTTTGATGTGTAACTATACGCCCGGCCGATCGGCACGGGGTCTTCGCCATTGAGTCGGTGGCTTGGATCTTATATATCATGGAGATAGGCCGCTCGACCGGTAATGCCAATTGCGTTTTTAACATTTTGCTTCCTGCATTTCGAATATACAGCCAAACGGAAAATACACAGTATACATTACATTAGCGCACCTTTCACCCTGCCCCGGAAAGGCTGGAGATAATTTGCGCTTCATGGTTGATCCAAGTCCCAATCCATCTTCCTCCGCTCGGCAGCTCGTCCACCCAGCTTCCTCCTATGTGGTCGATCCATCGCCTGATATCAAACTCCCGCTCTTGAGGTTCCAGAAGGAGGGGCTTGCTATAAGTTGAATTCGGGAGATGAAGTATCTGCTTTTGAGGGAAATGGGACTGTGGCAGTCGGTGCTTCCGCTCGACCCCCTGATGCTGATGTCGCTTGTTGCTCAGCCGCTCGGCTTGCGCATTCTCTCTCTGTTGCTCCACGAGCTTAGCTGCTTTTGCCTTGATTAGAGCGTCGGGCTCCTTCGTGGAGAGCATCACCGTGTGCGGTCGTCCAGCCTCGTCCATTGCTTCCGATCGGATGCAGGAGCGTTCCCACAGATGGCGCCAAATTAATCCTGTTCGAAAGCTGATCAACAGACGCTGGGCACGTGGCGCTCTCCCAGCGGCTGACGTAGATCTCCCGACTATCCGCCCGGACCTCCGGTGAACCTGCACAGAAGTCGGGCCGGAAAGGGGTTCCCGGCGATGACCCTCCTACGCTCAAGTCAGGCGAAGCTCAACGACAAGATAGTGGCTCCAAGAATCGTAGAACGCGTACCTCCGGCGAAGGATGAGGGCCTTTATATAGGGCTGTGGAGAAGCGAGTGCACACATACCGAGGTGTACATGTGTCCTCAGCCCATACCCCAGTAAGGGTCTGTTAGTGAGCTTACCTGACCCCATACTGCTACAGTCCAAGCACGTCTTTGATGGGACAGCGGAACCTCCTATCGTAAGGTTTGGAGTATGGCCTAAACGTAGAACATGCCCGCTGTCAGAAAAAGATGTCCCTTGTCCTTTTCCCCTTGCTTCCGGCCAGGCGTCCGGCCGGCCAGCCTCTGCCTTACGTTCGGCCGGACACATATAGTGGTCTACTTGGGAGATTCTCAGTAATGTGCTTTGTGGAGACTGTTAGCAGTATGCTACCTCATGTCTTCGGCCGAGTGTGCCCTCCGCTCGGCCCTACGATCCTGTTCCATGAGCGCCGGGGCCCAGCTTCCTGCTGGGGCACCTTTTTCCATCAGTTAGACACCGGTCAGCCGGCCGGGCATTCGACCCACCCATCTCCGGTCGGCCACCCGGCCCTTTGACTTCCACGTGGCGTTGACTCCCCAGAACGGGGGTCCCCTTTTCTTACCGCCGCCCTCCGCTCGGCCCTACAATCCTGTTACATGAGCGCCGGGGCCCAGCTTCCTGCTGGGGCGCCTTTTGCCATCAGTTAGACACCGGTCAGCCGACCGCGCGTTCGACCCACCCATCTCCGGTCGGCCACCTGACCCTTTGACTTCCACGTGGCGTTGACTCCCCAGAACGGGGGTCCCCTGTTCTTACCGCCGGATCAGGCAGTTAGGTAATTATACATGGCTCAATAGTGAGATGGGGTGCCTTTTTGGGTAAAAAATAAGAATAGGATGCCTTTTTGATGATTTGTAAAAAAAAATGTTATTTTGACTTTTGCCCAAAATCAAAAGATGTTTATTTTTATTGGAATCAAAAGTATTACTTTTTAAATTATCTCTTTTTTAGTTGACATCAAGTATCTAACTTATGTCGACTAATTATGAGATTCACTAATTTGGTCCTATGGAAGTTTTCCACCAGCTACTATGTTAAATCAAAAAGTATTTGCAATGGGCAGTCCGTCAACTAAATATTCTCAAGTCAACTATTCATTAATGAAAATTTATTTGTTAATTTGCCAAAGCTAGGACTCAACATTGGTGTAAGAAGCATCATACAATTGAACATAAGTTTTTGATGTTGACAAATAGTTAAAAGTTAAGTTTGTTTGAAGTTTAACGTACTTATCAAGTTTACAGGAAAGTCCTCGTTGAGACTAGACAAGGAAATCCTAGTTAAGGTTAGGAAAAGAAGTCCTGATTGAAGAGATTGGCAGGAAGTCTTGGTAAATTGTGGACATCTAGCAGGAAGCCCGGGGGGTTGAGGACATTGAATCTTTTTAGGTGTAAAAAAAGATTCTCTTTGGTAAATATGTAAATGTATTATCCTTTTCTATCCAAATCCATTGGATTTGGATAGAATTAAATAAGAAACTATTTAGAAATGAATAAATTTTTATTTTTGTGGGTATTAGATTAAATAAATGGAAATAGCATTATTCATTATTATTATTATTATAAAAATAATATATATTATTTTCTTTTTCCAGGGTCTAGACGGGTTGAGAATCGGAGGTCTAGCGGAAAATCCCGAAGGTCAAGATCAAACTAAGCAAAAGTCCAAACAGAACGGGTGTAGACCTGCCCCTGGAAGGATCTGAACTGGACCCGACCCAGGCTCATAACTGTGTCAATGAACCAGTTACCCATTGACCCAGTTACCAGGCTTGAACTGTAGCCTACCTGGTAGGGGGCCAGGCTACTTATAGTTCAACGAGACAATTAACCGTGAACCGGTAGTTTAATTGGAGGATAGAACGTTGGATCTTCTCTTAGAAGGTGAAGTCTCCTAACCAACTAAACAACATAAAATTAATATTGATATGTATTAATGAATTTTATATATATATATATATATATATATATATATATATATATATATATATACACACACACACACACAAAGTTGATATCCTGCGCCCGCACAGTGCGCGACTGTGCGCGCGCCCAGGATATCACTGATTTTATTTTCTTTTTTTTTTTAAATTTTGAATTAAAAAAAAATAATTAAAATATTTTTTAAAAAATTTTATTTCTAGGGTTGAACCTTTGGGTTATAGTATTAAAGTTATTTTTTTTTTAGATTTTACCTCTAGGGTTCAGGCTTTGGGTTATAGTATTAAAGTTATTTAGGGTTCAGGCTTTGAGTTATAGTATTAAAGCTATTTAGGGTTCATGCTTTGGGTTATAGTATCAAAGCTATTTTTTTTAGATTTTACCTCTAGGGTTCAGGCTTTGGGTTATAGTATCAAAGTTATTTTTTTTTTAGATTTTACCTCTAGGGGTTAGGCTTCCCAATTAGGTTATAGTGTTTGGGTTTTAAAAAAGTATTAAAATAAAATTAATTTAAGTATTTATTGAGTATTGTAATATGTTGAGGGGATATATTAATGTATTAAAAATTTATATAAGGAAATGTTAATTTTTTTAATTAATTATTTTTAATTTAAAATATTAAAAAAAATTTTAAAAAATTATTAATTGATCTCCTGTGCGACGCGCACAGTCGCGCACTGTGCGCATCGCGCAGGAGATCAAAATTCTATATATATATATATATTAATGATTGAGATTATTTACTTTTTTTATATTAATGACTATGATTTAGTATTCATTATTCTCTAAATTCGAATTAGAAGTTCATTTCATTATTTCCACACTATCTTCATTAACAATCAAAAGAAATCTAACAAATGACTTATTAACAATGTCACTTCATAAGATAAAAGAGTAAAAATGTAAGATAGCTACATGAGCTTTGATTCTCCTTTACCCTAAGCAGATACATAGACAAACTAAATATGTACAAGTCTTTTTTATTTTATAAATTTACCATTTGAATTTTTTTAATACAATAATATTGAACTATGGAGAACTGTGATGAACTGTACATGAACCGTGAACCGACAATTTTGAATCGTTAATCATAACTGTCTTGGACAGTTAGGGTTAAAGGTCAATCCCCAAGAGCTATTGAACTGGTGGTTCTGAATCGAGATTGGGTCTAGTCAGGTGGATCAAGGTTTGACACCAAGTAAATTCTTGCAAGTGGAGTGGTGAGGACATGCTCTTAGAAGGAGAGTAGTAGGCATTGGTCCAACCTAAGGTTTCACGAGAGAACTAAAGTTGAGATTGGACAGCTGAAAAACTATCAATCATACTTTTATTATGCCTGTGATAACACTGTGATGCAGGAAGCAACAAATGGGAGCTCATCAGAAATAGAGAACTCCGGGAGCCAAGAGTGGATCCAGGTGATCGGACGTTCGGGCTCCTCAAGTGAGTCCAGGCGCCCATATTGCTCAAAATCCAGCTATCATCTAGATGATGTGGCACATCGTGATTAGGCGGTGCACATAAACTTCTAGCCACCTGGAAGGACTCCAGGTGCTCGGGAAGGGATAAATTCGGTGCGAATAGGCTTCGTCTAGATGCAGCCACATCAACAGTCCAAGTATCTGGAAGGGATCCAGAGCCACAGAGTTGGCTAACTCACCAACGGAGGTGGATTAGATAAGCTATGCTAGGGGTGCCCGGGGCTGATCTAGGCACCCGGAACCTCCTTTAAAAAGGCCTTTGAATAGCAGCTTCAGATATCCTTTGTGCCTCTTCCACTTCTTTCCAAAGCTCTGACGATAATGACATCATTCTTACACCTCTCCGAATATGAGACTCTGCAACTACACTTAAGCTTCAACGATGCGATGTTGCTATGAACTCAAACAAACCTAGCCTTTGGTAATGCATAGTTGGTTGCTTCTTTTCATACTATAATTTCTACACTCAAGCTTCAACGATGTGATGCCACTATGAACTCAAACAAGTCTGTAGGATCGATGCGCGCTAGAGAGGGGGGGTGAATAGTGCTTATGAATTTCACGTTCATTTAGAATCGATCAAGTAAAATGGAAGTGGAATAAAGACAGAAAGAAAGAAAGAGACAATGCGCGCTAACACACCAAGAGTTACTTGGTTTAGAGCCTGTAGCGACTCCTACTCCAAGGCCCGCGCATGAGAGTGCTTTCGATGGACAAATACTAATCAATCCAATGATTATAAGAATAATTACAACTTAAGTACATGAAATTTATACGTAAACAATACAGATAACTTGGATAATCAAATCTTTAGTGCAGTTGTCATCGGAGTAGCTTTTTGCTGCCGAGGAGGCATTTTCTGAGTAGCCCGAAGAAGCGGAAGTTGTTCAGAATGTTGTTATGAAGCCACTAGTAGAATCCTACTTTTATATCCTATTCTGAGCGCTTGGATCCCATCTTGGGTGCTTGGATTGTGTTGACATGGTGTGCTCTCGCCAAAAGTCAATCGACAAAAGTTATCCACTTTCGGGCACCCAAACCACTCTCGGGTGCTTGGACTGTGACGTAGAATCATTCAATCAGCACGCTCCATCTTGGCAAGCAGATAAACTTTGGTAGTCCTGGTGCCCGAACCAACTCCGGGTGCCCAGACCAGCTCCGGGTGCCCGGACCAGCTCCGGGTCCCAGGACCGTAAGGGCGCCTAGCCCTCGCCCAAGATGCAGCTCAACAAAGGTCTCCTAGGCACCCAGACTCCTTCCGGGTGCCTAGACCAACTTTTTCCAACAATGAACGTTTTCTATAAAATAAAGTTAGTCAAGGAAAAATGCTATAAATAAGGTATGATTTTGACAACATTCTGACTGTCCGGTCGTAACTTTAAGTTTGGCTGAAACTTTAGGTCAGATTGATGCTTACTATTTCCTCTTCGGGGAACGCGCCCTCATCTACTTCTCTCAGGAGAAATTATCTTTTACCAAATCGGTTCTTCAAACCATCTAGACTTTTGTTCAGCGTCCAAGACTTCATGTCTTCATGTTGAACGCCCAATCCACGACCTGTCCAGTCTTCCACCTAGTGTTCGCGACCCCCAGGATTTTCATCTAGAGTCCTCGACTCTAGGATTTTGCCCAATGTCCTCAACCCGCCAAGACTTCACCCAATTCCCTGGAATAGGACTTCGTTGCCTAACCGCAGTTAGGACTTTCTACCTGCCTAACCGCAACTAGGACTTTCCTTTGCCTAAGATCACTCAGTACTTTCCTGTACACTTAGTTCAACTTGTTAGACAATAATATAGCTTAACTTTGAACCCCTTTGCCATTATCAAAATACAAGTTCGATCATCTGGTACTCTCTGCACCAATAATGCCTAGCCTTTGGTAACACATAGTTGGTTTCTTCTTTTCATACTATCATTTCTTTTGTACACTTTTATTTCAAGGATCAGTAAACTTACTACCACACCCTATCTTTGTAAAAGAAATGAACCTTCTTCTCTTTTGAGAAGAAGATTAATAGTCATTACTCAACAAAAGTGGTCAAACTGACTGCAAGCCTTGGAGTAGTAGCCATAAGGTTGTGAACTAAGTAAAACCAATGTGTCATTTTCAATTTAGTCTTTATCTTTCTATTGCATGATTTTATTTTTTAAATGATTTTTGAATGCGTACAAAGTGCTATTTACCCCCTCTAACGCTTTGTTCGATCCGACAATGAGTATCAGAGTGAGATCCTTGAAATTGATGCAACCTCCAATCAAGCTTGTTTATATTTTGTTTGTTTGTTTACAGTTTTTCGTTCTTAGTGAGAATTGGTATAATAACATCTTTTGTGGTTCCTTTACCCTGTAAAATGTGTTAGTCCAATATAAAATTATTTAACCTGCAAAACAAGGTTAGCATAATAATAATATGATTGATTTATGACTTACACCTTGTCCTCCAGACCAGGATCTAGTCAGGGTCTCAATTTAGATTTCTAAAATAGACCTAAATTGGATCAACGTCTATTGCCCCCTTAATTGGGATGTATCCTCACAAAGTCACTCTCCTCCAGTAACTTACCTTCACTTACCAAGTGTCAGGTTACCTCCTTGATGTCAATCTAACCTACTAGGTCTTCCTGCCGAAATCGCACATCTAGACTTCGCCAACCAAGAATCGAACATCTCGATTCCTATCAGAATCACACATCTGGGCTTTCTCCTATTGAAAATCGAACATTCCGACCTCCTGCTAGAATCCCACATCTAGACTTCCTGCCTGGTTTCATGTCCTCTTGACCTGTTAAGTTGGTAAACCTTGCACGCTCGATAATAAGGTTAGATCAACAACACATTTAACTTTAATCCAATTGTCATTAATCAAAACTCAGGTTTGATCATTTGTGCCAAATGCACCAATAATCTTCTCCTTTTTGATGTAATGACAACTTGAGTTAAAGTTAGAAAAATATGCAAAATATATAAAAAATGATGTTAAGTTTAATCTCTTTATCATTTTAGGGTTAAGTTTTTCAGATTTTCTTTGGTATTCTTACTTAAACCCTAAGTCTTCCCCTTTGGTATTCATCAAATTAAGTAGATACCAAATTATGAAATTGTAAATACACAAGCAAGTAATAAATTGTTTAAAGTAAACTTACATGTCTATTAGAGGGAGGAGTTGAATAATATTTTCAAAGTAATTTAGACAAAAATTTATGAATTTTCAAAAGGTTTTCAACATTTTGAAGGTTGATTTTGCAAAACAAACCATTTGTAACCATTAGTTATTTTCAAAGCGCAAGTTATTTTGAAAACACAAGTTATTTTCAAAATAAACACAAGTTAGTTTTCAAGGTGAAAGACTAACCTTTAAAGAAAAACTTTTAAAAACTTTTTAAGTATTTTTAAAACCATCTTTCAATTTTTTTTTAAAAGTATTTTTAAGCAAATTTCAAAACACTTCCATTTGATTTATAGTATGTTTCAAAGTAAATTTTTAAAGAAAAGTTTGAAATCATTTTGAACAAAATAGTTTTGAAAATATTTCAGAAGTAAGTTTTAGTATGCTTTCAAAAGAATTTTTAATCAATATTTTTTTAAATGAATTTTTGAAAATGATTTTCAAATATCCTCCCCTTGAACTTGACATTATTATAAAAATTATATATATATATATATATCTAATGTCTAACTGTTAGTTACTAATTAATTATCAAAAAATATTAGTGTTCACTGTTCACTTGATTAGTCAAGTTAAGAAAATATATCCAGTTAGTGTTCGACTAAAATAAATTCCTTAACCTGATCACTGTAATTTTGGTATTTTTCACCCAGAATTATGGTGATGCACTGATATAAGCATCTGAAATCCAGGCAATAGGCCTATGCATCTCAAGCCATTCTTAATTTTTGAATCCACAATCAAGGTAGACTTAGTGTGTTTGTGAGATGCTCGTTACCTAGATTTATAGGATCATACTTTCTATGGGTGCGATGTAGACTAAGGCCAAAACATATTTTGAAATACTATGGAAATGATAATTTTTGGAAAATATATTCTTAAATAATTTTCCTAGAATTTGCAAACCATTTGAAAGCTATTTTGAAAAATAATAGTCCTAATCTATCACATACATTCTTAATTTTCATCTTAAGTTGCTAAATTCAAGTTCGGATAATGATTTAGTAAATATGTTAGTCAAATTTAATTTTGACTCAATATAGTTAAGTTCAATATCTCCTTTGGCTACATAATCTCTTATAAAATGGTATTTAACTTCTATATATTTAGTTCTTGAATGGTGCACTGGATTTTTGGTTAAATTTATTAAACTTATGTTATCAATAAAGATTTTTGTATGTTTAAAATTTAAGTTAAAGTCTTGTAATATGTGTGATATGAGTTATAGCGAACGGATTTCGAGAATGACATGATGGTCAAAGTTAAGGTAAGGTGGTGGTCAAAGTCAGAATGAGGGAGCACTTCTCATATGATTTTGTCGATCGCCCCACGATAAAATTCTAGGGTCATAATCTAGTGGTTACAAAGTAGGATGCTCAAATAAAGCCAACCGGCTATAAAACTGATTGGATATAAGGGCTCTAGCATTTTACTTTGAAAATCAAGAAATAATATACTTGATTAGTCAAGTAGCTAGATGAATGTAATGGAGCTTAACCAGGTAAAATTCTGACCGAGCTCTAAACACTTAAACTCTTTGAAAACCTCTTAGCATAAAACTGACCGAATAGAGGCCGATCGAATATACGACTCTCCATGTACGCTCAGGTGGGTAAAATTCGTACGGACTTAGAGACACGTAGCCTTATAAAAATTCTTAGTATGAGATCTGCCGGATGAAGGTCGATTAAACATGCGACTCTCCATGTACACCTAGACGGGTAAAGCCTGGATGAACTTAGAGGCACGTGGTCTTATAAAACTCTTAGTATAAGATCGGCTGAATGAAGGTTGATCGAGCACAAGGCTATTTGCACACGCCCGACCAAGTAAGGACCGAGCGGGCTTAAAGACACTTGGTCTTATAACAATCTTAGTATAAGATCAGTTGGATGAAGGCTGATTGAGTACAAGGCTATCTGTATATGCCCGATCGAGTAAAGACCAGGCAGACTTAAAGACACTTGACCTTATAAAAGTTTTAGTATAAGATTGGCCGGATGAAGGCCAATCGAGCACAAGGTTATCTGTACATGCCCGACCGAGTAAAGACCGGGTGGGCTGAAGGATACTTGGCCTTATAAAGTTCTTAGTATAAGGTTAGCCGAATAGAAGCCAGTCTAGCATAAGGATATCTGTGTTTGCTCAGATGAGCAAAGATCGGACGGGCTTAAAAACACTTATCCTTAGGAAACTCTACATATCCACTCAGTCGAGCATAGGTCTACCAAGTTTAAGTTACCCAATGACACAATGTCCTTGAAATAGAGCTCTAATATACATAATTTATCATATAACTTCTTGAATAAAGATTTGACATCCTATAGGCACTATATTAATCTCTAAACGAATCTTTATAGTACTTAACATATGACAGAACAGATTGATACAATGACAAGGAATGCGGTCAACCTTATGGACCGACCAAGACAATATGATAGAATACAATGACAGTAATACAGTCGGCCTTGCAAACTGTCTAAGATATATTCAGCAGACAAACAACCGACAATATTTTAACAATATGACATAATTATTAGAGAATATTCCTTTGAAAACTCATCCAGAGTCTATCTGGTTTCTCATTGATGATTCATCTATAATGACATCTCCCTTCAATGACTTCAGGAAAGGTTTAAGTTATAAACAACAAAAGAGGTACATCTGTGGGTATAAAAAAGATTCCTCAGAAGCTCTTTGAGGAACTACCTAACAAACTCTGACACACGAAGCTACCTCATGGTCACGGAGATCGTGGGAGGTGGTATAAAAAGGGGGGGGGGGGTCCTCTCTGTTGGTAGGGTACACAATTTTCGCATATAAAACCTTTATTCATGCATCCACTATTGTTCTTCTTCCTGGTACTGACTTGAGCATCGGAGGACCTTGCTAAGGAGCCCTTCCCTGATCTTTGGCAACTAACACTTCATGGGATCAACTGATTGTGCATAGGATTATTGAAGAGCTTCATCTTAGATCGAAGAGTCAACTCTTCATCAGTAAACCATCCACCTGAGCCAGCGCGCCATCTCCTCAGCCTTCAGACATGATCAAATTTAGCGTTGTTTGTGGGATCGGTTGATTGTGCGCAGGATCATTGAGGAGCTTCATCCCAGATCAAAGAGTCACCTATTCATCAGCAAACCATCCACCCGAGCCAGCACATTATCTCCTCAGCCTTTAGATAGGATCAATGTGCATCATCCATAATAATTATTCTACACATTCACCCATAGCTATGTATTCTGTCTCAATTGTAGATAAAGCAACATAATGTTATTTTCTGCTAAACCAGCTAACAAGTGATGGTCCAAGTAATTGACATCCACTAGTACTTTTTCTATCTAATTTACAACCATCATAGTCTGAGTCAGAATATCCTAAAAGGTCAAAATTAGTTATTCTAGGGTACTACATTCCTATATTTTGTGTGCTTTTTAGATATCTAAAAATGTAACGACCACCCTTCTTACTGCTACTACACTCTAAGGATGACCGTTACTTAACTACTAACTCTACTTAACCGGTACGCTACTTAACTACAAGGAATCCCTACCGAAAAATTTCGGCAGAGTCTCCCCTGTACCGGTGACAATAATCATAAGTACATACATATACAAAGCAATAACATCACCACGCAGTTTATATATAACTAAAAATAAACTATCCTAGCAATAGTAAACAAAAGAACTCCAACAATAGGAAATAACTCAACTACAATGCGGAATAAACTTAACATAGACAAAGGGAAACTACTAAAACAATCTCTATCAATTTAATAACGGAAAGAAAACTCCAAAGAAGGAGTCTTGACAGTTTCCTTAGCAAACTCATGATCTCTCCACAGTCCAGCCATCACACACCTTCATCACCACCACCTTGTCGCCTTCCTTTCATGCTTTAGCTTTTCCTTTATCTGCAGTAGGAGGAAAGTAGTATCTATAAGCTAAAAACTTAGTAAGTGCTTGCCTACTCACAAAAACTCGATATGCATGTATATAACGAAAAACATGCTAAATCTGAATGCTTAGAAGAAAGCTACTCATGCTCATCTACTAGTAAATAAATCAGATTAACTGAAATACTAAACATGTAATCATGCTCATAAATAGCATAGAAATCATATTAACTGAAAAGCTAACATGTAAAGCTACTCATGCTATACAAGAATAAAACTATAACTGCATGCTGAAAAGCAAATAAAGCTAATCATGCTAAATAATCTAATAGCAAGCAATCAACTAAATGATAAGACATATAGTCATGCTCAAATAAACTCATAAGGAAGCAAATGAAAACTGATACTGCATGCTTCAAATAACAAGAAGCTAAACTTTCTAATTCTAAACATATTTGATGTTTGTTTCATTTGTTTCCAAAAACTTTTACTTTTATACTTCAAAATAATAATCAACTTCTCTTGGGCCCGACATTGTACCACTTTGGTATTTTACCAATTTGCGCGCATCCTTAATAAGAGTCGAGGTAGCTAATCCCGAAACTACTAAGGTACTTCTAGGCCTTGTGCCTAGGGGCATCTTGGAGCCCATCCCTTGGACCTTGTGTCCGGTACATGCCCTTTAAAAGTAAAATACTTTTTATCTTTAAATACTTCTTATAATAAAATGTCTTGGCATTTAATAAGCACCTTGTGTGCCAAAATCCCTAAAGTCTTGACTTCGGGATTTTTCTTAAGGCCTTAGCCTTTTTCCTTTCTTTTCTTTATCTTTCTTTTACTTATCTTTTGGTAATTCAGTAGAGAATCATAACTAAATCCAAAAGTAGATCTGTTCATGCTAAATGAGGTAGTAAAGAAACTTAAATCTAAATTGCATACTTTAAAAATGAGGGATGTTCTTGCCCTATGCATAGCATAAAAGATCTAACCAAACATGTCAGGTACCAAATTGTGCATGCTCATTAAGTAGCAAGGAAAGCTAAATCGTGCATGCTTAAGTTAATGGCTGTTCAGGTTCATTGAAATAGCAAAGACATCTAACGGTATGCTTTAGATTAGAGAACTATTAAAAGCTAACCAACACATGTATATCAATTCTTCATGCTAAAATACATCAAATCTGAAATGCTAACTATACTAATCAAAATTCTGCATATCAAGCTAACAAAATTCTGCATATATAGAGAAAACTAAAGCTAAATGCTTTAATGAAATCTGAAACTGTAAATAACTAAAGGCTGAAAACTAAAGAATTAAGAACTAATACATCTTGGAAATTAAATTCAATTACAAGATCAACTACTGCAAGTGAATCATGCTCATGTTATTCTATACGAACTAAATTTGCTACTGCTCATGAGTATCCATATAAACTAAATTTGCTACACATGCTCAACTGATAGCAATGAAACTAAAACTGTTCAACTAATAGAAACCGAAAGCTGTACATCTAACAGCAGATAAATACAATCTAAACTTCAGAATCTACAACTAACAAGTGGAATAGAATATCAAATCTACTATCCGATTCTTTCACTAACTACATTCATCTATGGCCTGTGATATCTAGAGCATAAAATCTATTTGTGCATGATAGTAGGTTAACAATCTTTCTATTGGTTTCATGCTCAGATTTAATAAAGGAATCTCAAATTTAAATACTAATCTACACTATCAATGGATCTAAAACCGTATGTACAGGACCAACCACACAAGATTCTAACAGCAGGTTGACCAATAAAAAAAAAACGTCAGGTCTAGATGAAGCACTGCAATCCACTGAACCCTCCCAGAACCACAACAATTTTAGCCCATTTAAACAATTCCCTTTTTCTTCATAAGACTCACGGCAGCAAGTTTTAATATACCAATCTTCACCGCACGCTTCGAAATCGAGAAGAAAACTCGAAAACAAGAAGAACGAAAATTCGGAACTACTCCTACTGCAGGTGAGAAGCACTTACCTTCGTTTTCTTGGACTTACAACCGAGAAAGAGAGGTTCTAGGGTTTCGGAGAGATGAAGATCCCCAGCGGCTTCTTTGCATCCGCGTGCTCTCCACGGTGAGAAGGTCACGGTTGAGTGAAGACCGGCCGGAAAAATGGCCTAGCTCCGTCGCCTTCTCCGCCCGAACAGTGGAGTCGCCGCCGTCGTCGCCGTTCGCGAGAGAGGAGAAAGGGAATTTCAGGAGAAATTTTAGGTTTTAGGAAAAGGATTTAAATCTTATACTCAAGGTTATTTTCGTTTCCAACTATAGCTTAAATGGAATTTTTCTCCTTTTTTAATAACAAACGATCGCTAGCATAGTCGGTTGGCTGCGTTTTGCTTAAGGCTCGTGTTGCGGGTTCGAAACTCGGCTGCAACCATTTTCTGCCCATTAATTCTTGTTATTAACTTCTACTCATTAAATAAAATTCTCCCTTTATTTGATTAAGTAACAACTGCTAGCCCAGTTGGTTAGCTGGCCTTTTACCGAATCAACGAGTCTCGGTTTCAATCCCTCAGCCGCGCACTTTTAATTCCAATTTATCTTAAACGTTCCAACTACTGTATATATACATTTCACTCCATATATGATTAACAAAAACCGTGTAGCTCAACTGGTTGGGCCGGTTTTGCTTGGGTCAGTCCGACCTGAGATCGTGGGTTCGAATCTCACCTTCAACATTTTTTTTTAAAACTTATTTCTTTTTGTAACCCTACTAAACGACCTCCAAAAATTACGTAAAAATACTCTAAAAATTCCTAAAAATCTCTAGAATATTTTAAAAGTATTTCCAAATATTTTATGGACTTTTAGAACTTGAAATAGGGAAAATTGGGTCGTTACAAAAAATTCTTTTAATATTTTTCAGATGGGATTCCTTAGCACAGGTTTGATATCTAACACACATACTAACTTAAATAGTATGTTAGGTCAACTTGTAGTTAGGTATAGCAGAATACCTATAACACTTCTATAATACTTTAGATCTACTAGTGTTCTATTGGGATCACTATCTATATTTTTATTTATTGCCATGTGCTTTTATTTCTTTAGAATTTTCCATTCTACATTTTCTAAGTAGTTCTTTTGTATATTTTTCTTGATATACATAATTACCTTTATTAGTTTGTTTAATCTGTAAGTCTAAAAAGAAAGTTAATTTACTTACTAGACTTATTTCAACTTCTTGTCCATTAGATTTATAAATTCTTGTAGAAAGTCTGAATTTGTGGATCTAAAAATTATGTCATCGACGTAAACTTGGATGACAAAAATATCAGATTTAAAGGTTTTTGCAAACAAGGTTGGATCAATTCGACCTTGTTTGAATTCTTTTGAAATCAGATGAGTTGATAATCATTTATACCAAGCCCTATATACTTTTTTTAGACAATATAGGACCTTTTTTTTTTTAATTTGAAAACATAATAAGGGTGTTTTAAGTTTTCAAATCCAAGTGGTTGACGTACATATATTTTTTTATTAACCCATTTAAGAAGGCTAATTTGACATCTATTTGGTAGAGTTTAAATCCTTTATGAGCTGCATAGCTTAATAGCATTCTAATGGACTCAAATATGGCTACTGAGGCATAGATTTCATCATAGTCAAGTCTCGCTACTGGACTAAAACTTTTAGCTACTAGTCTAACTTTATTTCTAACAATTTCCCCCTTTTCATTTAACTTATTCCTGAAAACCCATTTGGTTTCAATAAATTTTTTATCTTTGGATAGAGAAACTAAGTTCCAGACTTCGTTTCTTTCAAATTGGGCTAGTTCTTCTTGCATGACAATTATCCACTCTAAGTTAAGTAGAGATTCTTTTATTACTTTGGGTTCAATTTTAGATATTAAAGATATTTGACTTAAGTTTCTAAATGATGATCTAGTTTGAACCCTTAGTTTTGGGTCACATATTATTTGTTCAATTGGGTGGTCTGAGTTGACTCTTATTGTTCTAGATTTAATTTGTATCTGATCATTTTCTTGTGGTAGATTTTGTTCATCTTCGTGTTCATCTACTTATTTAAGTTTTCACTTGCTCTCCATAGATCAGTGCTAGCTCTAACAAAATCGATTAGTTGGTATAGAGGTTGTAACACCCCACCCTCCTCATTACTAGTCAGTGAGGGAGTGGAGCGTTACTGGACTACTAACTTTACTTAACTAGGGTTGTTCACATGTAAAGATCAATATATAAACTCTCTAAACATGCAATTAACTAGCAGCGGAAAACTAAATGACTCATCTAATACATTCTACTCAACTCTTTGTTAATAAATTCTTATGCTAAATCCCAAGACTTCTATAGTCCAGGCATCACACATCCATCCGCACCTCCTTGTCCCCTTCCTTTGCTATAACTTTTCCTTTCCTTTATCTGCAGTAAGAGGAAATGCAACTATAAGCAAAATTGCTTAGTAAGCGCTATCTAACTCACAAACATACTGAAATGCTAAACATGTAAAGCTACTCATGCTCTTCTAATAGCAAAGAACAATAAACTAATCTAAATAACATGCTAGCATAAAAGAAAACTCAACTTGCTGATTTTAAAACAAAGTGAAACTTAATTCATTTGTTCTAAACTTATTCTTTTATCTCACTTGTTTAAAACTTATCCTTTAATACTTATGTAAAAACTTGTTTTACTTGTTCAAAAGCTTATACTTATAATACTTCAAAATAATAATAAACTTTCTTCTTGGGCCCAGGCGTAGTACCATCTTATGGGCGTTCCCTAATAGGTTGGGATAGCGAGCCACCAATCCTAAAAGAGCAGACCTTGGTCTACCAGGGCCAAGACCTTGGGATTGGACACCTAGATTTGTTTAACGACAACCCCGGAAGTCGGGTACTAGCCTCTTAAATAAAGTAAAATACTTATTATCTTTAATTACTTCTTCTTTAAATGCCTTGGCATTTTAACGAGCACCTTGTGTGCCAAAATCCCTAAAGCCTTGACTTTGGGATCTACTTAAGGCCTTGGCCTTGTTCTTTCTTTTCTTTATCTTTCTTATACTTGTTAATACCTCTAATAAAAGAATGCTTCTTTAAAAACTGAAATGTTTAAACAAATTCTAACTTTGAAATGCATAAACAAAAATCTGCATACTATGCTAATCAAAATTCTGCATACTATACTAATCAAGATTCTGCATTCTATGCTACACTATTTCTGCATACTATGCAAACATAAATTCTGCACTATAATACTTAACCAAACTGCACTATAATCTTTTTCTTTAAAAACTGCACTATAAGTTCCACCAAAAATCTGCACTACAAGTTCCACAAAAAATCTGCGCTATAAATTCCACCAAAAATCTGCACTACAAGTTCCACAAAAAAAATCTGCACTATTAACTTTAAAGAAATCTGCACCATAAACTCTTTAAGAAATCTGCACTACAAGCTCTAAAGAAATCTGTATTTTAAGCTCTAAGAAATCTGCACTACAAGCTTAATTAAAATCTGCACTATAAGCTTACATAAAAATCTGCACTATAAGCTTAATTAAAATTTGCACTATAGGCTTAATTAAAATCTGACTATAAGCTTAAATAAAAATCTGCACTATAAGCTTAATTAAAAATCTACACTATAAGCTTCATTAAAAATCTGCACTATAGGCTTAATTAAAATCTACACTATAAGCTTAATTAAAATCTGCACTATAAGCTTACATAAAAATCTGCATTATAAGCTTAATTAAAATCTGTACTATAAGCTTAATTAAAATATGCACTATAGGCTTAATTAAAAATCTGCACTACAAGCTTAATTAAAATCTGCACTATAAGCCTACATAAAAATCTGCACTATAAGCTTAATTAAAATCTGCACTATAGGCTTAATTAAAAATCTGCATTATAAGCGCTTCTCATGCTTCGAATTCAAGGAGAACAAATGTCCGAAATTACTCCTACTGCAGGTGAGAAGCACTTACCTTGCTTCTTGGACTCACAACCGAACAAAAAGGGCTTCTAGGACCTTGGCCGGCCGCCGGAGATGATGCCCTAACTCCCTTTCGTTTTCTGCCCGAGCTCCGCCATCGTACGCAGAAGAGAAGGAGAGAATGGTTTAAGTCATGGGAAAACAGAGTATCAACTTATCCCTTTTTATAACTTAATATTTCTGTTAACTCCTTAAATAAATTCGCTACCTTTTCTAAACAGACAAATCCAACATCAACTTATCTCTTTTATAATCCAATATTCTGTTAACTATCTTAAATAAATTCGCTACATTTTCTAAACAGATAAATCCAACATCAACTTATCCCTTTTATAATATTCTGTTAATTATCTTAAATAAATTCGCTACATTTTCTAAACAGACAAATCCAACATCAACTTATCCCTTTTATAATCCAATATTCTGTTAACTATCTTAAATAAATTTTGCTACCTTTTCTAAACAGAACCTCCTACTTGACCACTTGGTCAACCAGATTTGCTTAAGGCTTGGTTCGGCCGGAGGTTGCAGGTTCGAATCTCGGCTAATTTTCTTTATTTTTTGCAACTTGTTTCTTTTGGTAAAAATACCAAACGAACTCCAAAAATTACATAAAAATACTCTAAAAATTTCTAAAGATCTCTAGAATTTTTCTAAAGCATTTCTAAATATTTTTAAGTACTATTAGGACTCAAAATGAGGAAATTTGGGTTGTTACAATTCCCCATACCTTATAAAAAGTTCGTCCTCGAACTTAGAACAATTCTGGATATTTCTGCCTCATGCTGTTCCTCACACAAGAACTTTTATCTAGCTTAAGCATGTATAAACAAATACTTCTAAAGATTTCTCTTTACTACAAAAAAAGAAAAGCATACTAAAAATAATTTAAGTACTTTCTTACTTGAAGACGGCAAGGTTGGTGCTGATGTGTGATGCTGGAGAATAAGAACTGCTCTGATACCAACTGTAACACCCCACCCTCCTAACTACTAGTCCGTGAGGGAGTGGAGCGTTACTGGACTACTAACTTTACTTAACTAGGGTTGTTCACATGTAAAGATCAATACATAGACTCTCTAAACATGTAATTAACTAGCAGCGGAAAACTAAATGACTCATCTAATACATTTTACTCAACTCTTTGTTAATAAATTCTTATGCTAAATCCCAAGGCTTCTATAGTCCAGGCATCACACATCCATCCGCACCTCCTTGTCGCCTTCCTTTGCTATAACTTTTCCATTCCTTTATCTTCAGTAAGAGGAAATGCAACTATAAGCAAAATTGCTTGGTAAGCGCTATCTAACTCACAAACATACTGAAATGCTAAACATGTAAAGCTACTCATGCTCTTCTAATAGCAAAGAACAATAAACTAATCTAAATAACATGCTAGCATAAAAGAAAACTCAACTTGCTGATTTTAAAACAAAGTGAAACTTAATTCATTTGTTCTAAACTTATTCTTTTATCTCACTTGTTTAAAACTTATCCTTTAATACTTATGTAAAAACTTGTTTTACTTGTTCAAAAGCTTATACTTATAATACTTCAAAATAATAATCAACTTTCTTCTTGGGCCCAGGCGTAGTACCATCTTATGCGCGTTCCCTAATAGGTTGGGGGTAGCGAGCCACCAATCCTAAAAGAGTAGACCTTGGTCTACCAGGGACAAGACCTTGGAATTGGACACCTGGATTTGTTTAACGACAACCTCAGAAGTCGGGTACTAGCCTCTTAAATAAAGTAAAATACTTATTATCTTTAATTACTTCTTCTTTAAATGTCTTGGCATTTTAACGAGCACATTGTGTGCCAAAATCCCTAAAGTCTTGACTTTGGGATCTACTTAAGGCCTTGACCTTTTTCTTTCTTTTCTTTATCTTTCTTATACTTGTTAATATCTCTAATAAAAGAATGCTTCTTTAAAAACTGAAATGTTTAAACAAATTCTAACTTTGAAATGCATAAACAAAAATCTGCATACTATGCTAATCAAAATTCTGCATACTATACTAATCAAGATTCTGCATTCTATGCTACACTATTTCTGCATACTATGCAAACATAAATTCTGCACTATAATACTTAACCAAACTGCACTATAATCTTTTTCTTTAAAAACTGCACTATAAGTTCCACCAAAAATCTGCACTACAAGTTCCACCAAAAATCTGCACTATAAATTCCACCAAAAATCTGCACTACAAGTTCCACTAAAAATCTGCACTATAAACTTTAAAGAAATCTGCACCATAAGCTCTTAAGAAATCTGCACTACAAGCTCTAAAGAAATCTGCTCTAAAGAAATCTGCATTTTAAGCTCTAAGAAATCTGCACTACAAGCTTAATTAAAATCTGCACTATAAGCTTACATAAAAATCTGCACTATAAGCTTAATTAAAATCTGCACTATAGGCTTAATTAAAATCTGCACTATAAGCTTAAATAAAAATCTGCACTATAAGCTTAATTAAAAATCTGTACTATAAGCTTAATTAAAAATCTGCACTATAGGCTTAATTAAAATCTGCTCTATAAGCTTAATTAAAATCTGCACTATAAGCTTACATAAAAATCTGCATTATAAGCTTAATTAAAATCTGCACTATAAGCTTATAAAAAATCTGCACTATAAGCTTAATTAAAATCTGCACTATAGGCTTAATTAAAAATCTGCACTACAAGCTTAATTAAAATCTGCACTATAAGCCTACATAAAAATCTGCACTATAAGCTTAATTAAAATCTGCACTATAGGCTTAATTAAAAATCTGCATTATAAGCGCTTCTCATGCTTCGAATTCAAGGAGAACAAATGTCCGAAATTACTCCTACTGCAGGTGAGAAGCACTTACCTTGCTTCTTGGACTCACAACCGAACAAAAAGGGCTTCTAGGACCTTGGCCGGCCGCCGGAGATGATGCCCTAACTCCTCGAGCTCCGCCATCGTACGCAGAAGAGAAGGAGAGAATGGTTTAAGTCATGGGAAAACAGAGTATCAACTTATCCCTTTTTATAACTTAATATTTCTGTTAACTCCTTAAATAAATTCGCTATCTTTTCTAAACAGACAAATCTAACATCAACTTATCCCTTTTATAATCCAATATTCTGTTAACTATCTTAAATAAATTTGCTACATTTTCTAAACAGACAAATCCAACATCAACTTATCCCTTTTATAATATTCTGTTAACTATCTTAAATAAATTCGCTACCTTTTCTAAACAGACAAATCCAACATCAACTTATTCCTTTTATAATCCAATATTCTGTTAACTATCTTAAATAAATTTTGCTACCTTTTCTAAACAGAATCGCCTGCTTGACCACTTGGTCAACCGGATTCGCTTAAGGCTTGGTTGGGCCGGAGGTTACAGGTTCGAATCTCAGCTAATTTTCTTTATTTTTTGCAACTTGTTTCTTTTGGTAAAAATACCAAATGAACTCCAAAAATTACATAAAAATATTCTAAAAATTTCTAAAAATCTCTAGAATTTTTCTAAAGCATTTCTAAATATTTTAAAGTACTATTAGGACTCAAAATGAGGAAATTTGGGTTGTTATAGAGGTTGAGTTGGATTCTTTAGGGTTAGTAATTTCATCCAATTTTACATTGGTTGTTTTCTTAATTCATAGAGTAGTTTTATTGTAAACTTTATATCCTCTACTATTTAGGGAGTACCCTATAAAGATTCTATTTTCTACTTTGAAGTAAATTTTCTCTCAGTATTATCTTGTATTTAATATGTAGGTTGAATACCCAAATACTTTAAAATATTTGATATTAGGTAATTTGTTATAGTAAATTTCAAATGGAAGTTTATTTTCTTATTTATCGTTGTTCTATTTTATACATAGGAGGCTATACTAATAGCTTCTACCTAGAAATATTTGGATAGTTAGTATTCATTAAGCATTGTCCTAGTGGCTTCTTGGAGGATTTTTTTTTTAACTATTCCATTTTGTTAAGGTGTATTAGGACATGTGAATTCTTGATGGTACTCATTTTCTAAGCAAAATTTAGTAAACCTATGGTTTTTAAATTTTCCACAGTTATCACTCCTAATTATTTTAATTTTTAAGCCTTTTTCATTTTCAGTTTGTTTATAAAAAGTACTAAATATTTTAAATGTTTCATCTTTATTTTTTAAGAATTTTACCCAAGTGAATCTTGAGTAATAATCAATTATTACTAGATAGTATAAATTTCCATTAATGGATTTAATTTCATGTGAGTTGAATAAATCAAAGTGTAATAATTCAAGTGTTGAATTGGTTTGAGTTTGATTAATTGGTTTGTGGGTTGATTTGATCTATTTTCCTTGTTGATAAGCATTACAAATCGTTGAGTATAAGTTGGATAGTTTTGATAGTCCTCTAACTAATTCATTTAGTTTGGTGAGATTTCTAAAATGAGTATGAAATAATCTTCTATCCCATAGTCAGGTTTCCTCCTTTTGTGTCAAGTGACACTTAAGTGAGGAGCTGGCTAGGTTAATTGTATAAATGTTATTATTCCTAAACCCTTTTAATTTTATTATGGGGTCTTTCATATTTTTAATTAGACATTCAGTGGATGTAAACTTAATCTTATATTCTGAATCACATAACTGACTAACACTAAGTAAATTAAATTAAAATTTTTTAATAAGTAGTACTTTATGAATAATGAAATTAGATTACAGTTCAATATTACCTATTCTAATTACTTTAAGTTTGTTGTTATTTTCAAAGACAACTATTTCTAGTCATTTGAAGGTCAATTTTGTAAACATTGTTTGATCCCTGGTCATGTGTCAGGAGCAACCACTGTCCAATATCCATTTAGATTTATACAAAGAGTAGAAAAAAATTTAGCTCAAGTGTTAACTTCGTTTAATTTAATTTAATTTATTTAATTTATTTTAACTAATTAATTAATTTAATTTAATTAAATCTTAATCATCTCACTCGATCTATATTTTCAATCAGGAAAATTCTATAATTTTGTGAGATGAGTTAAATTAAATTTTAGGGTTTGCTTTAACTTGTGCTATATTCAAGTTTAGCTTTGTGTTCAACAAACATGTATTCTTTGGATAAACGTCTAAGATGTGGTGAGTTACCTGGACATCATTAGAGTAACCACACCTTCAAAATGTTCCAAATACTCTTATCCACTAAACTTAGTATAAAACTTTGGTCTAATCAGTTAGGATTAGTAAGGGGTAGCTTCAGTTAGTTCCACTAAGCTAAATACACCATGTCGAAGCCATATCTTTCTATACATGTATAGATAGAGGTTTCTTAATTTACTATCATCTAAAACTTTTCCAGTACTATTTATCAAGTTAAATTTTTATCCCTATTTAACCTATTCTTAATTACCTAGATGGGTAGGCTATTATTTTGGAGGTGCCAACTAATTTGGAGTCTCCCCCTAAATTATTGAACTTTTGGTTTAGGTTTTAGGTTTATGTCGATTTGCTTTATAGTTATAATAAACTTAGTTATAGTTTGAGTTTAGATTAATTTCATATTTATTTAATTTATGTTTAGTTTTTGATTTATTTGAGTTTATTGAATTTAGCTTAGAGGGTTTAATTTTAGAGATTAAGGTTGAGTTATTTTGATTTGGTTTTAGGTAGCATATTTTATTTTTTAGTACATAATACTGATTGAGTCTTACTTGCATGGTTAGACATGCTTTCGGAACCCATGTTTTAGTTATTTTTTTATTTTGAGTTAAAGTTAGGAATGATTTAAAGGTAGAGTTAGACTTGTATCCAAGTCCAAATTTATTGTACACAGTTCTTTGTGATCCAAGTATCATGTTTAGATACTTAGATCCTGAGGTATTTTTTTTAACTATTCTTTTAACTCTTTAACTTGACTTTACAAGATAGAATTTTCTTTTTCAAGATTTATAACTTGAGTTAATTTTCTGTCTTGAACTTGGTCAATTAAGGATATCAAGCTCAAGTGTTCCTTAAGGATGTTATTTCCTTAAGGAGGAGTTTAGCGTGTTCCTCAGTTTTTGTTAATTTCTTATTTAAACAACAAATATTTTTGAAAAATTTTGTAATAAAATTAAATTTTATCCCAGTTAGTTCGTTGGAATCGGATGCGGATCCGTTGCTTGACTCATATTCGGACTCTTCTTCTTGATCCGATTTGCCTCCAGTTGCCATCATCACTAGGTAGCTTGCTTGCTTTGGTTCATCAACTTTTGATCCGTTCGAGGAAGATTCATCCCAAGTCACCTTGAGTTCTTTTTTTTTTTTTTTACTTTGTCTTCTTAATCTTGTCTTTGTTCGGGCATTCATGTTTGAAGTGCCCTTTCGTGTTGCAGCCATAGCATGTGACGTTTGCCTTTGAGTTGGATGCAGACTTGGACATCTTCTTCATGTCATGTTTGGTGAAGTTTTTCTTGCGTCTAGTGAGCATCTTCCTTACCATGTTCACTACCTACTCTTCTTCATCTGAGTCCAAGTCAGACTCAGTTTTCACCTCAGGTTTTGTCCCCTTCGAAGTACCTGCAAGAAAAATAATCCCTTTCTCGACCTTTATGGCATTAGTTTGTTCATACAGTTCCAATTCACAAAATAACTCGTCCAATTTTGAGTTTGAAAGATTCCTTGAAACCTTATAGGTATCTATGATCGATGCCCATAGTGAGATTCGAGGAAATGAGTTTAGAGCGTACTTGATAACTCCTCGGTTCTCAAGTTGATGCCCGATCATGTGTATGCCATTGAGGATATCCTTGATCCTTGCATATAGTTGGCTTGCGGTTTCTCTATCTTGAATTTAAATATTAAATAAGGAATTTAGAAATAGGTTTCGTTTAGTTACCTTGGCATCGTTCGTTCCTTCGTGTAATTCAACGAGCTTGTCCCATAACTCATTTGTGTTCTCGTGCGGGCCGACTTGGTTGAGTTCTTCTTTCATGAGTCCGCACTGGACCGTGTTCAATGACTTTGAGTCAATCTAGGACTTCTTCTTATCTTTTGAGTTCCATCTTTCTCGATCGAGGGGTACTTTAGTTGCTTCATCTATAGGCAACTGGTACCCTTGCCGGATGGTGAACCACTGCTTGATGTCTATCTTCAAGTAGATCTCCATTCTCTTCTTCCAATATGAAAAATCATTTCCATTGAAGAGAGGAAGGCGAGCGGTGCTGTATCCCTCAAGTTGGGTCATTTGACTTATCTTGAAAAAAATAGAAGAGAAACAATGTCCTAAGATTAGGTCTTGGATTAGCAAAGTTTGAGATAAAAAGAAATATCGAAGACTTGAGTGGTGTTGTACCAATTTTGAGTTAAAATCAAACGAGAAAGAGTTATTTGAAGAGGTAAACTTTACCAATTTAAATAAAATATGAAAAATTGAAATCCGAAAAATAAAACATTTCCCCCAACTTGATTGGTGGTTGCACCAATTTAGAGCAAAACCTGCTCTAATATCACTTATTAGATAGAGACGGACGTGGGGGGTGAATCATGTGGTTTTAAAAAATTTTCTTTTTCTTTTTAAAACTAAGTATGAATGTAGCAGAATAATAAGAAAACAAGAAAAAGAGAAACACACGTTCGATTTTACTTGGTTCGGAGCCTTCGGTGACTCCTACTCCAAGACCCAGGTCCTGTGAACCTATCGATGGGTAATCTACTAATAACCTCTTTTGGAACCATCGGAAGAGGGGATCGAATAAAAAAAGAGTAGGAACAAGTGTAACACACTACACTTTTCCATTTTCAAGAATTAAGTACAGAATTGAACTTTGTTACCCAACACTTATGAGGATGATTAGATTACGTTCAATGTTGGATGGATTCTCAATGGCAGTCGAGCGTAGCAGGAAATCGGAGCAGTTAGAATGCCAAAAGGACACATAGAAGCTTATAGAATTGATGGTATGAAAGCCTTGGTCGAGATGGTCTTTTATAAGGTGTCGAAGCCGCCTTCTATAGCATTGAAGGCACCTTCCATAGGCAAAAATCTTTCCAAAAAATCCCGCTCCTTATCGTCGATGAAGTTTGATTTTATCCAATGAAAGACGCCTTCCATGAATAGTTCAAGGAGCCTTCCGTCGCCTGGTAGGCGTCTAAAGTACTGTTTACCCAAGGCCTTTTGTGCTCCCTTTGCCCTGCAAAATGTGTTAGTCCAATATAAAAATATTTAACCTGAAAAACAAGATTAGCACAACAATAATATGATTGATTTATGACTTAAACCCTATCCTCCAGACCAGGATCTAATCAGAGTCTTAATTTAGGTTTTTGAAATGGACCTAAATTCTACCGACGCCTATTGTCCCCTCAACCAGGATGCATCTTCATAGAGTCACTCTTCTCCAGTGACATACCTTTATTTACCAAGTGTCAAGTTACCTCCTTGATGTTAATATGACCTACTAGGTCTTCATATCAGAATCGTACATCTGTACTTCGCCAACCGAGAATCGAACATCCCGATTTCCTACCGGAATAGTACATCTGGACTTCCTCCCATTGAAAATTAAACATTCTGACCTCCTGCCAGAATCCCACATATGGACTTCCTGCCTGGTGCCAGGTCCTCTTGACCCGTCAAGTTAGCAAATCCTACATACTCGATAAGTAAAATAATTTGACAATTTAACAAAGTAAAAATACCCCCCCCCCCATTTAATACTCTCCCCTTCAATCTTTTGAAAAAACATATTTATTAAGTTATATATTTCTTAACTTTTAACCTTTGTCTCCCCCTTTGACACACACACACATATATATAATACTAAGTAGAGAGAAAGTTATTAACTTGTAAAGATAGTACGTAATTTTAAAAAAATTAACTTTTAATCTTTTTCTAAAAATTTAACTTTAAGCGCCTCCTAAAAAGTGTCATTTAATTTTTTTTTAAAACTTAGCTTTTCTTCTTTAAAAAATACTTAGCTTTTCTATTTTTCTTTTCACACAAAAAAACTTGGCTAAATATATAGCTTTGAAAAGAATTTTTTACTTAGCTTTAAAAGAATTTCCTTGAAGTATGTGTATCTAAAAAGAATCTCTCTGAAAAGATACTTAGTTTTAACTCCTTTTACTCAGAAAATTTTTACTCAGAAGATTTTTTAAAAAGGTATTTAGCTTTAGTTGTACTTTTGAAAAGATACTTAGCTTTATGGAAAAATACTTAGCTTATCCTCAGCCCCCTTTAAAAAGTGTAACTTGGAACTTAGAAGAGTACTTAGGTCAAAAAAAAAAAAAAAACTTAGGTTTTAAAAAAATACTACTTAACTCAACTTCTTTACTCCCCTTAATTAATGTAAAAAAAGGGAATAACTTTTAAGTAAATACTAAAGTAATATAATTACTCTAAGTAATTGCCTTAATTTTAAGGGGAATATAAGCTTTAAATTTAGTAAATGACTATGGACTTAGAGCCCAAGAATGAAAAATATAAGTTTAAAATATATAAAAGTAATTATATATTTTTCTGATTTTTCATCTCATCCTTTCTAAGTTATCAAACATGTTAAGCTCATAAATTTGTGTGAGATGGAGTTAAGTTAATCTTAATTTTAAAGTTGATTTTAAGTTTGAGAATATTATATCTAAATTTAAAAATATTTAAGTTTGTATTTCAAAATATTTTTTAAAAATATTAAAGTTTGAATTTATAAAAAAATATTTAAATTTGATTTTTAAAAAAAATATTTAAGTTTAAATTTTAAATTAAATTTAAATTTGAAAAATAATTAAGTTTGTGTAATTAATTAAGATTTAAAAATTAATTAAGATTTGAATATTAATTAAGATTTAGTTAAGATTTTAAAATTAACTTAAGTTTTGAAATTAATTAAGTTTGAAAATTATTAAGTTTGAAAATTAATTATATTTTGATTTAAGTTTAATCTGCGTTTGATTTGAGTTTAACTTGGTTTGATTTGAGTTTGATCAAAGTTTGATTTATGTTTGATCTGAGTTGAATTGAGTTTAATCTTTGATTTAAGTTTGATCTGAGTTTGATTTGAGTTTGACAACTTATTGTCAATTTTACCCTAAATCTGTAACACCCCACCCTACCCTCTACTAGTCTGTGAGGATGAGACGTTACTGTACTATTAACTTTTCTTAACTAGTGTTGCTCACATGTAAATATCAATACTTAAAACTCTCAACGACTCAAAGGATACAATAAGTAACAGTTGGAAACATAAATAACTCATCTCAACATTCAATTCAATTATTTGTTCTCAACTAAAACTATATATATTAATTTGAACATGCTAAAACTATATATTAATCTGAACAAGCATGCAACAATAATACAACTCAGATAGCGGAACGAATGTGCATAGCAAATAAAAGGAAGAATTCTAAAACTTAAAATATTCAATGAACAAATCTAGCAACATGAATGTAACGACCCGGCCCTTTGGTCTCTTGGGCGGCCCTTGTGGCGGCCCAACTGGCGCGGCCCATTTGGCGACCTCTCATGTCGTCGACCGACGACCCTTTCGCGTGCCGTTACTCACTATAACTTTCCACCCCTGGCCAGTGGATTTTTGCCTCCCCCAGGATTCTAACTCTAGACCTCCAGGTTTAAGTACTAGAGTTTATGAATCCTGGTAGCTAAGTGAGTGGCTCTCACTTGGCTACTATGATTCATAAACTCTAGTACTTAAGCCTGGAGGTCTAGAGTTCGAATCCTGGGGGAGGCAAAAATCCACTGGTTAGGGGTGGAAAGTCCTAGTGAGTAACGACATGGCCAAAGGGTCGTCGGTCGATGACATGAGAGGTCGCCAAATGGGCCGACGACATAAGGGCCGCTAGTTGGACCGCCACAAGGGCCACCCAAGAGGCCAAAGGGCCGGGTCATTACAATAAAAGGTGCCTTTTATTGTAACGACCCAACCCTTTGGCCTCTTGGGCAGCCCTTGTGGCGGCTCAATTGGCGGCCCTTATGTCGTCGGCCCATTTGGCGACCTCTCATGTCATCGACCGACGACCCTTTGGCCATGTCGTTACTCACTAGGACTTTCCACCCCTAACCAGTGGATTTTTGCCTCCCCAGGATTCGAACTCTAGACCTCCAGGCTTAAGTACTAGAGTTTATGAATCATAGTAGCCAAGTGAGAGCCGCTCACTTGGCTACCAGGATTCATAAACTCTAGTACTTAAACCTGGAGGTCTAGAGTTAGAATCCTGGGGGAGGCAAAAATCCACTGGCCAGGAGTGGAAAGTTCTAGTGAGTAACGGCACGGCGAAAGGGTCGTCGGTCGACGACATGAGAGGTCGCCAAATGGACCGACGACATAAGGGCCACTAGTTGGGCCGCCACAAGGGCCGCCCAAGAGGTCGAAGGGCCGGGTCGTTACAATAAAAAGGCGCCTTTTATTGTAACGACCCTGCCCTTTGGCCTCTTGGGCGGTCCTTGCGGCGGCCCACTGGCGGCCCTTATGTCGTCGGCCCATTTGCCTCTCACTTGGCTACCAGAATTCATAAACTCTAGTACTTAAGCCTGGAGGTCTAGAGTTCGAATCCTGGGGGAGGCAAAAATCCACTGGCCAGGGGTGGAAAGTCCTAGTGAGTAACGACATGGCCAAAGGGTCGTCGGTCGACGACATGAGAGGTCGCCAAATGGGCCGACGACATAAGGGCCGCCAGTTGGGCCGCCACAAGGGCCGCCCAAGAGGCCAAAGGGTCGGGTCGTTACAATAAAAGGCGCCTTTTATTGTAACGACCCGGCCCTTTGGCCTCTTGGGCGGCCCTTGTGGCGGCCCAACTGGCGGCCCATTTGGCGACCTCTAATGTCGTCGATCGACGACCCTTTGGCCGTGCCGTTACTCACTAGGACTTTCCACCCCTGACTAGTGGATTTTTGCCTTCCTTAGGATTCGAACTCTAGACCTCCAGGCTAAGTAGTAGAGTTTATGAATCTTTGTAGCCAAGTGAGTGGCGCTCACTTGGCTACCAGGATTCATAAACTCTACTACATAACCTGGAGATCTAGAGTTCGAATCCTGGGGAAGGTAAAAATCGATTGCCAGGGGTGGAAAGTCCTAGTGAGTAACGGCACGACCAAAGGGTCGTCGGTCGACGACATTAGAGGTCGCCAAATAGGCCGACGACATAAGGGCCGCTAGTGGGCCGCCGCAAGGGCCGCCCAAGAGGCCAAAGGGCCGGGTCATTACAATGAAGGAATAATCCCAATAGTCTAAATACAAAATCTTAATAAATTCTTAAGCAAGGTCCCAAGGCTTCCATAGTTCAGACATCACACATCCATCTCACATCTCGTTGTCGCCTTCCTTCACTATAGCTTTCCTTTCCCTTTATCTGCAGTAAGAGGAAAATGCAACTATAAGCAGAATGCTTAGTAAGCGCTATCTAACTCACAAAACTCGGATATGCATATGAACAAGAAGAAATCTAAGAACTGAATGCTTTAAAAGAAATACTACTCATGCTCATCTAATAGCAAGGAAATCAAAACAGACTGAAATGCTAAACATGTAAAGCTACTCATGCTCATCTAATAGCAATAAGAAAGTCTAAACATGTAAGAATAAAAGAACTAAGCTTGCTAATTTTTAAACTTATGGGAAGCTTATTCCATTTGTTCAAAACTTATACTTTTATACTTCAAAATAATAATCATAATAATCTCTTGGGACCAGGCTTAATACTATTTGCGCGCTCCCTAATAGAAACTGAGGTAATGAGCCACTAGTCCTACAAGGGTAAAGACCTTGGTCTTACCAGGGCCGAGACCTCGGAACCGGTCACCTGGATTTGTTTAACGACAACCTCGGAAGTCGGGTACTAGCCTCTTCAAGTAAAATACTTGTTCTTGTTAATAATTCTAATAAAAGAATGCCTCGTACAAAAACTGAAATACTTAAATAGATTCTAAAACTGCATACAAAGCTTAACAAAAATCTGTATACAAAGCTTAACAGAAATCTGCATAACAAGCTTAACAAAAATCTGCATACAAAGCTTAACAAAATCTACATACAAAGCTTAACAAAAATCTGCATACAAAGCTTAACAAAAATCTGCATACAAAGCTTAACAAATCTGCATACAAAGCTTATTTCCTAAAACCGTTCACACTAAAACAAAGCCAGCAAGTAAAGGATAAATCTGCACTACAATTGGTGGTTCATTTGCTCAAGCTTAGAATTAAAGTGGTTCATGCTCAGAATTAACAAAGTGGTCTGTACTGGAATGCTAAACTTCACCATCAATGATTCTAAAACTGCAAGGGGAAACAAATCTATGCAAACTTGTTCAAAGCTTATACCTTTACAGAGCCACAGAAATCTTTAAGCATGCTATAGCAGAAATGCAAGGAGAAAGCAAATCTCGGATCTACTCTAAAATCCCTAGCAGCCCCAATTCTTTACAACATATTCCGAAAGCCAAAAGAAAACTAAATCCCTAGCAATCCACCATTCTTTACAGCATATTCCGAAAACTAAAAGAAACACTAAATCGAAGCTCAAAACTACCCTTACCGCAGGTGAGTAGCACTTACCTTTGCGTTCTTGGACTCACCACCAAAGAAGAAGGCTTCTAGGGTTTGCGAAGAACTTGAAAATCCAACCTTTCCTTCGTGCCTACGGATTCCCTCGACGAGAAGTTCTCTATTGCGTGAAGAGCTCACGGGATTTTCCCTTCGCCGACTGCCGGAGACGAAGCCCTAGCTTCGGCTTCATCTTCTGCCCGAATAACGTCGTCACATGCGAGAGAGGAGAGGAAATTAGGTCTCAGAAAAATAATCCCTAAGTTCTCTCTTTATCTTTCTTTATAACTAGAGTATTCTGTTATCTACTATTGCTTAAATTAATTTCGCTATCTATTTTATCAGCACGGCCCTACTGGGTTCCTGGCCATCCAAAACAACTTAAGGCTTTGCTTAACCAGAGGTCTCCGGTTCGAACCTCAGCTCAACCTCTTTATTTTTTTTTCTAACTTGTTTCTTTTAGTAAAAATACCAAACGAACTCCGAAAATTACATAAAAATACTCTAGAAATTTCTAAAATTCTCTAGAATATTTCTAAAGCATTTCTAAATATTTTAAAGTACTATTAGGACTCGAAATGAGGAAATTTGGGTTGTTACAATTCCCCATACTTTATAAAAAGTTTATCCTCGAACTTAGAATAATTCTGGATATTTCTGTCTCATACTGTCCTCACACTCCCAAGTAACCTCCTCGTGCTTCTGGTTCTGCCAGATGACCTTCACTAGTGGTACTTCTTTGTTCCTTAGTCTCTTAACTTCTCTGTCCACTATCTGTGTAGGTCTACTCTCATAGCTAAGATCCTCCTGGATCTGCACTGACTGAGGCTGAATCACATGGCTAGGGTCGTGAAGACACCTCTTTAGCATGGAGACATGAAATACATTATGTATTGCTGACATGTCTTGAGGTAAGTCCAGTTTGTAAGCTACTTTCCTAATCCTCTCTGTGATCAAGTAGGGTCCTACATAGCGGGGACTTAACTTGCCCTTTTGCCAAATCTCATCACTCCCTTCATAGGAGCAACTTTGAGAAAAACTGAATCCCCTACTTGGAATTCAAGTGGTCTACGTCGTGTGTCAGCATAACTTTTCTGTCTGCTCTGGGCAGTCTCAATTCTCTGTCTGATCTTCTGGATAGCCTGAGTGGTCTCATCTATCATCTCTGTCTGAATGCCCAGCTCCACTTCCATTTCTTTCCTTTCACCTGCTTCTTGCCAGCAAATGGGTGATCTACACTTTCGACCATATAGTGCTACATACGGTGCCATCTTGATAGTGGCCTGGTAGCTATTGTTGTAGGCGAATTCAGCTAAATACAGATACTTGCACCAACTACCCTTAAAATCTAATGCACAAGCCCTGAGCTTGTCTTCTAAAATCTGATTTACTCGTTCTTTCTGTCCATCAGTCTGAGGATGCAAGGCTGTGCTGAACTTGAGTTTGGTGTCTAATGCATTCTGAACATACTCCCAAAAATGAGAGGTGAAACGCCCATCTCTGTCAGAAACAATAGTCTTCGAGACTCCATGAAGTCTGATCACTTCCTTAACATATAGCTGTGCCAACTGCTCTATAGAGTGGGACACCATGATGGCTAGAAAATGGGCAGACTTGGTTAATCTGTCCACTATTACCCATATCACATCATATCCATTAGTAGTTCTTGGAAGACCTGTTATAAAGTCCATGGATATTTCTTCCCACTTCCACTATGGTATTGGAAGGGGTTGTAGGACTCCTCCTGGTCTCTGGTGCTCTGTTTTGACCCTTTGGCATGTCAGGCAAGTACTGACATATTTTGCAACATCTCTCTTGAGTCTAGACCACCAGAATCTCTGCTTCAAATCTTGATACATCTTGGTGGAACCAGGATGCATGGAGTATGGTGTACTATGAGCTTCTTCTAGAATCTTCTTTCTCAATTCCTCATCATTGGGGACACAAAGGCAGCTCCCCTGATAGAGGATTCCACTGTCTGATACTCGAAGCTCTGAATTTTCTTTTTTTTGTATCCCTTGCTTGATCTTTTGGATATCTGGATCTTCACTTTGCTTTCTTTGTATATCCTCAATCAGGGTTAACTCTAAGGTCAATGCAGAGAGTTGCCCATCAATAATTTCAACTCCAAAGTCTGACAATTCCTTCTACAGTGGCAGTGCTAATGATGCCAAGTGCATCAGGGTTGCACTGGATTTTTGGCTTAGTGCATTCGTCACTTTGTTAGCTTTACCTGGGTGGTAGAGAATTTCACAGTCATAATCTTTAACTAACTCTAGCCACCTGCGCTGTCTCATGTTTAAGTCTTTCTGGGTAAAGAAATACTTCAAGATCTGATGGCCTGTGAAGATTCTGCACTGGATTCCATACAAATAATGCCGCCAGAGTTTTAGTGCAAAGACCACAATTTCCAGCTCAAGATCATGAGTAGGGTAGTTCTTCTCATAGTCTTTGAGTTGTCTGGAAGCATAAGCTATAACTTTCCCCTCTTGCATGAGAATAGCTCCGAGGCCCATCTTGGAAGCATCACTGTATATGTCAAAACTCTTGTTACTCTCTGGAACAGTCAGAATGGGAGCACTGTTCAGTCTTTTCTTCAATGCTTGGAAACTTTACTCACATTTGTTTGTCCATTCAAACTTCTTGTTCTTCCTAGTTAGGGCTGTTAGTGGAGAGGCTATCCTGGAAAAGTCCTCCACAAACTTTCTGTAATATCCAGCTAAACCAAGGAAACTTCTGATCTCCCTGGCGTTCTTGGGTCTACTCTAGTTGTTGACCGCTTCTATTTTGGCAGAATCCACCTGGACACCTTCTTTAGAAATGATGTGACCTAGAAACGCCACCTGCTCTAACCAGAACTCACACTTTGAGAATTTGGCATAAAGCTACTTTTGCTGAAGGGTCTGCAGTACTATTCTCAAGTGCGTGTCATGCTCCTCTGGGGTTCTTAAATAGATCAGAATGTCATTGATGAACACGATGACAAATTTGTCAAGGTATTCTCTGAACACTCTGTTCATTAAGTCCATGAAGATCGCAGGTGCATTAGTCACTCCAAAAGGCATGACTACAAACTCGTAGTGTCCATATCTGGTCCTAAAAGCTGTTCTAGATATATCACTTTCTTTCACTTTCAACTGATGGTATCTAGAGCGCAGGTCTATCTTAGAGAATATTGTTGCCCCCTTTAACTGATCAAATAGATCATCTATTCTAGGAAGAGGGTACTTGTTCTTAATTGTCACTTTGTTCAGCGCTCTATAATCGGTGCACATCCGCATAGATCCGTCTTTCTTCTTAATGAACAACACTGGAGCTCCCCATGGTGAATGGCTAGGGAGAATGAAACCTTTGCCAAACAGCTCCTGGAGTTGTTCTTGTAGCTCTTTCAGCTCTGCTGGAGACATCCGGTATGAAGCTTTTGAAATTGGACTGGTGCCAAGAACCAATTCAATTTCAAACTCCACTTCTCGGTTGGGAGGTAGTCCAGGTAGCTCTTCTGGAAATACCTCCGGATACTCACAGACTACCCGAACATCTTCCTGCTTGGGTCCTTTTTGTTCTTCTGTATTCACAATGTGTGCAATAAAACCAGCACACCCTTTAGCTAACATTTGTTGAGCTGTTAGGGAAGAGAGGAATTTCTGTGTATTCCTCTTCGGCACTCCCGTAAACTCAAAGAATGGTTCACCTTCTGGGCTAAATATCACTTTCTTTCTGCGACAGTCCACCGAAGCGCTGTACTTACTGAGGAAATCCATATCCAAAATAACGTCGAAATCCTGCATCGCAAGGACTACTAAATTAACATATAGCTCTCGGTCTGAAATTTTGACTAGTACAGCCCAAAGCCACTGGTTGTACTCCATGACTTCCCCGAAAGGTAGGGTTGTCAAGAACTTAGAGTTCATGCTCTCTGTAGGCACCTGAAATTCCTTGGCAAAGGGTACTGATACAAAAGAATGGGTCACCCCACTATCAAATAGTACAGTAGCTACATGCTGAAAAATAACTACTTGACCTGTTATGACTGTGGAGGCACTAGCAGCTTCCTCTTTAGTGAGGGAGAATACTATGGCACTGGCTAAAACTGGTGGGGCCTCCAACCTTCCTTGACTGAGATGAGGTCTGTTCAGAGTTGCAAGCATGTAGTGTAACTGAGGCTTGTTCCTGTATTGCGCTGTCTGTTGCTGAGGTGCTTTGAGCTTGTTAGGACATGCCTTAGCTAGATGCCCTTCTTGACCACACGAATAATATCTAGTCATACCCAAAAGACAGGCTCCTGGATGTACTCTCCCACATTTAGGACAGGGAGGGAACTTGGCCTGCTTGTTTGTTGAACCTCCCTTTTGGTTGCCTCCTGTATTCCATCGTTTCCGTTTGTTATCTTTGCCCTTCCAGTTCTGGTTGCTTGCCTGGGGTTTCTGACTCCTTGCTGTCATGTCCTCTATCTTGACCGGCTTGAGTTGTGTTTGTTGTGCCTTGATGCTATTCAGATAGTGCTCAGCGACTAATGCCCTGCTGACCAGTTCTTCACCAGTCTGTGGTCGGTGAGTTCCACTACTCACGTTAAGTGCTATTTCTGGTCTCAACATTCGGAGCATCAGTCTGACTCATTCTTTCTCTGTACTTACTAGCTCTGGGTAAAGACGAGCTAGTCTGTTGAATCTCTTGACTGCTTCTTCTACTGGCAGGTCACTCTGTCTGAATTCTATAAACTCCTCATAATGTTTATTGGTTATCCGTTGACGGAAGAATTCTTCGTAAAACTCTGTCTCAAAGTCAGCCCAGCTCATCTGGTTGGCTGCTCTCTTGCTCTTCACTCTCTCCCATCACATACGAGCATCTCCAGATAGGCAGAAGGAGGCACACTTGACCTTTTCGACTTCTGGCCAGTCAAGAAGCTCCATTGTGCTCTCTAGTGTATTGAACCAAGCCTGAGCATCCCAGGGCTCAGTCGTGCTTGAGAAGCTTTCCGGCTTCAGTTTCAGCCACTGTGTCAGATATGCTTCTTGTCTTTTAGGTGCTGTGGCGACTTCCAGGGCAGCTGGTGGAACTTCAGTCACCACTGGGGTCTCCACATTGATAGTTGGGGGAGTGGGAGGGACTGGCTGCCGATTAGCCATCAGATTGACGATCACTTGTTGCTGCTCTACCACTTGTCTCTAGAGTTGAGCAACAACTTCAGAGAGACTTGGTTCAGTTGCTCTGGGCTCTTCGTTCTCCTGTGCTTGGTCCTCAGTACGAGCGGTACGGGGACGCCCTCTTCTTGACATCCAGTCATGTAGAGAGAGAGAAAACCTAAAATTGTCTCTATACTCTCTAGACATATAAATAAATCATAGAAAAACAAACAAGAACTTTTATCTAGCTTAAGCACATATAAACAAATACTTCTAAAGATTTCTCTTTACTGCAAAAGCAAAGGCATACTAAAAGGAATTTAAGTACTTTCTTACTTGAAGACGGCAAGGCTGATGCTGATGTGTGTGTGATGCTGGAGAATGGGGACTGCTCTGATACCAACTTGTAACACCCCACCCTACCCTCTACTAGTCTGTGAGGATGGGACATTACTGTACTATTAACTTTTCTTAACTAGTGTTGCTCACATGTAAATATCAATACTTAAAACTCTCAAAGACTCAAAGGATACAATAAGTAACAGCTGGAAACATAAATAACTCATCTCAACATTCTACTCAATTATTTGTTTTCAACCAAAACTATATATATTAATCTGAGCATGCTAAAACTATATATTAATCTGAACATGCATGCAACAATAATACAACTCAGATAGCGGAACTAATGTGCATAGCAAATAAAAGGAAGAATTCTAAAACTTAAAATATTCAATGAACAAATCCAGCAACATGAAGGAATAATCCCAATAGTCTAAATACAAAATCTTAATGAATTCTTAAGCAAGGTCCCAAGGCTTCCATAGTCCAAACATCACACATCCATCTCACATCTCCTTGTCGCCTTCCTTCACTATAGCTTTCCTTTCCCTTTATCTGCAGTAAGAGGAAAATGCAACTATAAGCAGAATTCTTAGTAAGCGCTATCTAATTCACAAAACTCGGATATGCATATGAACAGGAAGAAATCTAAGAACTGAATGCTTTAAAAGAAATACTACTCATGCTCATCTAATAGCAAGGAAATCAAAACAGACTGAAATGCTAAACATGTAAAGCTGCTCATGCTCATCTAATAGCAATAAGAAAGTCTAAACATGTAAGAATAAAAGAACTAAGCTTGCTGATTTTTAAACTTATAGGAAGCTTATTCCATTTGTTCAAAACTTATACTTTTATACTTCAAAATAATAATCATAATAATCTTTTGGGCCCAGGCTTAGTACCATTTGCGCACTCCCTAATAGAAACTAAGGTAGCGAGCCACCAGTCCTACAAGGGTAAAGACCTTGGTCTTACCAGGGCCGAGACCTCGGAACCGGTCACCTGGATTTGTTTAACGACAACCTCAGAAGTCGGGTACTAGCCTCTTCAAGTAAAATACTTGTTCTTGTTAATACTTCTAATAAAAGAATGCCTCGTACAAAAACTGAAATGCTTAAACAGATTCTAAAACTGCATACAAAGCTTAATAAAAATCTGCATACTAAGCTTAAAAGAAATCTGCATAACAAGCTTAACAAAAATCTGCATACAAAGCTTAACAAAAATCTGCATACAAAGCTTAACAAAATCTGCATACAGAGCTTATTTCCTAAAACCGTTCACACTAAAACAAAGCCAGCAAGTAAAGGATAAATCTGCACTGCAATTGGTGGTTCATTTGCTCAAGCTTAGAATTAAAGTGGTTCATGCTCAGAATTAACAAAGTGGTCTGTACTGGAATGCTAAACTTCACCATCAATGATTCTAAAACTGCAAGGGGAAAAAATCTATGCAAACTTGTTCAAAGCTTATACCTTTACAGAGCCACAGAAATCTTTAAGAATGCTACAGCATAAATGCAAGGAGAAAGAAAATCTCGGATCTACTCTAAAATCCCTAGTAGCCATAATTCTTTACAGCATATTCCGAAAGCTAAAAGAAAACTAAATCCCTAGCAATCCACCATTCTTTACAGCATATTCCGCAAACCAAAAGAAACACTAAATCGAAGCTCGAAACTACCCTTATCGCAGGTGAGTAGCACTTACCTTTGTGTTCTTGGACTCACCACCGAAGAAGAAGGCTTCTAGGGTTTGCGGAGAACTTGAAAATCCAACCTTTCCTTTGTGCCTACCGATTCCCTCGACGAGAAGGTCTCTATTCCGTGAAGAGCTCACGGGATTTGCCCTTCGCCGGCCGCCGGAGACAAAGCCCTAGCTTCGGCTTCATCTTCCGCCCGAATAACGCTGTCGTACGCGAGAGAGGAGAGAAAATTAGGTCTCAGAAAAATAATCACTAAGTTCTCTCTTTATCTCCCTTTATAACTAGAGTATTCTGTTATCTACTATTGCTTAAATTAATTTCACTATCTATTTTATCAGCACTGCCCTGCTGGGTTCCTGGCCATCCGAAACAACTTAAGGCTTTGCTTAACCAGAGGTCTCCGGTTCGAACCTCGGCTCAGCCTCTTTATTTTTTTTCCAACTTGTTTCTTTTAGTAAAAATACCAAACAAACTCCGAAAATTACATAAAAATACTCTAAAAATTTATAAAATTCTCTAGAATATTTCTAAAGCATTTCTAAATATTTTCAAGTACTATTAGGACTCGAAATGAGGAAATTTGGGTTGTTATAAAATCCATCTCACCCTTTTTCTAGATTTTCAAACAGGGAATCTTATAGGTTTTGAGAAATGATTAATTTTATTTTCAATTTAAATTAAAATCTAAAGATTGATTTATATTTGAGTTAGACTAAGGTTTGACAGTTAGTCGGTTAAATATCTATTTTAATAATTGACTTCCAGGCTGTGGCGAGGCACGAGATATTCTTGGGTATTGGAGTATTAACCGCTTATAGACAAAGTCTTTTAAATAAATTGAATATTTAACTTTATTTCTGAGAATCCTTAGTTTAACTAATAAAGTGTCGATCAAGCCTAAGACCTTATTGTTGGTGCAGGAAGCACCAGATGATTAAACTTATATTTTGATAATGGCAAAGGGTGCAGAAAAGTCCTAAGTGTATTTAGGTAAAAGTCCTACTGGATTCTAAGCAGGTGGAAAACCCTAGGGGGTGGTAACCCTAGGTGGAAAGTTTTGGTCGGTCGTGAACTTTGGTCGAAATCCTAGAGTCGGGACTCTAGGTGAAAATCCTGGTGGTCGCGGACCAGGTGAAAGTCTGGACGGGTCATGGAGTGGGTGTCCAGTATGAAAACCTAAAGTCTCGAGTGCTGAGCAAAAGTCCAGTCGATCTGGAGGACCGGTCTAGCAACAGGTAACTTCTCCTGAGAGGAGTAGGTGAGGACGCGTTCCCCATTGAGAGAACAGTAGGCGTCGATTCGATCTAGGGTTTTCGAAGGAAATTCAAAAATCAGAACTGGACAGTCTGGAGGCTTTCAAAAGTTATTCTTTTATATTGATTTATTTGCTATTTGTCTAACTCTATTTTGCAGGAGACTAACACTTTTTATAGGGTTAGATTCGGCCTTGATTGGTCAACCAAATGTCCGGATCGATCGACCGAACCCTCAAACAAAAGGATTAGATTTCTAGCGAGATAATCGGGTTCGATCAAGGGATCGGCCGACCGAACCTGGGGTTCAGTCAACTGAACGGTGGATAGGCATCGATGTGGTCGAGTCGAGTTGATCAGACCAGATAAGTTGGGGATCGGTCAACCGAAGGGTGGGATCGCTCGACCGAATGAAGATTTCTATCCGAGCAGTAGAACCTGGATGGGAAGCCGAGCCAATTTAGGTAGGATCGGTCGACCGATTCAGGGGATTAGTTGATCGATCAGAGTCAGGTCAGACCTGATCCCAGGATCAGTGGATTTGGATTAGGTTTGAGGTGGCTATAAAAGGGGTCTCGGCCAACACTTCAAGACAACCAAATTATGAAGAACCTCTGCTTCCGTGTGTGCTGCTTCGAGATGATTCAACAATGTCCAAACACTCTTCGACAATCGACGACCGACTACTAATCCTCTGTTGTCGGTATACTTTTGTTTTAATACTTGTACCTGTAAAGTTTTTACGAATTGATAGTGGATTGCCCAACGTAAGCGATCAACGATCACAAACCTTGGAGTAGGATTCATCACAGGTTCTGAATCAAGTAAAACCAAAGGTGTCAACTTGATTTTTGTTCTCTTACTTTTTGCTCTTTAATTTCTGTTGCACTAACTCTTACGCGATCGAGTTTTCCGAAACGAGTGAAAAAGCCACAAGTGCTATTCCCCCCCCCCCCCCCCCCCCCACATCGATCCTACAATTGGTATCGAGCCAGGTTGTTCTGAATTGGTGAAACCACTAATCGAGCAGGGGATCCTTTTTTTGAAAAAGAAAATTAAATATTATTTTTGTTTAAAAAATATTCTTACGCTTTTAGTTTTCCCTCCAAATTTCTTTTTCAAAAAATCCACTTTCATTTTTTTTTCCAATTAGTTAGAGTTTGTGAAATAGTGCATTTAACAAAATTTTGTCATAATAAATTTTTTTATTATTTTTGTATTTTCCTCAAAATTCGTGCACTACTACTCAAGTAATTTTTTTTTTATCTTCCGCATTACTAATCCAAGACTAAGTCTTGGAATAAGTTTCCTTATTTTTTTGTGTGCAAGATTTATTTCTTAAATGGTCCACCGAGAAGGGTATAGCACTGCACACCCTCCACTATTCTCTAGTGAAGACTTCGGCTACTGGAAGGGTCGAATGGAGTACCACCTCCAGACACAAGTCGAGATGTGGATGATCATCTAGACTGGCCTAGTACTTCCACTCAGCGACACTGGAAAACCAGTATCATGCTAGAACTGGGACACAAATTTGATAAAGAAGATTGAAGCCAACGCCAAGGTAATATGTACTCTACAATCCGGCCTGACAAAAGAAGAGCTGAATAGAGTTAGTCCATTTTCGAGCGCAAAGGAGCTGTGAAAAAAATCGATCGAGCTGCACAAAGGTACTTTCAACATAAAGGTAAGAAAATGAGATCCACTATTAGACAAATTATATAATATAAAAATACAGAAAAGTGAGTCAGCGAGCCAGCTACATGCTCACATGCAAGATCTTTTGAATAGACTCCACGCGATCGGACAGAAAGTGGAGAATCATGACGTAATCAGGTACACACTAAATGCTTTTTCGAGGAATACCTTTTGGACATCGATGGTAGATGCTTACAAAGTAACCAAGGATCTTTCAACAATTAGAATAGGTGAATTATTTTCAGAATTTGAATTATATAAACAGACTAGCTAATACACCTTCGGTCGAGAAAAGTATTGCCTTTTTCATAGGTACAAACAAAATAATGGAATCAAAAGTCAAGCGCTTAACTAAACCTAAGCCCAAAGACAAATCAGAGTTAGAAGATGATGACGAGATCACCACCGAGCTTGTCAATCTTGTACGAAAATTGTGCAAGAAAAAGAAGGGCTTCACAGATCACATAACTTGATTCCTTGTCAAGAAAGTTAGCTAAGTCCAATCTCCGGGTCAAGTCACTCCAAAAGGAGGTAACAACCCTTAAGGAAGTGACTAACCCAAGCTTTCTGACTGAATCAATTCAGACTAGAGCTTCAACTCAAGTCCAAAAGTTTGAGAAAGAAAATTTCATCCTGAAAAGTCAAGTCAAGGGACTGAAGGATACATTGGAATTGTTCACTGTGGGTTCAAAGAATCTTGATTTGATTCTTGGAAAACAAAAAGCCATATACAATCAATCCAAACTTGGATACAAGGCTAACCATAAGTTTAATCACTTGTTAACTGAACAAATAGAAAAAAATTCCAAGCATGGGTTCCCAAGTCTAACTTGATTAATCAAGTTGGACTTGGTCAATATTGAATCCCCAAGCGTCAAATCCATTATCTTGATAGACCTTATCGAGGCAATGATCCAAGGGGAGCCAATAGAAAGAATATATTCATTAGATAAATTTATTTGATGTCTGCTTTACTGTTTTTCGTTATTTATGCTTAGATTAGGGTAGATAAAGACTTAGGCTTGATTCACACTTGATGTAACGACCACCCTTCTTACTACTACTACTACTCTCTAAGTGTGACCGTTACTTAACTACTAACTCTACTTAACCGGTATAAATAAAAACCACAAGGAATCCCTACCGAAAAATTTCGGCAGAGTCTCCCCTGTACCGGTGACCAAATCAACAATACAAACAAACTATACTCAGCCACAGGCGGCAGGAACATATATTTTCACAACCATGCAGTATAATATCACAAATAAAAGAAGGAAACTACCCTAGCAATAGCAAACAACTATATCACTCCATCAATAGAACCCAACTACAAGTGCGGAATAAACTTAATTACAATCTCAACTCATAATAACATTTAAAGAAAACTTAAAGAACTCTAAACAGAAAAGTCTTGACAATTCCTTAGCAAACTCTTGATCTCCCCATAGTCCAGCCATCACACACCTTCATCACCACCACCTTGTCGCCTTCCTTGCTAAATCTTTTCCTTTCCTTTATCTGCAGTAGGAGGAAATGCAGTCTATAAGCATAAAGCTTAGTGAGCGTTATCTACTCACAAAAACTCGATATGCATGTATATAAATAAAAACATGCTAAAACTGAATGCTAACATATAAAACTACTCATGCTCATAAATAGCAAAGGAATCATTCTAACTGAAATACTAAACATGTATAGCTAATCATGCTCATAAACCAATAAAGGAATCATACTAACTGAAATACTAAACATGTAAAGCTACTAAACATGTAAAGCTACTCACACTCACAAGAATAAAACTATAACTGCATGCTGAAAGCAAATAAAGCTAAACATGCTGAATAATCTAATAGCAAGAAACAAATAAAACTACTACTGCATGCTTCAAATAACAAGAAACTAAACTTTCTAATTCTAAACATATTTGAAGCTTGTTTCATTTGTTTCAAAACTTATACTTTAATACTTCAAAATAATAATAAACTTCTTTTGGGCCCGACATTGTACCATTTTGCGCGCATCCTTAATAAGACTCAAGGTAGCTAATCCCGAAACTACTAAGGTACTTCTAGGCGATCTTGTGCCTAGGGGCGATCTAGGAGCCCACCCAATGGACCTTGTGTCCGGTACATGCCATTAAAAAGTAAAATACTTATTTTCTTTTTAACTATTACTTCCTTATACTTGTTATTTTTCAATTCTCTTATAATAAAATGGCTTGGCATTTCTTTGAGCACTTGATATGCTACTGATCCCAATTCTTAAAATTAGGGATCCTATTAAGACCTTGGTCTCTCTTTCTTATAACTTCTTATAAACCTCTAAAGAATTTATTAAAACTCTTATTCTTCCCACCTACAGGTAGATACTAGAGTTTTTATAGAGCAACAGGATTCTTTAAAAATGTATCAACAGAATCAAGCAAAAGAAAACAAATCAAACTTCTTTAAACATGCTACAATAAACATAAATCAAAGGAAAGCAAACTGAGCTCTCTAAGCATGCTACAACAGATATAAATCAAGAAAAACTGAATTTGATTACTTTAAGCCTACTCTAAAATAAAACTGCTCATGTTAAACTGATCATGCTTAATTATTAGCAAATGGATAATTGCTCATGCTTTACTATCAGCAAACGAAAACTAAACAGCAAGAGAATAATCTAAACAGCATAGGAAAAATCTAAACAACATGCTAAACTCATTCAAATTCCTTCTCCTCTTCTTTAACAAACTCATGACAGCAAAGGTAGATTAACCAAGCTAGGGCAGCAAAAAGGAAATTAACCAACAAAAGAGAATTATCATTGATAACCTAGATTTGAATATGTTCTTCATGCTTTCTATCTACCATGGAAGAAAACCAAATATTCAGCAAACTTCAAAGAATAAAGCTTCAGAATTAAACCTTCTCTAATCATTCTTTACAGTAACAATGAACTAAAAGGAACCATATTCCTAACAGCCAACTTCTAACAACATGTTTTGGAAATCAAGAAGAACAAGGTCCAAAAAAAACTACTCCTACTACATGCTTCAGAAATCTAACTCACGACTGTAAGCACAAAACCAAAATCTTTCAAAAAACAATCGAAGGGAACTACTCCTACTGCAGGTGAGAAGCAACTCACCCCTTGTTCTTGCACTTACAACCGATGGAGAGGAAAACCCTAGGGTTTCGGGTAGAGCTTGAAGGTCTCGGCTCCTTTTCGTGTCCACGGAAGCTCCTCGATGAGACGATCTCAAGGAGGTGGAGAAAACCCCTCGGAGAACCTCCTCGCCCACCGCTGGAGAAGCCCTAGATCCCCCGTTGCGGATTCGTCCGAGAAGAACTGGCGCCGTCGCGAGCGAGCAAGGAGAGGTTTCGGGTGAGAAAAATTTAGGGTTCGGGAAAAACTTAAACCTTTTCTTATAACTAAGATTTTTATTAATTACTATACCTTAAGTATAATCCATTCTTTCCTTAATTAACAAAACTCGCTGGCACAGCTGGTCAACCGAGTTTTAACCAAGTCAAAGGTCTTGGCTTCAATCCCTCAGCCGCGCACTTTTTCCCAATTTATTCCCTAATCATTAACTATGCTATAAACTTAGTTCTCACCATATAAGGTTAACAAAACCGTGTAGCTCAGCTGGTTGGGCCGGTTTTGCTTGGGTCAGTCCGACCCGAGGTCGTGGGTTCGAATCTCACCTTCAACATTTTTTTTAAACTTCTTTCTTTTTGTAACCCTACTAAACGACCTCCAAAAATTACGTAAAAATACTCTAAAAATCTCTAGAATATTTTAAAAGTATTTCCAAATATTTTTATGGACTTTTAGAATTTGAAATAGGGAAAATTGGGTCGTTACAATTCTCCATACCTTATAAAAAGTTCGTCCTCGAATTTAGAACAATTCTGGATACTTCTGTCTCATACTGTCCTCACACTCCCAAGTGATTTCCTCGTGCTTCTGGTTTTGCCAGTTGACCTTCACTAGTGGCACTTCTTTGTTTCTTAATCTCTTGACTGCTCTGTCCACTATCTGTGTAGGTCTGCTCTCGTAGCTAAGATCCTCTTGGATCTGCACTGATTGAGGCTGAATCACCTGACTAGGGTCGTGAATACACTTCTTTAGCATAGAGACATGAAATACGTTATGTATTGCCGACATGTCCCGTGGTAAATCCAGCTTGTAAGCTACTTTCCCAATCATTTCTGTGATCAGGTAAGGTCCTACATAACGAGGACTTAATTTGCCCTTCTTGCCAAATCTCATCACTGTAAAATATCGAAAAATGGCGAATAATGATAAGGGAATTTTTTGAAATTTTTGGGAATTTTTCAGGAATTTTTTGAAACTCGTATGGAAGAAGTTACGGGGATAGATATTGGGTCCCGGGAAAGCCTGTTTAGGCTACCCTATTTTAATGAGGAAAAGTTGATTTTTGTTTTTGTTTTTGTTTTTCCTTTTTCTTTTAGTTTTTTTTTTCTTTTTCTCTCCCGCGTGACCTAGCCGACGCCGATTCCTCTTCCATTCCTCACCATCTCGATCCCCTCCTCTGTGCGGCGCCGAGCCTTCATCTCCTTCCCCTCCGGTACAAGAGCGGTGGCCAAGCCTCACGCCTCTTCCTTCTCCTTCGTGAACAAGGGTGATCAGCCAAGGAGTCCAAGCCTCTGTCGATTCTCATCTGCTTCCATTTCTCGCCCTTTCGTCGCCGGGGCATATCTTCTCGGTCGGTGAAGCCCTCGTGAGGCCGAAGCATTTGTGTCGCTTTCCTTCTCCTCCTCTCGGTCGATCGTCGTCTGGTGTTCTCCACGCGATACCGGGTCGGTAGTGGAGGGGTTGTTCTATTGATTGCCAGGCAACAACGTTTAGAGTGTGAGCCGGCGACAGGGTCGATTTTTCTTCTTTCCTTGAGGCTCACCATTGCTCTGCCCTGGCGTTGATGCCTCATCCGAGCCTCCACTTGGCCGTGCCCTAGATTCTGTTCACTTTCCAACACCACCAGTGAGACGCACCAACAACTGTATCTGTCACCGAGTGTTGTGGTCGCCGGAGAAGGATCGATGCTAGAACTTCCTCTTCATGATCCGATTTGTAAGTGTGAGGTAGGTGGTTTTCAGCAAGTATGGTGAGGCTCTTTTGTCTTTGTTTTCCTTCCTACCTGATCGATGGTTGTACTCATCTGATTTGCAGTGGGTTTGCAGATCCATTTAGTAGCATTATGGACCTATTGAATGCTGACCAACAATTGATGATTTTGGGTATTTGATTTGGGAAGATAGCAAACACCATCTTGCTTGATCATATGGCGGCAAGTATCTTCGAGTGAGTCAACAGCAAAGTCGATTGGATTTGGGTAAGTTAGTTTAAAGGTTATTTGAATTCAGGTTTGAATTTGATATATGTGTTGAATCAAGGCTAAATTGCGTCAATTACTATGATTGGTTATGCTTATTGCAAGTCCAAATTTGAATGGATTAGTTAAGTCAATTGAGGAGTTAGATGATCCAATTAGGGTTTATAATTGGATCTGGATTTATGATAGTTTCTTGAGGATTTGATTTAGCTAATTTATTTATATGAAATTAGCTAAATCTGGATATTATGTATTACAGGACTCTGATTCGAGACGAGCATCTCGACGTTGGATTTGACTGGATTGGACCTGCTATTGGAGGCGGGTACCTTGACTTATCTTTTTGATATGTCTTGTTGATATGTCTAGTAGGTTATAGCCTTTAGTAATAATTATGTTCGTCCTTGTTTCGGTACGTCACTACCGGATACTTGTTACATGCTTGTTTTCTCACATGTTATGCATTTTATGCTAGTGCCCATATGATTATATATATGCTCAATGAGGTAGTGACATACCATGCTTGTTATGTTCAGGACCTAGGTTTTTGATATCCTATCTGACCTGTGTACATTAGATCTTCGTATTTGACCATCGATACTATGATACTTATTTTATGTATATGGATATGGTTATGCTGATCAGTTTATTGCCATGCTTAATGTCATGCATCATGATTGCATGCTGCGCGATTGTCGGCTCCACTATGGTTGAGCACATCGCCAGTTACATGTACTACACACACCACCACTCATGGGTTAGTGGTATATCAGACAGGTGTGTGGCGGTTCTGCTGTTTGGCTCCGTTGGTCTGAGGACTCAGCGTGGTAGCCGGCAGACAGTTCCGCTCTGTTTGGCTACGCTGGCATTTAGTGTAGCAGCGTGGTAGCCGGCAGACGGTGGACTCTGTTTGGCTCCGTTGGTCAGGTGACTCAGCGTGGTAGCCGGCAGAGATACCTCCCCGTCATCGTGTACCGGGAGATGAGAGCATTGAGCTCCCCCATTTATGATTTGGGGTCACAGGATAGGAGTACTCCGACAGCATCCCGTCCACTCACTCACTCATCAGGTGTAGTGATGGTAGAGTGCACGGTTGTCATAGTCCTACCCACTCGGCCTCATTATTGTGTGTGAGATGACTGACTGGCGTCAGGGGTGACCAGGACGCATCATTGGCATCATACACATTTATGCATTTACTGCTTGTGTTTGCTACACTTATATGCTGCATTTGGATGGATGCATATGTTTGACATGCATACAGGATTTTTGACACTTTCGGTCTGACGACCTGATTATTCTGATAGGTAGCCCTGGTGAGTACAGTACTATTCAGCCTTTTCTATTATGCATTACCTTCTTTTGTTCAGGAGACTGTACTCCATAGTTATTACTATTTGATATAGTTTACTATACATGTCAACTAGGTATCTGCTGAGTTGTTGAACTCACCCCCGTGGACTCTATATTTTTCAGGTACCAGGTTGTTATGATGTCGCTTGGAGTATCCTGTCTGCTGGTCCCCACGTCACATCAGAAGACTTATCGGTTTCACGTATGTTTTGTTTGTTTATGTATCAGTTTGTTTAGCTCTGTACTCCGGTTTTATTTTTGGAGTGTTGATGTTGTTATGTGATATTTTGTATTTGTTGTTGGTTGTGTAAGCCTAGCCGGCTAGCAGTTTTTGTGTTTTGGTTTGTATTTGGTTTCTGTCATTTTCTGTTGTGTTGGTTTTGTTCCAGCCGAGTGGGCTGATGATATATATAACTATGTGGTTGTGTATATATTCCAGCCGCCTGTGGCTGATGTATATTATGCCTGTAGAAATGCTTCAGATTGTCACCCGTACAGGGGAGGTGCTGCCGAAATTTCTTCGGACAGTGACTCCTCTGGGGCGTGACAATCACTCCCTTCATAGGAGCAACCTTGAGAAAGACTGAATCCCCTACTTGAAATTCAAGTGGCCTACGGCGTGTGCCAGCATAACTCTTCTGTCTATTCTGGGCAGTCTCAATTCTTTGTCTGATCTTCTGGATAGCTTGAGTAGTCTCATCTATCAGCTCTGTCTGAATGCCCAGTTCTACTTCCATTTCTTTTCTCTCACCTGCTTCTTGCCAGCAAATGGGTGATCTGCACTTCCTGCCATACAGTGCCTCATAAGGTGCCATCTTGATGGTGGCCTGATAGCTATTGTTGTAGGTAAATTCAGCTAAGTATAAATACTTGCACCAACTTCCTTTAAAATCTAGTGCACAAGCTCTGAGCATATCTTCTAGAATCTGATTTACTCGCTCTGTCTGTCCATCAGTCTGAGGATGGAAGGCTCTGCTGAACTTGAGTTTGGTGCCTAGTGCAGTCTGAACACATTCCCAGAAGTGAGAGGTGAAGCGCCCATCTCTATCAGAAATAATAGATTTAGGAACTCCGTGAAGTCTGATCACCTCTTTAACATACAACTGTGCCAACTGCTCTATAGAGTGGGACACCTTGATGGCTAGAAAATGAGCAGACTTGGTCAATCTGTCCACTATCACCCATATCGCATCATATCCATTTGTGGTTCTTGGAAGACCTGTTATGAAGTCCATGGATATGTCTTCCCACTTCCACTCTGGTATAGGAAGAGGCTGTAGAACTCCTCCTGGTCTCTGGTGTTCTACTTTGACCCTCTGACATGTCAGGCAGGTACTGACATATTTAGCTACATCTCTTTTGAGTCCAGACCACCAGAATCTCTGTTTCACGTCCTGATACATCTTGGTAGAACCAGGATGCATGGAGTAGGGTGTACTATGAGCTTCCTCTAAAATTTTCTTTCTCAGCTCTTCATCATTGGGAACACAAAGGCGACTCCCCTGATAAAGAATTCCACTGTCTGATACTCGAAACTCCGAATTTCCTTCTTCTTATATCCCTTGCTTGATCTTTTGGATATCAGGATCTTCACTTTGCTTTCTCTGTATATCCTCAAGTAGGGTTGACTCTAAGGTCAATGCAGAGAGTTGCCCATAAATAATTTCCATACCAAAATCTGACAACTCCTTCTGCAGTGGTAGGGCTAATGATGACAAAGACATCAGGGATGCACTGGATTTTCTGCTTAGTGCATCTGCCACTTTATTAGCTTTGCCTAGATGGTAGAGGATTTCACAGTCATAATCTTTGACCAACTCTAGCCACCTACGCTGTCTCATGTTTAAGTCCTTCTGAGTGAAGAAGTACTTAAGACTCTGATGGTCTGTGAAGATTCTGCACTGGACTCCATACAGGTAGTGTCGCTAGAGTTTCAGTGCAAAGACCACAGCTGCCAGGTCAAGATCATGAGTGGGGTAGTTCTTCTCATAGTCTTTGAGTTGCCTGGAAGCATAAGCTATAACTTTTCCTTCTTGCATGAGTACATCTCCTAGGCCCATCTTGGAAGCATCACTGTAGATGTCAAAACTCTTGTCACTCTCTGGAACTGTCAGAATGGGAGCACTGGTCAGTATCTTCTTCAACTCTTGGAAACTCTGCTCACATTTATCTGACCATTCAAACTTCTTGTTCTTTCTGGTGAGGGCTGTAAGTGGAGAGGCTATTCTGGAAAAGTCTTCCACTAATTCCCTGTAGTACCCAGCTAAACCAAGGAAGCTTCTGATCTCCCTGGCATTCTTGGGTCTCTTCCAATTGCTGACCGCTTCTACTTTGGCTGGATCCACTTGAATGCCTTCTCTAGAAACGATGTGACCTAGAAACGCCACCTGCTCCAACCAGAATTCGCACTTTGAGAATTTAGCATAGAGTTGCTTTTGTTGAAGGGTCTGCAGAACTATTCTCAAGTGCGTGTCATGCTCCTCTGGGGTTCTGGAATAGACTAGAATGTCGTCGATGAACACAATGACAAATTTGTCAAGGTATTCTCTGAACACTCTGTTCATCAGGTCCATGAAAACTGCAGGTGCATTAGTCACACCAAAAGGCATGACTACGAATTCGTAGTGTCCGTATCTGGTCCTGAAAGCCGTTTTGGGTATGTCTCTTTCTTTCACTTTTAGCTGATGGTACCCAGAGCGCAGGTCTATCTTGGAGAACACTGTTGCCCCTCTCAATTGATCAAATAAGTCATCGATTCTGGGCAGTGGATACTTGTTCTTGATTGTCACTTGATTCAGAGCTCTATAATCTATGCACATCCGCATAGATCCATCCTTCTTCTTGACAAACAACACAGGAGCTCCCCATGGTGAATGACTAGGGTGGATGAAGCCTTTGTCAAGCAGCTCCTGAAGTTGTTCTTGTAACTCTTTCAACTCTGCTGGAGACATGCGGTATGGAGCTTTTGAAATTGGACCGGTACCAGGAACCAATTCAGTCTCAAACTCCACTTCTCTGTTGGGAGGTAGTCCAGGTAGCTCTTCTGGGAATACCTCTGGATACTCACAGACTACCCAAACTTTCTGCTGCTTAGGTCTTTCTTCTTCTTCTGTACTCACAATGAATGCAAGAAAACCAGCACACCCTTTAGCTAGCATCTGGTGAGCTGTGAGGGAAGAGAGGAATTTCTGGGTCTTCCTCTTTGACACTCCTGTAAATTCAAAGGATGGTTCACCTTCTGGACTAAAGATCACTTTCCTTTTGCGGCAGTCCACTGAAGCACCATACCCAAAATGATATCGAAATCCTGTATAGCGAGAACTACCAGATTAACATATAGCTCTCGGTCTGAAATTCTGACTGGTACAGACCGAAACCACTGACTGGATTTCATGACTTCCCTAGAAGGTAGGGTTATCAGGAACTTGGAATTCATGCTTTCTGTAGGTACCTGTAATTCTTTGGCAAAAGGTATGGATACAAAAGAATGGGTCACCCCAGT